>NW_004955579.1:1112803-1211750 GCF_000276665.1 Chinchilla lanigera
TACAGGCATGTGCCACCATGCCTGGCCCCTGAAAGATTATTTCTGATCTGATTTCCTCTATAGCTTGATGGAGTTGTTTCTTTACTTCAGTTGCTGTCATTTCAGAAATTTCAGGTGTGTGACTTTCAATTTCTTCTATGTCAATGTCTGATGGACTTGTTCTGGGTAGGCTGGAGGTCTGAGAGTGCATTTTGCTCCTTCATCTTGAGATTTTATATTTCAAAAAATTTTTATTTTTTTCTGTGATAATCTTTGTGAGTTTTGGTACTAAGTCACTATATCACTAGTACCAAGGCCTCGCTAGCAAAAGTCTGTACTTCAGAGATATCTTCTGTGTGTAGGAGATTCTTAGTTTGTGTCTGTCCCACGATCCTACCTTCCCAATTAATTAAGTAGGATGTCAGTTTCTGTTTGGCTCAATGCTCAGTCTTTTGGTGTAAGGCTATGGTGAGGTTATTACCCTAGAGCTTCCCAATACTGTTACACCAGGGAGAACAACTGATTACAACAGATATAATATTGTAGCTACAGTAGTACAATTATCAATAATGATAGCATCAAGCATAATTTAGAAACTGACAAACTGTGGTAACTGTTAATTTTGTACATTAGACCATAGGAGCAAATTCTATAGTTACATAACAGAACAGATCATAAATTAGGAGGAGTTTGTATGCAAAGTGTTTTCCCTTGTGAGAGGGGATTTACCCTGGGTTCCTCTGGATGAGCCTTTTCTCGTGTCCTGGGCACTTCCTCCACAGTGTGGGGGAATGGGCCAGGCACCACACTCTCTGGATTGAGGCTCCCTTGATGGCAGAGAGGTGACGGCTGGGGCTTTTCCCCTCCCGAGCAGCTCCTCCACGGCAGAGGGGTGGTGGGCCTGAATTGTTTTCTTATTAAGGTTTTTTGGTTTTATTTCTGCTGGGATTGAACCTGGTGCCTCATGCATGTTAGGTAATCACTCACCACCAACCCACACCCCAGCTGTCATTTTATTTCTTGCCTTTTTTGGGGGGGTCTATATCTTTCCTTGATTTCTGATTAGGTATTTTTATTTGGTTTGATTTTAAAGTGCTTCAGTTGCAGAATATTGAGCTTGGGTTGTCTTCTGTTTCATGCTTGTATTTGGGGGGGCAGTGAGAATTTTCATCAGCTGAAACCCTTCGATTTGTATCTCAGTATCTGTGTATGGAGTCTGACTTCTACTCCTAGGTATTCTGTAGATGGATACCCTACATCAAAGAGCTTTGCTGTGTCAAGATACACTTCTGTAATGGAGAGTATTGCTCTTGTGGTAGTGGTTGCTGAGTTGGTATGTCCCTTAGCCTTGTCTTTTTGTTTTTTTGTGGTACTGGGGGGTTAAACTCAGGGCTTGCACACTGAGCTACATCTCCAACCATTCTTTATTTCTTATTTTGAAACAGGGTCTCACTAAGTCCGTAAGTTGCCCAGGTAGGAATCAAATTTGAGATTCTTCCGCCTCAGCACCCGTGTCTGCTGAGTGCCAGATTGCAGGTGTGCATACCGCCACACTCAGCTCTATTAACCTTGTTTTTGCCAATGTCTGATTTCACTCCTCTCCTAGGCTGGTGCTGCTCTGAGACACTGTCCTGTATTCCTTCACTTTCCAAACCTTCCCCCAGCTGTGAGGGGACCATGGGACTCTGGCCTCCGAGTAAGGTTTCCCTTTCTGAAGTGGTTCTGTGTGAGCTTCCTCAGTCTTTAAGACAATCTTTTGATTGGCCTGTCTTGACCTCTGTCCCCTGCCTTTTGACCCTTGGTCAGCAGTGATGGCAGTAGCTATAGGAGGGTGTATAAGCTTTAGTGCGTGTTTCTCTTTTCACAGGTATTTGAGGTTTGTTGTCCCCATTTCCCTATAGTGCTGAAAACAAGGTCCAAGGTCATTTATTTGGGGCTTTTAGACCCACAGCCATCTGTATTTGTGCACATCAAGTATGAGTCGCATTTCTGAGGTGTATTACTTACCTGTGGGTGCTGTGGATTTTACTCTCCAGATGGAGTCCTGATGTCTGTAAACCACCAGAGTCCTCTTCAGGCGGTAGAGCCCATCTGCACAACTCCAAGCAGGAAGCAGAGCTTTGTGCTTTCGCCCTTTTCTACTCCGGAAGGTACAGGGTCCGTCCCTCCTCAAGTCCTTGCTCCGCAGAGATGAGATGTGACTTCCTCGTTTAATGCCACTTCTTTCCTTTCATTTCTGCTTTCATTAGGAGCATCAGGTTTGTCATTCCACATTGCTTCCTTGGACGAGAGTGGGGTTCTCAATGTGTGGGTAAGTCAGGCGCCCAGGCTGGGGAGGGAAAAGCACCTGTGTCTTGGGAAGGGCTCAGGGAAGGAGTCAGACAGTGATGCAGTCCTCTAACATGGGAGATCCAGAGCAGGCTGAGTATGCTGGTTCTGGGAAGTGGGGATATAGACCTTCACACATAGCAAGTTCAGGGCCCCTCCTGTAGGCCTCTGGGTGGTAAAACAGGAACATGGTGCTAGGGTCAGGGCTGAGATGAGGGCTCTTCCTGTGGGGGGAGATCTGTCTATTGGGGCGAGGAGTGAGGAGTGAAGAGAGATCAAAGTAGATGAATTAATAAGATTTAAAACATTAGCCCTAAAGTTAATGGCCAGTCTTTTTTCTGGAGCAATTGAAATTTTTAGGACTTAATATAATGTCCTGTCTTAACTGAGCTATTCTTTGCTTAAATGATATCATAATTAAAAGTGATGTCACTTCATTTTCAATGTTCCATTTTTAGGTGGTGGTTGAATTGCCTAAGACGGATATTGCAGGTTCAGTAAGTGATTTAGGTAACTATTCAAAAATTAATTTTAATATTTATGAAAATAAATAGAGATGAAAGATAACAATGCCTACTTTGAGAAGTACGTAATTAGCTACCTGAGAAATGAACACAGAAGTCCTCTCAGCTCTTGAGCATGTGCCTCGTTACGCAGCGTGGAAGATGCTGCTCCCTCTCTGTCCCTTGCTTCATGTTCTGTTCTGGATGAGCGTCGGTGTCTGCTCTGCACGCCTTTCCCAGAGTACTTGGAGTCAGAGTCTCTGCATCCTGCTCACTCTGCAGTTTCCTTCCTTGTGAGGGCTGGCATTTGCCCAGGCATGCCCGAACCCTGAGTGTGAGCGCAGTATGCCTGGGGGCTCTGTCTGGTGGAGCAGATGTAACTGAGATGAACCGGTGAGCACCTGTGAGAAATTTGCCTTCTGTATGGTGTGGAGCTCAGCTTCCAGTTGGATGGGGCTGAGAGACCCCAGAGGCTCAGCCTGCTGCTGCCCATGGTCAAGCAATCTGGGATTCAGACTCTGCCTTCTTGTTGCAGCAACAACCTTGAGCCCCTCCTTTCCTAAGGACAAGAACCCCATTACCTTGCTTGTGTCGGGGTGTCCCTGGGCAGGTCTGGGGAAGCATGGTGGGAGAGGTACCGGCGTTGTCTCCAGCTCTCCCGAGAGGGCAGTGGCTCTGTGTGTGGAGCAGTGGTGGTGTGACTTATGAGCCCGGGGCTGGGTCGCGTCCTGGTTTCCCGTGGACCCTTTGGGGCAGGCTGACTGTGTCAGTGGTGGCATCTGCTCTGCTGTGTGCTGCTTTGTCCAGGTCCAGATGTCAGGTTCTCACAGCATCGCAGGCTCAAGTTTCCTGACTCTCCTTAGTGTTTACACATTAGTGACGGGCACGAGGCCAGGTACACCCTGCCTTTGTGCCCAGTACATCCCAAGTGCTCACTGTGGGGCTGCCTACTGCTGGTTCATTAGGTGCCATGGTGCTTGTGTGTGGTCACAGATGGTGAAGGAGTTAGTGTCTCTGTCCACAGTGACTGAGAATCTGATTATTCTGCATAAAAAGTATTTGCATTAAAATGTTTTGTAGTATATGTGGGATGGTCCTCCGGAAGATGCAGAGCAGAGTGTATTTCTCTGTTAGAAGCTGCTGTTTGAAAGCACTCTTTGTCCACCCAAATTTAGCCCTCAGAAGGGGAGGGGACATTGTCCCTGGAAGCCGCCGTTACCAGGTAGCTCCCAGCTCCATCACACAGCCCTGAGATGCAGAGCCACGTATTTCCTTTGCTGTGAAAATCTCCACACAGCCAGGTCACAGCATGGTGTCAGGGAGAACAGGGCAGGAAAACATGAGCTGCAGATAGCAACTATAATACGGTTTCTAGAACAGAGGGTTTGCCAAGGCCAAGGCTAGGTCAAGGAGAGGGGGGATGACAGACCTGCCTTGCCTCTGTGGAACTTTCCTGTGTGACAGCTGTGACTATGACAGTGACAGCAACACAGGGACAGAAGTCCTTTCAGCTGTACCCTGGCTTAATCTCTATGTACAGAGGTAGGCAGCTCCTCAGCCCAAGTTTGAATTTCAGTATATTGAAATCGCCTCTTCCTACCTTTGCAGGAATTTAAAAAGGGAGGATGACACTGGCACATACTAGGAGGCAAAGCCAGTGGATGGCCCACCCATCAGAGTGAGGGCAAACGAGGGAGGGAGTATTCAGGCCTGAGAAATCAGCTCTGTGTCATGTTTGCAGGGAGGAAGCTGGGAACCCAACAGAGTAGTTGGTGGGGCTGGTGGAGCTGGGAGACCCCCGTGCCTGTTGGCAAAGCCTGGGGGGGTGCCTCAAGGTCATCTGTAAAGAAGGGGGCTCTGTGTGCTCCTGTGGGTGGGTGCTGCTGTGAACTTGAGGGGTGTTAGATGTGTGTGTACTGTCATCTGTGAAAGAGGCCCATGGGCCTGGACCCCTCCTCTATTACCTCAGGCCACACACAGCCGCCTCCCAGAAGGAGGGCTGCTCATCAGTTTGTACTTTGGTATCATTTCTCAACAGAGGTATTTAGGTAGTGAACCTCTTAGTTACTTTTCTCGTTGCTGAGACAAAATACCCAACACCCAAAGTTAAAGGAGGAAAGGTTTATTTAGTTCACAGTTTGTAGAGATTTCAGTCCATAATCATCTGGCTCCAAGGCAGGGTGGCATGACAGAGGGGCATTGCAGAGGAGAAACAATTCATGGTAGGTAGAAGGTAGCAGAGCAAGCAAAGACCCTTAGAAGCTTTTTTCTGCCCCTTTTATAATCCATCTAGGCTACTGGGATTACTAGGGCAGTATGAAGCCAATCAGTGAACCAATTTAGTAATTACCCACTTTTAATCTTAGATTCAGCTACCTCTGTAAAAGCCCCACCTAAGACTGCATGAGGCTTTGGGGGGACATCTGGACACAAGCCCACCATGAACAATTTTGATTTCATTCATTAAGAGGTGCTTTTATTCTGCGTGTCTGTTTCCAGGCCTCATCCCTGGAGGGAGGATTAAGTTGGTGCACAGTGCTGTGATCCACTTGGGTGGCAGGTGAGACGCCCTCCCACTCTCAAAGACCTGCTCCCTACAGAAGCGACAGGACCTGGGTGATGGCAAGTGCAACGAGTGTGTCAGTGTGTGTGACCAAGACGCATTTCCTCAATTCCACCTTTGCCATTTAATTAATTTATTTATTTTTTTCCTGTACTGGGAATTGAACTCACGACCTTGTGCTTGCCAGGCAAGCGCTGTGCCGCTGAGCTAAATCCTCAGCCCCTTTGCCATTTAATTTATTTATTAGTAAGTCAGTGTAATAGATACATCTTCCCATATACAACTGATAGTTTTTGATAAAAAAATGCTTCCTGTCTTTTCAGTTGATCTCTTTGACTGTTTTTCATCTTGTTCTAATGGAATCCTGAAGTTAAACTTAGATGAAGTTTCAGGAACCAGAAACACCGATAGAAAGTTTTATTTAGAAATTGATGCATATAACTTAACGTGACATACAAATTCTTAGTAAATGTGTAAATATTATTTGTGCTATTTTTATGTTCCATATTGACTTATTCCCAAAGATATCGTTCCTTGTCCTTAACTCAGGGCTATTAACGTGTGAATTACCCCTCAAAAACTTAAACAGTAGTCTCTGAGCCCAGTTCCTCCTCCTCACACAGAATACCTCTGGTTTGTGTTAATGAATTTACATCTGATTTTAAATCAACTTTGGTTGATTTACATATAATTTGAAAAGCAAATCATTTAGTTTTAACAAATCATCAAATATACTGCAGAGCCTAAGGCACGTGGTTTCTGCAATCACAGACCCATGGGCCCCACCGTTCCCTTGCTGAGCTTCTTTAGGACTATTTTTATCTGTGCTATGACCCTTCTCACTCATGCCTTGTGTTATATTTACTTTATAAATTTCTCCAGGGTGTGAATGTGTACTTGGAGAAGGAAAGCATCTCAAGTATCTGATGCCTGTCTTCCCCAGACCCTTAGTGGTGTCTCCTTTCTGCAAGAAGAAGGGTGTTCTGGAGGAAGGTGGGGCAGGTGTCCAGGTTAGGATGGCCTCAGGTTTGAAGCTGAGGCATCCAGGAGGCATTTGTCACCATAGCAGGACCTCAGAGAGGTCTAGACTCCCTCATCTGCTGATGGGGACATTACAGTCCCATGCGTGGGAGAGAGCAGAGGAGCTAGGAGAAGAGCTGAGAATGGCCAGACCCTGACTTCTGACTGGGCAGAAGGGCTGCTGGAGTAACTGGGCTCCTCTCTCCTGGCAAGGATGTGTGCTGCGTAAAGGAAAAATGACACTCAAGCTGAATGTGATTGTTAAGAAGAAAGGAAAACCTCTAAATGCCAGGAGCAAGGACAGACTCAAGTTAGCGATATAAGCTTCAGAGCTGTTGTGTGACAGGCTGGAGGCAGACGTCAGGCCTGCGCCATCACAAGCCTTCCCCTTGTGCCTGTGGCTGGAGCTCTGGACAGGATCAGGAAGTGCTGGCCTTGCTGGGGTCCAGGAGATGGAACTTGATGCCCCTCAATGTGAGCAACAGGAGAGCTCACTGCAGCTAGGGGGTGTGTGACAGC
Source organism: Chinchilla lanigera (assembly GCF_000276665.1). Classification (NCBI taxonomy): domain Eukaryota; kingdom Metazoa; phylum Chordata; class Mammalia; order Rodentia; family Chinchillidae; genus Chinchilla; species Chinchilla lanigera. The sequence continues at coordinate 1,119,716 of NW_004955579.1, forward strand.
CCCATGGCCTGTGGACCTGCGCATGGCGGGCAGAGAGGTGCGGGGTCCCGGACAGCAGTGGGCACAGGGACACTGCCTTTAGGGAGGAATACTTCACAAGCTGGGGCTCACAGGGCTCCCACAAGCAATCTGCAGAGATGTGTTCATGCATAAAGAAACACCTAACACACAAAGAACTTGGAGCTGCTGTGCAATCTAAAAACCCCGTCAGAGATGAAGCTATTATTTATTAAGCAGTTAAATAGCAGATTAGACACAGCTGAGGAAAGAATTAGTGAGCAGGATTACCTGCAGCAGTTATCAAGCCACACCAGCAGGGAAAAAAGGCAATAGGAGACAGAGTGGTTAAATCACAGGATGTTGAAGTGGCCTTGTCTTTATCTTGTGATACGCATAGGACCAAGCGAATGTTCAGTCAAGTGAGTGTACCATCAAGCTTTCACAGCAAACGTGTGCTCATCTCTGCTTTCTTTTTCAGTCTATCTCATAAAGGTAGTGAGTTTGGGGGTCCCACACAAACCCTGAACATCAAATTTCTGCCTTCAGACCCTAGTCACTTTATCGTTGGCACAGATGTGGTGAGTAATGTTTTACATTTCTTTATGTTCCTCACCCTTGTTCTCTCCCAGAGGTACCTGACACATGTCTTTGTCTAAGATGAACTTACTGCTGCTTTGTTATAGTGTTATTCCCACTGTTTCAAGAATAACATCTTTGCCCGGCCTCATACCTAATACTTGCCTTTGGTCTTTCTTGGTCTTTCTATTACTAGGGTCTTATAACTCATGGCACAAGGCAGGACTTGAAAGTATCTCCCAAATCCTTCAAACCTCAGCAGTGCGCGTTAGGAGCAGTAAAGGTTAATGTGATCGACTTCTCACCATTTGGAGAACCGATATTCTTGGTAAGAAAGGGCTTCTTACAGCCCCAGTTCTTTTCTGTGGCATTATCTGCCTATTTGGGCAGCAGGACACACTGGTCCATTGGAAAGTCTTTTTTTTGGGGGGAAAGTCTTGAAAGTTGATAATTTATAGGGCTACAACTTAATCATATATTAAGTTTCAGGGGTCTAAAAGAGAAAATATGAGGTTTAAATAACAAAGAAATTAAAACATTAACTCAGGAATTTGATTCTCTTAAGGAATTCTTTGTTCAATTACTGATTATTTAGAATCTAACAGGTGAATGTTAAATGTCAGGCAGCTCTGTGGTGCCTAACCCAGTCCTGAGTGCCTTCCTATTCCTGCCTGGTGGCCATTAACCCTTTAAGGGCATGCTGGGCTTTAAAATTTGTTTCTAGTTGGGTATGGTGGTACACGTCTATAATCCCAGCACTCAGGAGGCTGAGGCAGGAGCATCATCTCGAGTTCAAGGCCAACCTGGACTGCATAGTGAGACTCAGGCCAGCCTCAAAAAACCAAAAAGTTTCTTTTTATATTTTGTTTTTACTCCCATTCTCATTTTCTTTCTTTTTTATTTTTACTTTTGAGTATGTGAAAGATTGTTTTTCTCTTTATAAACAGTTGGTCTTTTACTAAACCCACTAAGATTTTGTTTTCTGAAAGTTTCAGTCCAACAGAAATATATAACCACATTATCAATGCAATTTTTTAGAAAGGTGACTTGTTTACTTCCATGGAGCCAACTTCATGAGTTTCACTTGCATTGGTGGGGCTCAGTTCTATTAAAACGAACACTGCTTATGGCTTCACCACTGTGCTGATTCTCAGGGTGGGGAGTCCTTCCGCATCAGAACTTGACAGGTGCTCAGCTTGGCAACTCATGAGGACGCAGTTTTGTGTCAAAAAACAATACAATGTGCTGTACAAACTGCAGAAGCAAATGCTCTGGAAACAGCCCCTGGCTGCTCTGCTTCAGTTACAGAGAGGGGAGCTAATGGTTGTCCCTGTCACACAGGCTGGCTGCTCAGATGGCTGCCTCCGGCTACACCAGATGAGCTCCGAGTGGCCACTGGCACAGTGGAACAGCAGCACCAGGGGGCACGCCATCACCGGCCTGCAGTGGTCCCCCACACGGCCAGCTGTGTTCCTGGTGCAGGATGCTGGGTCCACCGTGTATGTGTGGGACCTGTTGCAGAGCGACCTGGGCCCTGTGGCCACACAGCCCATCTCCCCAGACAGGTGAGTAAAACCAGGACAGGTCTGGGGGGCAGATGGTCCAATCACCTCACTTTTTCTTGAAATTCTACCTTTTGTGTCAGATTCTCCTACTGTGAAGGTTTGTGATAGCTGGGGAAGGAATCTCACTGCCCTTTTGTAAAGAGGAGGGTAGAAGTGGCCAAAGACAGGTGACAGCGTGGCGGAGTGCAAGGGGTATACGAATAATACCTAGCAGCGTGTTAAGAATTGAATTTATTTAGTTTGAGTACTAGGTATATTGACATTATCCTAATTATTAAAAAATTCATCAGGAGCCAGGTATGCCTATAATTCCAGCTATTCAGGAGACTGAGGCAGGAGGATGGCAAGTTTGAGGCAGCCTCAGCAATTTAGCAAGGCCTTGTCTTAAAAAAAAACCTCAAGAATCATAAAAAATCTGGACTATGATTCACATGTGAACACATAATGTACCCACAGCTTGTGGCTCCAGAAAGTCTGTGAGTCTGTCATTTGTTAAGCAGCACAGTATTTACTGACCCCTGACTGTCCCTGGGGCTGGTATGGGGGAGGGGAGGGGGGGGGTGGATGACCAGGATACAGGAGGAGCCTAGAGTGAGTTAGAGTTAGAGCACATGCATGTGAGAATGTCACAGGACAGCCCCAGGGCAATCTAAGCATTCCTTTCCCTGAGCTCCTCCTGTGCAAGTGCTTGAGTTAAAGACGTAATGTTTGTGCTAAAGTATTTCTTCATAGCTGTAAAGAGCCGAAAAGGAGGACATGAATGAGGAGGCAGGAGTGCAGGTCAGACTCAAGCAGGACTGACAGCTCCCAGAGCCAGACTCCAACGTGCTGTGGTGCCTGCAGTCCTGTCCCCTCGGGTCTGACCATAGCCTGCAGCCCTGCCTGGAGGATGCCCAGGAGCTGCTGGTGCCTGTGCGGTGGATGTGGGTCTTCTGCCCTCTTTGCCTGGTTCTGTCCACCCTGCCTCTTGTCCAGGGACAGTTCCTTTTTTTTCTTTTTGAGATAGGGTCTCGCTATGTAGCCCAGGCTAGCCTTGAACTCACAGCAATCCTCCTGCCTCAGCCTCCTGAGTGCTGGGACTACAGGCTTGGCCACCATGCTCTGCTTGCCCAGGAACAGTTCTAACCGGGGTATCCATGTTTGTTTGAAATGATGTCTCATCCATGAACTGCATCTCATCCGTGCCCTCCAGTCCCGATGCCAGGGAAGCCTTCAGGGTTCGTCTCCATGGACGCCCTTCTAGGCTGCAGCCGTTAGACTCACCTGCGTTCTTCAGAGGTGCTCAGTGCTGAGTTGAGGACAGGGAGGCGCTGTTTCCTGTCCTGCTCCTTGGAGTCTTCAGGCCCACATTCCCCTCCCCTGAGGCCATGCAGCTCTTCCTGATGGTGCCAGGGTCATGAGCCCTTTAGTTGTTCTGTCTTCAAGCTGTGGCACCAGCAGGTCCCTGCAGCTCTGCCTGCAGTACTGTATGTGGGACTCATGTGGTCCCATGGTGCCAGGGCCACTTGGGCACAGGACACATCTACAGGACACCTGAGGGCAGACAGCACCCTTGGGGACTCTGCCTGTGACTGCTGGCCCCCCAAGAAGTTCTCTGGATGCCAGGGTCTACGTGAGGCTTTGGAGTCCTAGGGGGTCTCTGGGCCTGATGACCCCAGCTGAGCCTCACAAGACAGGTGGTGAGCTGGGCTGGGCCAGTCCAGGAGAGGAGGGTGGAAACAGGAGGCCGTCTGGGTGGACTGGACACCTCTGGCAGGGGAAAGGCACGGAGGATGGAGGTGGGGTCAGGTGAAGGCTGAGGGGAGGAAGTGAGGTCGGATGGGGCCATAGGCACAGGCATGGTTGGTGGAGAGCGTGGGCATGGCCTGGCATGGGGTGGGGTGCCGAAGAGGGAGGGGAGCCACTGAGGGCTGTTCACTCCTGAGTGGGGAGGGAGGGAAAAGCAGCAGGTGAGGCCACCGTCCAGTGTGTGGCAGTGCGTTCTTCTCAGCCACCTTCACAAGCAGTCTGTCTGCGTACCTCTAAGATGCAGACGTAGGTTTGCAAAGCACTTCCTATCAATTTCCATACCTTTGTTTCTAGTCTGTCTTTTCAGCTTGACTATTGGTATTTTTAGAAATTCTCTTGTTTTCCTCAATCGGAGGAGACAATTTGGAAGATTCAGACCCATGAGAGTCCCATGCGTGTCCCCTCTCACCTACAGGCTGGTGGCCATGACTGTCCTGGGGGAGCCGGAGAGGCCCAGCGGCAGCTTCCTGGCCCTGGTGCTGGCCAGGGCCTCAGGCACCGTGGACGTGCAGTACCTGAAGAAGAGGTGGGCAGCCACCCAGGCGGAGGAGAGCCAGTGGCTGCGCCTGTTCCTGCAGGAGGCTCCTCTGGAGCGAGGCCGTGGAGGCTACGGGCATATCGGGAGGGCGGAACTTGTGTATCCCTGAGAGTCAGTCTTACATCTGTGTGCACTGTACTCTGTATATAGCATATGCATGTCCTGTACATAATTTCTTTTACAGAAGATTACTTCAGTATTGCCAGTCATTATTTTTGAATGGAAATAAATGAACATTTTTATACATACTAAACTTCAGGAGAAATACCGAGTCATGTCCAGTATGCTCTTTTCTGAGGGTATTTCTGGTTATTTTTAGAAGGGCTTTAAAATATCGTCACATTTTTATTAGATTTAAACAACCCACCATGAAAATGTATTTTCCTGGACTATTTTCTTATTCATGCATACAATGATGATTAAAGGGAACTACTCCACTGACATGACCTTGCCATTGTGCTTACTTAGAGCTTGTCTTGAGCATTGAGTACCTGAATGTCATCCACAGGGCTGAGGCAGACACGGTGTTATGCTTTAGTGTTGTCTTTGTGTAGGCGTAGTATGAGTAAGTACTCTTGAGTCTTGTGTCTCAGAAGTGGGGCTGGACAGTGCCTTGGGCCATCGGTGCTGCTGTAGAAAATGCCTCAGAGAGGCGAATTATAAAGGCCAGAGTTGTTTGCTCATGTTCTTGAGACTGTGAAGCTTAAGACTAGGGTTCTGGTGAGGCCAGAACACGAGGAGTGGGGAGCACTGCACTGCTGGGTCCTCATGAGCAGGAGGTGGGGACACAAGGGCAGAAACACCCTTGAGGGCTCTGCCTTCTGCAAGGCCCATCTTATACCACCACTGCCTCGGGGTTTTCCAGTCCCAATCTGTGACTTTTAAGGGGACACAAACCTCAGCAGGAGCAGAGGAGGGCAGTTCCCACCTCGTCTCCCTGCTGAGAGATCTTTGAGGAATGCAAGGCCACGTTTACATCTGGTGGTCACAGAAGAGCTTCTCTTGTGCAGACACAGCTGGAGCATCTCTGGCCCTTGGAAGCTCCAGCCAGGCCTCACCCAACACTGAGAGACTGACTGACTCAGGGATGCAGCCCTCACCCTGGGGCTAGCGTGCTCTGGCTCTCATAGTCTATCCCATACCCCCAGTCTGTTTCCTTTCTCTTTATATTGGTTCAAAGCTATCAAAACCCATGTATTTCTATGAAAACTACTGAGCCAGAATGGCGTAGACGGTGGCCTCCCTCCATCGCACCATCCCACGGGGTGTGGTCTCTGTCTGGCGTGCGTGATGCACATGTACACATATACAGGGCACACTGATCTGTTGAGGTCTTGCTGAAGACCAGTGTGTGGTGGTGACAGTTGGTTTGCTTCTGTCCACTAGGAGAGTCTGAGTTTCATCCTGTCCTGCTGGTCACTGGATCCCCAGAGGCAGGGACAACCCTGCGGTCCTATGGGGTGAAGAAACCGGCAAAATGAAGCATGTGGTCAGGAAGGTGGTGCCCATGTGTCCACCTGGATCTGCTGCAGGCCTGGGGTGCAGCAGTCACTTTGCCACCTGTCACAGAGGCCCAGGGTTCTCATCTTCCCCTTGTGCTTCCTGCTGATGCCATCTGTCTTAGTTACTTTCCAGTTGCTAAGACACAATGCCCAGTCCCTGCCAAGGAAAGAGGGAGAGGTTATTAGGGCTTGTGGTTTCAGAGGAGTCAGTTCCTGGTCAGCTGGTTCCATGGCGGGAAGGCACAATAGAAAGACCAGGGTGTAAGCTGGGCACATCAGGGCAGCCAAGAAGCAGAGTAGGGAGGAGCTGGGAGAGGGAGACACACCCTCCTAGGTCACGGCCCAGTGACTGCCTCTACCCAATGGCAAGTTAGCTGTGAAAGTGGACTGTGATGTGTCTCATGACCCCATGATCCAGTCACCTTCCAAACACATGGGGCTTGGGGACATCCCAGATCCAATTCATACCACCATCCTTGGGGCTGTTTCACCTTTGCAACCTGCTCAGTCACTGGTTTAAAATAGTCAAGATTGATCTTACTGGCCGGGGATATAGCTCAGTAGCACAAGCGCCTGCCTGGCAAGCACAAGGTCCTGAGTTCGATTCCCAGTACCAAAAAAAAAAAAAAAATTGATGTTACTTGCAGGTTTTTAGCTTTCAGAGTCCGTCTTACTTATATTCGTCCCTCTTTTTGGCCCTCTTCTATTGCATGTAATAAAAAATGCGGCGAGTATTTGTAAGAAATTTATCATAGTAAAGGACACATCACCCTGAATCCTCCCCCCGCCAGAACGCTCTTCCTCACTTTGAACGCACTTACCCTGTTGTTGCCACTTTCTGAGGCCGTTCTGGGAGTCATCTTTCACGAGTGTCTAGTTGCACTGCTGTGACTGCCTTGATGTCCTGGATCAATTTTATTTATTAATTTTTAAAAAATCAGATTGTATTGGTACATGCAGATATACATAATGATCACATTCATCATGAGAATTTATACCTCTGATATAATTTATTCTTTTCCCATTCCCCCACCCTCCTTTCAACCTTCCCTTCCCATTTACAGAAGCTTTGTTTGCATATTTTCCTTCTTTTCTCTCTTTTTTTAACTTTTCCCTTCTTTCCTTTCCCTTTCCCCTCTCCCTTGTTCCCCTCTCCATCTGAAAAATTTCTTCCTCTTTCACAATACCTATTGTACATTTTGGTCCTTACTCAATTTTAAATATTTACCTTTAGTTATCAGTTTGAATTTGGAGAAGAGCCAGAAGTCACACAGTACTGGATCTGGTGAATGAAGTGGCTGAGGTCTATGGTCACTGTCCACTCAAACATTGAATTGTTGGGGATGTTCAGAATAACACGGCAGATGGCCAGTGGCCTTGTGAGTTCTAAATTCATACTTAAGTGCTCAGGAGGACACAAGGAGCAGTCCAAGTATTGTGGCCAAAGATGATTCCACTAGTTGAAGTGATTTTCCCTTGGAAACCTTGGACACCCAGAGCCTGAGCAGCCTTGATTCTGGTTCTGGTTCTGATTCTCCCGCTTGGCACTGGCATTCAGAACTGAATCCCCATCTGCCAGGCTGCGCTCTGCAGAACAGATGGCCCTCCCAACCACCGCATGGTCCCTGCAGAGGTGACATACCAAAATGAATGTGAGTCTGCCAGGCACAGGGTCATGCTGGTGTCCCAACTAGGGATGTAGCTTTCTGGGAAGGATTTATTGAGAATAACAGAGACAAGTGCCTTGGAGGACCCACGTTAGCCCATGACCAGTGCGAGACAAGCTCTGCCTCACCTGAGGTCTGTGTGTGCCTTCCTCAGGGTCTGCAAGAGAGGGAGAGTCCTGGGGATCCTACTGTCTGGAGGAGTGACACTTTGAAAGTTGAAAACACCATGTAACCTGTGCCACGCATGGGGCATCTGGGGACACAGGAGGAGCTCCTGTGGGTCCTCACTGCCCCCTGCCCGGGGAGGAGTGGAGCCTTGGAGGATCAGGCTGGGCCTGCAGAATAAGAAAGGCAAGGGCTCCAGAGTCAAGGATTTAGTCTCTCCTGTTTGGTCTTCTTGTGAGTAGACTGAACATTTCTATGGTTCTGTTTTATGTCTTCTGTGGACTTACGACTTAGAATTCTTTTTACAAGTTTTCAGTAGTGCCCTGGCACGGACAGTGCCTTGTTTAGGGTTTTATCCCTGAACAACAGTGCGTGCTTACTCGCAGTGTGAGAAAGCGCAGCACTTCCAACCCCTCCTCCCCACTGTGTGCTGTCCCCACTGTGTGCTGTCCCCACTGTGTGCTGTCCCCACTCTGTGCTGTCCCCACTCTGTGCTGTCCCCACTCTGTGCTGTCCCCACTGTGTGCTTTCCCGTGCATTTTATCTTCATATGTGCTGCAGACAATGCCTTGTCACTTTTGCTTTGGACAGTGATTGTTTCAAGCAATTAGAAGTAGAAAAATTAATTTCATTTCACCTCCATGTCTTCCAGTTCCTATGCTTTTCCTTTTTTTGTATAGATCTAAGTTTTCTGGTATAGTCCTTTTCCCTGAAAAACTTAAGCATTTAAATAAAGTAGATATGCTGGCAATAAATTCCTGCCATGTTATTGCATTAAGGAACCCTGTTCCTTCAGGGAGGTCGACCTCTCCCTGGCAAGCAGGGGGTCTACGGATGGATGGGGAAGGCAAGCAGGGAGAGGAAGAAAATGGAACTACGATTCTATATATAAGATGAATGTATTCATTATGTACCAGAACCTTGTACTAATAAAAAGGAATGAAATCTGTTTCTTCATTTTCAAAAGCCATTTTTACTGGGTGTCAAATTTTAGTTGATTTTCACTGAGGCACCGGCTGCTGAGGTACAGCTTTGGCCCCAATGCCTCCTATCTGTCCCTTCTGGTTTCTTGGGGTTTCTCTCAGGCTTTTGTTATCAGCAGTTTGTGGATGATGCGAATTTAACACGTGGACTGTGTTCTGTTTGTTTGGTGCTTATTCTGCTTGGTGCTGTCTGTGCTGTGCTGAGATGGGTCTGGTGTCATTGACTTTGCAAGAGTCTAGGTCATTGGTCACTCAACGATCTCATCCTCCCTGTTCCCTCTTTCTCTGGGAATCCGGGGATGCATTCAGTGTGTTTCCTGGCCTGAGTATGACCTGTTCTTTGTCTTTGCTCTTTCTGCTCCAGTCTGGACTGTGGCTATCGACTGTCTCCTCGGCTGTGTGGAGACAGCTGTGCCCACCTAAGTCATGCTGTGCTTCTGTTACTTCTTTTCTGTTGTTTTTTGTTTATAGCAGGTGCAATTAGCTTTTTGGTAGTTTTTGTCTCTCTACTAGAAGTACTCATCTAATCTGTGTGTTGTTTACTTTTGCCACTATAGTCTCTAATGTACCAATCAGAAATATCTCAAATTCTCTGATGAATAGTGCCAACATATTTCGTATTGGTGTTTTGTTCTGACAGTTGGTTGTCTCTGGGAAACATGTTGTTTGTGCTTTTTTCTATGCTTTAGACAATGCCCCACCCCAGAAATGGCTGTGTTTTCCTCCTGCTGGGCCTCCTCTGGGGGAGAAGTGGGTTCCATGGGTCCTGGCCCATTTTGGGGTGTTGCTACCCTAGATCCTTCAGCAGAGCCTTGGGTACAGGTGGGGACAGCCACCACCAGTTGTCCCTTCCAGTGTCTGCTAGGCCTCAGCCTCAGCCTCCCCGTGCTGGGTCTCAGAGGGTCTGTGAAGTGCTGGGGTGTCCTGGTCAGCTAGTGGGGTCTGTCTCGGCCCCTCCCCAGCACCCACCCCTCCTGGAGCCGAGATCCTCACTGTCCCCCTCCAACTGTGCAGGCGTCATCTTGTCCTGTGGGGTGGGGCCCTTTGGGGAGACATAGGGCCCTGTGTGGCCCCAGCTCTGTGCCTGGAGGGACTCCGTGGGAGCCAGGTAAGAGGGGCTGCACCGGGCACCAGGGAGGGTGGTCACTCCACCATCCTGCACACCCTGTCTCCCTGAGACCTGGCCGGCTAGCCACAGTGCACTGATGTGGTTCATGCAGGCGTGTGCCCGGATCTTGTCCCAGGAGCTCCTGGGGACAGCCTGCCACCCACTAGATGGAGCCAGATCATTGCTTCCTCGGAAAGACACAGGAAGTGTCGAGTGAACCTGAATGAAGTTGCATGCCAGCCACCTCTGTGGGGGCAGTAGCGTCCAGCTGCCCAGACCAAGCCTAGGTCAGTGTGTGTGTGTGTGTGTGTGTGTGTGTGTGTGTGTGTGTGTGTAAGCACTAGGATTCCACTTGCCTGATTCACAAGGAGCAAGATGGTTAAAAACACTTTCTAAGAAATATTCTTAAAAACAACCATGGGAATCCCATCTTTTTCAGATTTAGGGGGAAAGTTTATTTTTAAAGGACCTGTTTTTGACAGGTATGGTGGTGAAATACCTGGAACACTATGGACAAAACCGCAGGGGGTTTCTCAGGGAGGCGACCTCCACCCTACCCTCATGAAGAGTGCCAGATTGACCCTCTTGGCAAAGTGACTGCGGACTGGAGAGGAACCCCAAGGATGGCTCCAGTTCCTATGGGGTGCCCAGGCACAGCGCTTCCGCCTGGGTGCTTTCTGCCACATCGGAATGGACAGGAGTGGCTGCCTAATAGCTCTGATGGTTTAGAGACTGAAACATGCCCCCTTGCTCTGTGCTGATGTTTGGAACTGGCTGTTTAAATGCAGATACAGGAGTCCAACCTGCGCGGCTTTTGGTGACAACCACAGAGCTTGCTGATTCTGGAGCAAGACTCAGAAAGACACCTTGACCCTGAGCTGCTCTGGACCATGGATCCTGGAACAGGAACCTGTGTGCACCAGACATGGGAAGGCATGCTGCGCTCACAGAGGCCACTAAGGAGGGGCAAGCCCTGCCACCCAGGTCCTGTGCGGGACTCAGCCCTACCTGCCAAGCCTCTGCTGGGAGGGCCGAGGAGGAGACCCATCTACCAGTCCTGCAGATGCCAGCAGGTGCCAGCCAGGACCAGTCTTTCCGCCACATCTTAGCTGCAAACCAAAGTCCTGGGTGCATTTACAGCACTGTCCCAGGCTCACCCTAGACCCTTTCCTCAGCACCTCTGTGCATGACACACAAGTTCCAAAAATGCTGTGGATCGCTCTACTTTGCAGCTAGGACTGAAAACCACTGTCTCTCTATTGAGCATCTATGTCTCTATCTATCTATCATCTATCTATGTATGAGATGTGATTTAAAAAAATGAATGTTTAAATTAAAAAACTACTACAGTAAAAGTCATATTGCCGTTAATCCACGCAATCCCCCTCCTCACTTGGAAAACACTCCTCTCACATTCTGGCCACTTTCTGAAGCGGCTCTTGAAGTCCTCTGTCATCAGTGTCCTTAGCTGCACTGTCTTGGCTGCCTCAATACCCTGAATCCACTCGGAACATTTACCTTTCATGGTCACTTGACCTTGAGGAAGAGCCGGAGGTTGCACAGTGCAGTCTGGGGACTTAGTGGGGACTAAGGTGGATGAGGACACGCTGATGTTTTCACGAGCCTCCCTTTCTGTTGGACAGCAGCCAGCAGCAGCATCCACTGTAGTTTGGATCCCACCTCATAAAGACACTCGGGGAAGGACTCCAGGATCGCTTCAGAAACTGGCAAGAATGATGGGATAAGTGTGCTTGAAGAGAGTGGGAGGATTTACAGGGGAATTAATGACAATGTGTCTTTTACTGCAATAAAACTTTTTATTTAAACACACTGTTTATTTTGATCACTCCTTGTGTCTATCTGTCTAATCCTGTCTAATCTCTTTCCATCCTCTTTGCATCAGGGACATTTTAATCTTTTCTATCCACTGCTACCCTGGGAAGCCTTGTGACACTTGCCAGGCCTGGGCCTGTGTCTCTCTCCCAGTGGAGGGATTTCCATGTACACGATTCCAGTTGTCACCATTTTCTGTCTGCTGTCTGATGTTAGAGGACAGAAACTTGACCTAGCTGGGCAGTAAGTATTGTTTTGTCTTTGTGAAGAAAGTAATCTTCTTTACAAATTTCTTGGATAACTCCAGTGATCAGTTCTGTGGTCTCACCTGGACCATGGCAATAACTTTCTGGAAGATCTAGGGACCCCTCCATTTCTCAGGTGACTGTCCATGTGTTGGAGGCCATGTGGCTGCCCTGTTCCTCACAGTACAAGTCTGCTTGGTTGCTGACCACGGCCTGGGTGTCCTGCCCAGCCTGGCATTGTGGAGCCCACAGTCTGGACCACACCCCACCTTCCTGGTCCCTGCAGGAATCCTACCCCTGTCAGCAGAACACACTCAAGAAACACCTCCATTTTCTGCAGCGTGGGTGTTGTGGGGAAGGCATTTCTCCCCACCTGTGATTCAGGGTGGATGCCAGCAGGGATGTGATGGCAGAGGCCCAGGCAGAGCAGTGGGTGGCCTCTCCTAGACCCTCAGCTTCCCATAGTTTCTAGGTCCTCAGCATTTCCATTGTGTTTTCTTCCAGTGGCTTCCTTAGTTTCTAGGTTTACAGTTAAGTCTTTAATCCATATTGAGTTGATTTTTGTTAGCTGCTTAAAAATTTTTTCAAGGAGTTAGAGAGGAGACTCAAACTGCTAAAAGGGAGCAGAGGAGGGGTTATAGACCAAGGCCACCTTCTAAGTCACTGCTCACAGCTTCGTAACACCCAGCGTGGTCCAGCAAGAGACAGGACTCACCTGCAGGCTTCCTAATCACAGCACGTCCCCGCTGGGCCCTCCTCTCAGCACCAGGGATGGGCAGAGCAACCTCCACCCAAACCCTGCTCCCACCTTGCTCCACAGGCCCCTCCCACAGCTCAGAGTCCCAGCTCCAGGGGCACCACCAGGCTGCACATGGCCTTCTGGTGACATAGATATGTCTTGGCCTCCTCACCAGCTCAGTCCACCGGAAGTGTTCCTTTACATGGAAGCAGATGGAACTGACCCACATCTCTGAATTGGTCTGGGTGGTTTGAATCAAACAATGAAAACTATGAGACTACAAGGCTCTTGCTCACATTCATACTTGAACAAAGAGAGAAACTTGTGCATGAAGTACTCATTAAGAGCAGGGCACTTTACACATGTTCTTTTAATATTATGTTTAATTAGGAAGTAATCTTTGCAGGGTGGGGACAGCTTATATTCCTGGAGCAGGAAGGTGCTTCTGGGTCCGGTGAGATGGGAAGGTGTGTGCTGCCTTGCACCTGTGAGTGTCCTGTCACTCATCTCCTGTCTGCTCCTGCACAGGCGCTGTGCTGAGTGCAGCTGGAGATGGTGAGACATGGCCATGGCCTCGGTGGGCGTGGGCGGGGCCGCCAGCTCAGCATAAATCAGAGGGCCCGCCACACAGGGTTTTGTTTGACCTTCATAATGTTTAATAAACGTTTGAATAGTTTCCACGGGACTGGCTAGAGTCCCCACTGGTCTCCATCCCGCAGTTCCTGTCAGTGCAGAGCTGGTAACCTCTGAGCTATGTGGGATCAGTCTAAACAAGGCCTAGACACAGGCACAGGCTGGCTGCCTGGGGTTTTGCAGTAAAAATGGTGATAAATACGACAGTCACCAGCCTGCTGTTCTCACAGGCCCTGTCCTTGGATAACTGTCCACCTCCTTGGAGACCTGGGTGGAGTCTGCAGACATCAGTGTGGTTAGCTCACCTCCTTCCTGGTTGCTGGTAACCTCAGTAAAGCCTTCTTTCTTTGCCCGAAACTCGTCTCTCTGGTGTTGGATTTTCTGTGAGCTGAGCTTCTGAATCTGCGTTAAGTGACAGTGGCTCTTCTCAACACGTGCTTTTTACCTGACCTTACTGTTTGTCTGTATGTGGGAGCCCAGGTATGGGGATCCTCCCTGCTAGGATCCTCCCCACACTCACCTCCTCCTGCACACAAGGCAATTTTGTTTCCCGGCTTTGCTTCTCTGTGCCTTGAATGTCTCAGGCTCAAATGGGTTCTGACCTGGGGCTTCTCCATTTGCCCAAATCCACCCATATACCAGGAACTTGGTGATTCTGGAGCTGTCCTGGGACTCGTGGGGTCCCTGAGGAACATTGGGTCTCTGCAGCTCCCCCTACCACCTGCCTCTTCTTGCCTTCTAGGGAGCAAAGTCTTCCCTGCCTCCAGAGCCCTGGACACCAAAAACTGCTCTTGGTGTTCCCTCCTGGAGAATCCAGTCCTCTCCTCAGGGAATCCTGAGTCCTTGTTCCTTGGTCACCTGATTCTCTCAGCATCTTATGCAGCATAGTGAGGCGCTGAGTGTCCTCACTAGGGGTCTCGGTTTTGGTTCCCCATGGTCTCTGGGATTCGATAGCTGAGCAGCTGGACACTCACATGGTCCTTATCAGGTCAGCAGCCACTTCTGACAGCTGCTAAGACATGGTCTGTGTGCTACATGAGCCTGTCACACAGCCTGATTCATCTTGAAAATTTTGTGACATATTTTGAGATACCCAGAAATGTCTCCTGGTTATCATTTTATTGTGTGTCCCGGGGAGCCAGCCAATTGCATAACTGATACTATTCCATTTCAGTGCATTACAGTGAAGAGGGTTTGAAGGCATTTAAGGCCCTAATCAGTGGTGAAGTGGACATTTGAAGTACACTGTGTGGCACTCAGATCCCAGGATTCAGGCGAGGACAAGCTGGTGACTGGGGTCCCTGCCCATGGCTTCGCACCTGGCCTGTCAGTGACCACTGCATCCCTGTGTGACTTCTGCTGCGCTGCTCACTGGAGGCACTTGGTGCTGGGAACGGTGAAACAACAGTGACACTGGAGAGCAGTGTAGGACGCGGGCTATGCAGAACCCAGCCTGGCACCAGCCCGGTCTTTTTCCTTGACACCTGGGCCCAGTGCCTGCTGACCGCATGTCTAAAACACGGAGACTCACCTCCTTGCCCTGCTGTTCTCTGTCATGAAGACTTCCAATCCCACTGCTGCTCTGCGTGGACACAGACACAGCCCCTGTGTGGCGCCTCCTCCGTTCTGGGACTTCCTGTCCGTATGGTGTCAGGCTCTACACACTGGAAATGCCAGGGCAATGAGGGACGGAGACGGGTTAAGTGCAGTACAATAACTGAGCAGAGAGGATTTACCACCTTTGCTGATTGTATAACCATCTACACATAAAATTCTTCCCATAAATGTGCTTGGAATTCAGTCTATGCACAACAAGAGCAGATTTCATCTCCTTGAATTGGACTGATCAGCATGGTATAAAGAAATATTTCCTGCATGGCTGAAGAATCCTGCAGAGGGGCCCTCAAAATGGTGCTGGATCTCTGTGACAGGGACATCTGCTAAGGACAGGGCCTGAGGAGCAGCAGGGGACAGTGCAGTAGGGATGTCCTTGTGGGCGCTACCTGAGGAGCATGCAGAGGTTGGTCAGCTCCCTTGTTTTCCAGCCGTAAGGTCTGAGTCAGAGCAGGCGAAGGAGCAGGAAACCCCATGCTGCTTGGCATAGAGAACTGAGTATTCAGTCTGCTGGGAGCAATTAGGTTGTGAGCTGTGAACTCCGCTTACATCCCTCGCAGTAGTGGCCAGATCACCTGTGTGTAGTGGCACCTTGATGCGTATTGGCTTGTCCTAGTGGATCTCTCGTTACTTGAGGAAGAGGCCATTCTCACTGTCCGAAAAGAAAGGATGACATGTGGTGCCATGCCCGGTGGCTTCACCCAGGCTGCCTGTTCCAGACCCTTCAGACTCTCCAATGACCCTGAGTGAGGGCCAGCTCTCCTTTGAGGCACAGGTCATCCATGTCCTCTCTGAGAGCCAGGCTCAGCATGGGGAGCACAGCACTTCCCCAGCAGCTGCCTGTGGCCAGATGCCCTCGTCTCTCTGCTGGCCGTGGGTGTGGAAACAGCCATCCTTTAGCACCAGAGGGCTCAGCTGCATCCTGTACATCCCCCGGCCTGGTGTCTGAGGAGATTCAGGAGCTGGTATCACCTGGTGTCACCTGTGTCTACACAGCCTGGAGACCTGAGTGGGGACTGAGTGTATATAGTGAGATGCTCCTGGTGAGACCTTAAATTTGGGGGCCTCTGTGTCAACCCTGAGATCCTGATGGAGGAAAAGTGAAGCTGAGAGAATGAAATAGAATATAGGGTGGAAATCTGACGGGTGGGTTCTTTGTGAATCTCCTCACTATCACAGCAGGCAGAATCATCTCTATTCATTTCAATTCCATTGTATATGCAAAGCTGCTAGGATTAAACTAATCCTCTGAAGACCCTGGCCCATACAGCTGTTGTCTTGGCATCCTGGGTGCTTTGGTTCTGAAAAAGGCTCAGTTTGCATCCAGAACCCTGGCTCTGCCCTGAGAGATTCCAGCAGGGATTGAGGATCCTGACCACTTGCCCGTGATCATTTCTGCTTAGAGGGTCTACATGGACAGCCACAGACCTTGCCAGAAGGCTGGCTCAGCTGTGGTGTGGTACAGTGAGTTTCAGGTCCCTTGCTGGTCACAGAGAAGTCACTCAGTCATACTCCTGGATCTATCTCAGTGGCCTGAGGGCCTCACTGCCAATTTTCTGAAGTGCCAATAGTTCTGTCCCCAGGTCCTAAGTTGTCAGGGTTATTTTGAGAAATGCTCTGTGCCTCAAGAGAGAAGGTGATGTGTGTGCATGCACACATACATGTAAGTTTATGCACACATGTACACGTGTATACATGTACTCTGGTGTATAGTCAACATGTGTGTACATATACAGGCACATGTATGTACTCTGGTGTATAGTCTGACCATGTGTGTACATATACAGGCACACTGGTTTTTTTCTGAAGCCCTCTGTCCCAGTTCCTGAGTAGACCTGGAGTCTTCCTGGGTTCCCCAAACTCCCCAGTGCTTATGACTCTGGGCATTCTCAGCCATCCTTTGGGCTGATTCCCATCTGGCCACAGGTGGCAGTGATCTCCTGGCACAGGCCTCAGTGGCTTTGCTTGTTGGCGAGCACTGCTCAGGTGTGTGGCTGTCATGACATGTCCTTCTGTGTGGACCAAGCCTGTGGATGGGGTGTGCGCATGCATGTGGGTCGTATTCCAGCCTGGCTCTTGGAAAAGTCTGAAGTTCACTGTGAGCATCTGAAAGGTTTTCCTCCACCCGGCACACAGCCCCAGGGACTGACAAGCCCTCCCTGCCCTTCTTTCTTTCTTCCTGATGTTGATGGACAGATGAGCTGCTCCCGCCACCCTCCCTGAAAGTAGCATAGGCTTTGTTTCTTCTGAATCACAGGAACTGGAACTCGGGAATGTGTGAAGATGGTCTGCTCTGGCCTGCTTTCCATCTCACTCCAGCTCTTTATTATTTTAAAGACAAAGGTAAAAGGCGTGCGGATGTCACGTGTAGGGTCTCTGCCATGGTGTGTGCGGCTGTACAGTGCAGGGTGCAGTAACTGATCTCTCTGTTTGTGTCCACCTCTGTCCCTAGGTTCCAGAAGAGCAGAGATGATCTCGTCCCTCAGAGGGGTGCTACGTGGGAAAATGAGGTAACCCACACCGGATGTTCAGCATAGTGGCAGCACTGGTGAAAGCTGGATAAACACAGGCTCTCGTCTATGTCAGTTGTAAAGAACACTAAGTGTGTGGTTAATTGTGGTTATTTAACTTGAGAAAATGAGACAAAATACATTAGCATGTTTGGCCCATGGTCGTGCATGAGAAATGTAGGAGTCCAGGGTTGTAGTGTCTCTGTAGCAACAGAGCAACAAACACTGACTGAAAAGTAGGGCAGAAATCGGGAACAGCCTGAGGTAAGGTGCTCCTTTATAGGCTCCTTGGTCACCTGTCCAGGGGCAGAGGCACAAGGCAGCCTCCTGGGTCCTGGCCACTGGCCCCCGCAGTCCCCTTCCAACACCATGCCCCTGTCACCTGCAGCTGCTTGCTGGTTTCTGCCGGTTTTGGTTCGGTGTTGACCTTGCATAGGCCTGGAGCATTCCAGCACTCAGGGAGTAGCTGGTGAGCAGATGGGCCATTTGGCGGTCGGCCGGAGACTGTTGGTCCTTCTGGGGCCCAGCCAATGCATTCAGACTCTGCATAGCTGGCGGGAGCCATGGAAGGGCAGGAGCCAGGGCCCCTGGTGGCCACACCAAGGGAAGGGTTGTCATCAGCAGTTCCCAGTTCTGTGGAAACATCTTGGTTACTTGGTGTACGAACTAGGAGTTCATAAAGAACTCAGATTTCCCCTTAAATTGCACTGATAAAATACACTACTTTTGAGGTTAAAAACTAACTATTTTTCCAGAGAGGGGAGCTTGAGTTTCTGGGCAGGTGGTAAAAATACAGGTTTATGCTCAGCTTTTGGTCCTTCTGAGTAGTTCCTGGCGTATCACGTGGGGCGTCTCACAATGCCCACGTGTGCCACACAGAATGACCATGGGTCGCCTGCTCCATGTATTCTGGTCGCCTTGTTTGGTATTTCTGCATCTGGTGGGCAACAGGCATAGGGCGGCCTGCTGAGGGTACTCATGTGGCCTGGGGAACTCTGACGGGAGATTCCTCCAGGGACCCCACTGTCCCTATCTAAACGCTTTGTAATGGATTGATTCTTGGGTAGTGAGTCAGGGCCACTTTGTGACATGGCTTCCTGAGGTAGTGGTGAGGCACATGGCTATGTCTGAGGACTGGAGTCCACATGACTCTCATGGCCTCTGATGTGGGGAAAGCTGAGCCCTGTTACAGCTCTCTTGGCCCCAGAGGCTGCCCCTTATTGCTTAAGGTTCTCACTGGGCTGGTGAAGGCACGGGCAGCTGCAGGTGTGCACACAGCTTTGTGTTCTTCCCCTGTCTCTCTGCCTCCCTCCCTCTCTCCTCTCTCTAAACCTTTGCTACTGGAAATGGAACATTATCTAGGGAGTGGCTGGCTGTGGACCTGGTTTCAGGTCTCACACTGCGGGTGTTGTGAATGTAACACAGGAGCGCAAGCTGAAGATATCCTGTGGATAGACTTGTATCACTCTCACTACTGAAGTATGGTTAAGTTTCTGTGGAGTGTTAAAATTTAAAAAACCGTTCTGAGAAGATGCTTTTTCACCAGTGCCATCTGGAACCACACAGCTCTGGATCACAGGGTGGTGCCACACCCCGACTTGGCTGGCGTGGGTTGTCACACACAGCATGGGAGGAAGGCAGGAAGAGGCTGCTCTGCCTGCGGTACCCTTCCCTGCTCCTGGGATGTCCTGGCACCTGGCCGTATTAATTTGGGACCAGATCGTGCAAGCTCTGTCTGAAGTTGTGTTGCTTTCATCTTGGAAGGGAGTTTTCTTTAGGAGCTAAACTCTGATTGACGTCTTCCAGCCCCTCACCAGGGTCATTCTGGGGTCTTTTGATTTATCATTTCTGGTTAAGAATAATTTGCTCTTTCATCCTTTCCATCTGTATCATGTGTTTTTCCTCTCTGGATACTTGTAAGGTATGGCTTTTCTTTGATTTTCAGCAATTTGACAATGATGTGATTAGGTGCTTTATTTGTATTGATTTACCTTTGCTTTCTGAGTTTCCTGGATCTATGGGGATGCTTCATGTGATAAAGTTAGGAAATATTGCAGACGTTATTTCTCTCTTTACACTTTTATGTCTCTTTCTCTCTGGTTCTGTTACTCTAAAGACACATGCATGTATTCCACTTGATACTGTCCACAGGTTAGGGGAGTTCTCTTACTATTTAAAAACATTTTTAAATGCCTCCCATGCTGTGTGTGATGTTTCAGTGAGCATAATCTATACTGACCTATTTTAAGTTCAAAAATACTTTGTTTTGATCTGTTTAATCTGCTGTCAACCCTGAGAGGAGAGACATTCTCCAGAGAACACTGGTGCTTATTTGGACTGCAGAGCATCGTGGTGGGAACATGCGACACCATAAACTTTGACTTTTTTTTTTAAATTTTAAAGAAAATAAAAAACCAACAAAATAACAACAACATAGACAAAAACAAAACAACACAAAAACAATAAAAATGATACAGGGCTTCAAAACAAAATGATAGGAATTAACAGTGGTTTTTATATTACATATTGTTATCTTCAGCAAAGTTGCTCAGATTACCAGATATAAGAATGCAAGACTGATCAAACCATTAAAGATAATAAAAAAATAATAAAAAGTTAGAAACGCTACAGAGCTTCACCAAACAAGATGGTAGGAATTCACCAATGGTTGTTATATTGCATATTGTTGTTTTCAAATTAGTTGTTCTAATTACCAGATATAAGCATGAAAAATTGGTCAAAAAAAGTAAGCATTAACTGCTCTTTTCAATAAACCAGTAGAGTTCAGTTCAGTTATACACCTCGATGATTTGAGGAGGACAAGGCAAAGGGGTTTTGAAGCAATAACTAAAACCAGAGAGGGTCAGCCTCAGGCTGTCCAGGGAGTTGGAGGGCAGAAGTCTTTGTTGCTGCACCTTTGTAGGAAGCCATGGGGGCCTCTGTGCAGAATGTAGTGATGGCAGTCTTGTCTGACAGCTCCTATCCACAGTCATAGGTAAGAACTCCCTTTTCAATGTCCAGGCTGGCTGGCTTTCTTTCTCAGTTTCTCTGTCTCTTCTTTCTCTCTCTCTCTCTCTCTCCCTGTCTGTCTGTCTGTCTGTCTCTCTCTCTCTTCCTTTCAACCAATAAATTTTTCATTTTAGTTACTGCGTTTTTCATTTCTAATATAGCCCTTTTAAAAAGGTATCTAAATTTCTTACCCATTATATCCATCTTTTCTTGTAGAAACTTTATTTTTTTTTTTTGTCTTTTCGAGGCAGGGTCTTGCTATGCAGTTCAGGCTGATCTTGAGCTCACTTTGTAGCCCAGGCTGGTCTCAAACTCACAATGATCCTCCTGCCTCAGCCTCCTGAGTGCTGGGACTGCAGGCATGCACCACCACACTTGGCTCTTGTAGAAACTTCAATACATATAAAGACAAAGTATTTTTACAGTTCTTTTCTATGGTTAGAACATTTTGTTCCTTGGTGTGTCTCCTTCTATTGCCTTATTTTTCTCTTAATTGTAAGTTGCATTTCCTATTCTATCAAGAACATTTCTTATTGGGACTAATATGTCATGTAGACTGGATTCTTCCTCTGAAGAGTGCTGTGCTCAAGAGGCAGGTATGTTCCTGGTGGTCACCTTGAGCTTTGGAGCTTGGATTTATAGTTTTTTTTTTAGGGCAGTTTTGTCCTTGGTTTTGGAACAAACTCCTCAGCACAGGTTTGCTGTCCTGGTTCCTCTGGGTTTCCAGAGTGAAAGTTCAGTATACCTGAGAGGTGGTGAGTTTGAATCCTGGTTCTTCAGTCTCCCAGCTTCTGCAGTCATGGAGCCACTTCAGAGTCATAGCAGATCTTGGGGTGGGAGTGGGGTTAAAGCAGAGCTGGAGACTCCTCCTGACTCTGCCTTCTGGAACTTCTCTGTTGTCCATACAGAGGTGATTACTCTCATTCTACTTCCCTCAGGGGAGAGGCAGCACAAACAAGCACGCTGCCTCGAGTGTTCCTTGTTCAAGGTTAAGTCTCCGGCAGTTTCCTGGCCTTGTCGTGTAGAGCCTGGAATCTACACTCACAGTGCATCTGGAGGAAGCTTGTTGGCCACAGCTCAGAGGAGAGGCTGCAGCCCCGACTCACTGCTGCGCACACTGAGCACACTGCTCCGGATGCCGGATGGAGGAGATACGGGTGAGTGTGCCAGGAGCTCTCTTCCCACGCTCCACACCAGGAGGCCTCTGCAGCCTTCCTAGACATGGACCTGAACTCTCTCCCAGTATCTGTTTTTTTCCCTCTGGCTGTGACCTCTGGTTCCTGGGGGAGGGTACCTGCCGAGACTCCTGTCCACCTGGCTGGGCTCTGAGGCAATGCTCCTTGGTGTAGTTGCTGCCCGCCGGCACCTGTGTGTCTCCTCTCGGCCCTCAGTGCCTCTTGTCTCTCCCCACTCTGGCCTTGGACGGTGATGCTCTAAAATCTGTCTTTACACCACTTGTGGTTTGCCTAAGATTCTTTTTATTCTTACACAGTGTCTTAGTTACTTCCCTTATTGATGGGACAAAATACCCAGTGCCGACAATTTAATGGAGGAGAGGTTAGTTTTGACTTGCGTTTTGGTCCGTGGTTAGTTGACTCCAGAGTAGGTCAGGATGGCAGAGGGGCATTGTGAAGGACACCTGCTCACTCCATGTGGACAGGAAGCAGAGAGGGAAAGGAAAAAACAGGGAAGGAGACAGACCCTTCTGGGCCATGCCCCAGCGACTGTCTCTGAGCTGCAGCAAGCCAGCTCTATCACCCCGTGGTCCAACCACCTGAAACCGTGCTCATGGGGCTCCAGGGGGGCATCTAGATATGAGCCCTGACACACGGCATAGGAATCCCATCTCTTTGTGGTGTGACCCAACTTTTGTAAAGGTATCTTCATTTTAATGAGCCAAGAAGTCCTTGGTCCCAAGGCCGGACCTCATTTTGCGCTGTCCCTGCATCTGGCCTCACTACAAGGTGCCCCAAGCAGCAGAGACACCGGCCACATGTTGTACAGAGAAGTGCACTCATTTCCGAGAAAATTCTGTACTTGCTTTTTGGGTTGCTTCACTATGTTCTTGGCGTCAAAATACTGTTTCAGAATGCCAAATACCCATTAAAAGAAGCTTTCTATTGATCCCAAACATCCTCAGGGCTAATTTAAACCAAAAGGGGATTGGCAGTGAGAAACTGGGTAGGTGATCAAGTGAGGAGCCAGATGTGGGCAAATGTGGGCAGGACGCAGGGGCCTGGTGCAGGGACAACTTGGCCAGGGCCTTGCAGCCAATGGCACATTTTCAGATGCTTGTTTCTATCAGGACCCTGGGTGCTTCCAAGCCCTTGAGTCTTGGGTGTCCACCAGGTGTGTGGAAACTCACCTCACCACCCCACAGCTGTATTCAACTGATGGAGCCCATCTCAGAACAGCCCCTGACTGAAAGGAGATAGATAGAGACGACCTGGCTCCTTCACCTGCCCTGGCCCTGTAGTGGAGAGGATCTGACACTGCATTTCTCACCCTGCCCATCCTGGAGTCTCTGCAGTACATGGGGTGTGCCAAGGACCCAGGATCTAACTACTCTTCACTGGGCCATTTCCTGGGGCTGAGTTCAGAGGTAGCGAGCAGCCCTGGGGCAGAGGGAGGGTTCCCCTAGAGCGGGTAGGCTGCTTCTACTCACCCCCTCTGCAGCACCCTCACCTCTGAGCAGGGTCTGGGTGCTGGCTATGATGGTGAAGGAGAAGATGCTGTCATTTTCTGGTCTCCCGTGTTCACAGCATCTTCAGAAACCACCGTCCTGTCTATCCTCAGTCCATGGGTTCTTCCTCTCAGGGATTTTCCTAACCCGTAATTCTGACATGTTACGAGGGCTCCCAGGAGAGGTGAAGGAAGGCTCCTGTAGGGGATGGTGACAGCAGAGATTCCCCCATAAGCCTTTCCCATTGCACTATTCCTCTGCCACCATCTCTGCATCTAGGATTTGGTGGCAGCTGTGTGTGACTTGCTTCAGCTACTGCTAGATCAGCCAATGCAATATGGCTGAGCATGGCAGAGCTAGAGCACCGTAGCCCACCCTGGTGCCCTCTTTGGCCAGGTCTGGAGCCCTGAGGCCAGGATGTGATGACTGCAAGCTTGTCCACAGCCCAGGTCCCGGGGAAGAGCTCTTGTCAGCCATGATCCATTAGGTTCTGGGCCCAGCATCAGCCAGACTGGGAGTGTGGGGTAGAAACAGCTCCTGTGAGCTCCTCTTCCTCTTCAGGGCTTGTCCACCCTGGTGCCTGTGCAGGCCTTCCTGCTGTGGGATCCACATGGAATATTATTCAGCACTGAAAGATATGACTGTCAAGGCATGAACAAATATAGAGGGCCTGTAACTAAGCAACAGAGTCAATCAGCCAAGGCATGACATTCAGGAGAAGCCAGCACCATGGAGACAGGAAAAGATCATCAATTGCAGGCTAGGAAGGAGGGAGCAAGCAGGAGCAACCCACATTAGACAAGAACCCTTCCCTTCCTGGCCAATAGCAATGACTCTACTTTCTGTCCCTGCGGACACTTCAGATGGTTAGAATCACACAGTTGCCATCTTTAGAGACTGGCTTATGTCACCTAGCATGGTAACACCTTCAGCACTTGCTCCCAGTGTAACAAGTGGCAGGGTTTCATTCCTTTTGAAGGCTGCATATTTTTCCATCATGTGAGACTGCAGGAACACAGATGTACATGCATCTGTGAGTCTCTGCTTTCAATTCTTTTCTATATTTACCCAGGAGTGGGACTACTGGTCATGTGGTGATTTGCTGTATTCTCTGCCACTATAAGGAAATACCTAAGACCAGGTCATTTATAAAGGAGAGGGGTTTACTTTGACTCACAGCTTTCCAGGCCAAGGAGTTCAAGGCTGGCAGCTACAGTGGGTGAGGGTCTCTTGCAGCTTCAATTCAGTCAGAAGAGAAAGGGCCAGCAAGTCATGTGAGAGGATAGAGCTGACTCCTGGGCAGCCACCCCCTTCCCCAAAGGATTTGGCCCCTCCTCAAGTTCCACCGTGACCCAAGTACCTCCTGGCATGGCGGCATTGAGGAGTGAAGGTCTCAGCATGCAAACCTTGGGGGCAGCACACACAGTCATGGCTTATGGCGATTTTATTTGTGGAGTTTTGAGGAGCTGCTAAATGTTCTTCTGGTGGCTGTCCTGCATACTTTACCTCTGGCCACACACGGAGCTTCATTTCTCCATATCCTATTTCTCTGAACACCTGTCATCCTGATGAATGTGGTGTGAGATCTCACTGTGGTTTGCATTTGTGTTTTCCTGACAGCTTGTGATGTCAAGCATCTTCCGCGTGTTGATTGGCGCTTGTGTATTGTCTGGATCGACGTCTCTTCCTGCCTTCTGCCCTCTGAGTTGGGCTGTTGGTCTCACTGTCAAGTGGCCAGAGCTGCTTCTTTCCAGGGTTTGTGCCCAATGTGTCATTGCAGCTCTGTGGCTGAGTCAATTAGACAGTACCATTTTCCTTTTAAGAACAGAATATATTTACTGGGGAAAGAAAGCTTCTGTCTGAGAGAGAGAGACAGAAGGGGTCCCAAGTGGATTGCTGGGGACCTGCCTTTTCTAGGGATTTTTAGAGAACAAAACCACAAGAAGAGGCAGGTCCAGAGTGGGGAAAATGGAAAATCACAAGGTGGGCATGAGGTGAGACAAAACTATGGTCAACTAATAAGATTACAAGCATAATTGCTTAGGTAATATTGATTAAACAAAATTTGAAGCATAAAAAATTCTGATTACCTAAAGGAGTTCCAATCCAGAACCTACAAAACAGAAGCAAACTCTTATCTCTATCCAATGATCTCAATGGAAGACCTCCAAATGATATAGGGGAAAGAAATGCCCAGCCTCTAGATGTCTGATATGAGTTTGCATTCTCTAAAATTGAAGAGTGAATTCTAGGAACAATGGCGGTTAAGAGCAGAATATATTTATTGGGGGAAGGAAAGCTTCTGTCCAAGAGAGAGACAGAAGAGGGTCCCAGTGGGTTGTCTGACTATAGCATTTTTCATGGCTTGATCCCATTTCTAGGTGCATTAACTCGAATCCATCATTTAAAATGGTAGATTTATTGTGCTCTTTAGAACTGAAGGTTTAAAAAGCTTCAGTCAATGCTCTGACTTTCATCTGGCATTGCGTGGAGTGAGTGAGAAATCCTGGCTGTGCCAAAGCATCTTTTCAAGGCCAGACCCCTCAGGACCGCAGAGCAAGGGTGTCACTAATGGCAGCACTGGCTTATCCAGTGCCTGAGCCCAGTAAATATTTGCTGGAAGCCGGGACAATCCCACAGCAAAAGGGCAAATGGAGTTCATCAAATGGGAATGTTTACTCCGGCGCTCGGTGGCGTGGGCCAGAGCACTAAGGTCTGGACCTCTCTCCAGGCAATGGGCCGGCAGAGAAGGCTGTGTGCGAATGTGAACCCAGAGATGGAACCCCTCGAGTCCGTGGAGGATCAGGCACTGGGGTGAAGACAGCCATGACTTCTCCCTCCTGTTGCTGTAGCAACTGACATGTACAGCTTCCCCTCACAGCTTCAGAGATGGTCTGGCCATTCCCAAGGGCAGCCAGTGTGCTGAGGCAGTGCTGTCCCTTCTGCAACATGCTTCACTCACACATTGCTTTGACTGGGATCTCACATGCACAGGTGTTTGACCCATATCATCATCATCATCATCAGCAGCAGCAGCAGCAGCAGCAGCAGCAGCCAAGTACTGGGGCTTGAACGCAGGGAATGTTGGACTGCATCTCTACTCACTTTTATTTTGAGACAGGGTCTTGCTGTGTGTCCAGGCTGGGTGTGAACTTTGAATCCTCCTGCTTCAGCCTTGTGCATAGCTGGAGCCACAGGTGTGTGCCACCATGCCTGCTCTGATGCTTATTTTTGACGCCTTTCATGCTGCAGCTCCTCTATGGCTCTCTGTGAGGCAGAGTAGGCCTGAGCAGTGTGGGAGTTCAGAAGTTCCCCTTGAGCCTCCTTCCACCCCCAGGATTCAGAGGATGGCAGGGGTGAAGGGTTCCCCAGGTGGTGACCCAGCAGTAGTGACTCTGGACAGTGTCCTTATAAGTGCTATAGCTCTCTTAAAATTTGCACCATTCTCCCAACATGAATTGCTGGATGCCAGAGAACAGAAAGATCCTTTATCATCCATTCAAAAGTCTCTTTTTTTTTTTTTTTTTCAGGTATCGGGAATTGAACTCATGACCTCACACTTGCCAGGCAGGCGCTGTGCCACTGAGCTAAATCCCCAGCCCCTTTTTTTCAGTACAGGGTACCGCACTCAGGACCTTGCGCTTGCCAGGCAGGCACTGTGCCGCTGAGCCATATCCCCAGCCCTCGTTCAAAAATCTTAATGCTTTTGAAGATCACCCTGGCTGACCCAGGGGCCTTGCAGAGTCACTGGACATCAGCTGTGCCATACCAGGTTCTTTCTGTCAGAGGCCACACCCAGCTCTGAAGGAGGCTTGTAGGCCTGGACAGTCAGCCTCTGAGCAAGGTTCTGCACTGAGCTGTCTGGGACACATGTACACTGCTCCTTAGGCTGCCTGCCCTCCCGCTGTCCTGATGTTCATCCCCAGGCACAGACTGCCTGGTTCACCCCAAGGGGACATGGGCAGAGTCCACACCAAGGAGGGCAGCGACATGGGGCTGTGCAGGCCCTGAGCTGTGCCAGCTTCTCACCCCTACACTGAAGGACTAAGGAGAAGGAGAGAGAGGAGGCCCTGTGCCTGGCACTGTGTGTGGAGGAGCCATAGCCATCAGCCTGGATGAAGAGGTCCCTCAGAAATTTGGGTGGTGCCATGACTGCCGGCACTAGCCATCAGCACTAAGGACTCTTGGCTTACTGTCCTGTTTTACACTTGCCTTCCTGTGGTGGGGAGCCCTCCACTCATGGCCTTGCACACCTCAGGAGCACGCTTTCCAGACAGGGAGCATCTCAGACAGCACAACCTTCAAGCCCAGGTTCTGCTAACACACAGACCATGCTCTTCATGGTCCCTTGGGATCCTAAGGGACAGCTCCCTGCCTCAGCCTCTTGTGGTGCTGCAGACATCTCTGCCTGGTCCCTGGTCCACTTCCAGATCTGAGCCCACTTTCGGACCTCCAGGAGCCTCATACTGTCAGTGGCCCTGGAAGGTGTATGTTTCTGCCAAGCTCTTAAACTCTTATAAAAAAGGCAAGCCTTAAATCTTGGCTTTTTCTCTCAACTAGGAGGGCAGATTCCCTAGGGATTTTAAGGCACAGCCAAGATAGCTTGCTTGCTAGCCTAAAATTTCTTCAGACATGTACATGAAGGAAATTCTTTGACCTGGAATCTTAGTGCAGTTAAGTCGGCGGACGTGTTGGGCGGCCAGGCAAGCGTGAGAAGTCGTGTCTGGCACTGGTCCTGCCCTGGATCTTCATGTGCATTATTCATGGTTCTTTCTGAGGTCTTCCCAGCACTGCTCTACAGCCCTTTGTGGAGTCTGAAACCAACCCTATGCATAGGTGTGAGGGAAAGGGGGCCGTGTAAACTAGAGCCACCAAGCTGCTTCAGACCTCATGTTCCCTCCCACCTCAGCTATGGTGCAGGGTCTGAGGGATAAGGCCTCTGGTGACGTCTCTGATCCAAAGTTGGAAAAACGACACCAGCACATGGCAGTAGGGGATGCTGTCCTTCCCAGGCCTCCTGGTGGATACCTTACCAGCCACCAGCTCTCCTGTTCAGCTTCCGTCTCCAGATGGCTGCTGTGTGGGTCCCCAGAGACTTCATGATGTAGATGGCATTTAGGGGCTTTATTTCTCTGCCTGGCAATTCTGTGTATCATCAGATTTTCAAACAGACTCTTGGGGCACATAACTCCTGGGAATGTTTCTTGCTGATTTAGAGGCCTCACTTGGATTCTTGTTAGCTTTGCTTTACCTTTTTGGAGGAGTATTTTCTGATTTCTTTTATGTGGTTAATCCCTTCATTTCACAGATGTTTGTTGAGCACTTCCTCAGGGACTAGCCCTGTGGGTGGGAATTGGGCAGCCCAGACACAACCTCAGGGGTCAGAGGCGACAGAATTGAGTGTAGCTGTGAGCTCTTTTGGCGCTCAGGGGTGGAGGTTGGCGGTTGACACTGCCCCTGGGGGGAGCTAGGGCTCTCACCTGCCACAGATGTCTGCAGAGGGCTGCAGAAGGCACCTGTCCTCAGTGATGTTCAGTCCATCTGGGGGTATCGTGAAAAGAGCAGTCACCTAGTCTGGAATTCAGTCCTTTATCTGTGCTGCAGACCTTGTGCAGCTCTCTGTTGGCCTGCTGGGTAGATAGCACCAACAAGGTTGTCCTCCCCTGATGAGACCAGAGGCTGCAGAACAGCTCCTCTCCATCACACTTAGGGTGGCCATGAGTAGCCAGAGCCCTAGCCCAGCAGCTGGAGCTTCCTCACTGTGGTGGATTGACAACTGGTGGTTAACTTGTAACACCCAGCTGAGCTGAGTAAGCATGGTGCTGGGTGTGGGAGGCCCACCTGAGGATTGTTGCCAGCAGCATAAGAGGCAGAACTGGAGAAGTGAGGCTGTTGGGAGCTGGTAGAAGCTGTTGGGTGCTATTAGAAGCTGTTGGTTGTCTTGGAGGAGCTTGTCATGCTGGCTTTTGTGATGGGAACTCGGCTGTCCTGATCACTGGAGGAGCTCAGAACCTGTCACTGAGGATGGCTGTGGTACTTTTCAGGGGAGCTCTGGTTCCTATTTTGAGTGTTGCTTCCTGGCTCGAGTGTAGATTCTTCAGCTGGCTGACACAGATCCTTCATCCCACTGGCACAGACTTTCTAGATTCCACCACTGACCTTTGGGCCTTCCCAGTGCAGATCTGTGAAACAGGCCTGCGTGAGACATTGTTATGGGTGCTAGGTCTTCAGCTGAACTCATGCAGGACATTATTGTGGGATTCATGCCCTCAGCTGGATTCTTTGGTCTTTAGTGTGTCGATAGATTTCCTGCACTCTCTTGTGTAGGAGTCTTTGGGTGGCTATTATAAATAATCCTATAAAATATGTGTCCTGAATTATATTGTTCTCTTGCAATAACCCCAAACCATGACAAAATTGGTACCAGGAGAGTGGGGTTATTGTTGTGGCATTGCCTGGCCATGTGATTTAAGAGCCTGTGGAACTAATTTGGAAAAGTTCTGAGAGACTGGCTGAAGAGGCAGCCTTTGTATGCTGTGAACCATTTTGGAGACTCTGTTTGGAGCCTGGAAAATTGGAGCACTGATGGAAATGCTACCGGTTAAGATGAAGCTCAGGAGGCTTCAATTGAGAAGGACTGCATTGGCGGCTGGATCCCAGGTAGTATCTTGTGCTTTGGCAGAAATTTGGTTGGCATTTTGTTTGTGTTTAGAGATATTGCCTGGTTGGAGGAAGAAATATTTCAATGTAGTTTATTGTTGGGATGGTGGTATGATTACTGTTGAGAGCTTTTGACCAGAACTATGTTTGAAATTAAGAGCGAAGAGCCAGTAAGTTGATATGAAGCATTGGCCAGAGGGCTGACTCTATTGGAACTGTGGGTTGCAAGGATGAAAGAGAGAATGTGGTTAAGAACAGGACAACATAAAAATGAACTGAAGCCTTTCAACTGAAGATATGAATGTATTTCAATTGCAGGAGATCCTATTTTTTAGTCTTGCTATGCATTGTAAAAATTAATGGGAAATAAGGACTGTGATTGTAATAGTTCTTTTAATATGTTTTTTTAGATATATATTTGTAATGAGGTTAAGTAATCAAAATATTATGTTTTACTTTAAATTTTGGCCACCCGTTGAATATTTTGCTTTTGGTGCAGAAATGAGTGCAAAAAAAAATTGTATATATGTAACAGTTATATTAATGTAAATATGAATAGACTAAGACATGTTAACTTTTCACAAATCTGCCATGAGAGACCACGAATTAAGGAAATATGTGGTTATCAAGTTGACCAGGGGTGGATTGAAGTGGACTGACAACTGGTAGTCAACTTATAACACCCAGCTGAACTGAGTAAGCGTGGTCCTGGGTGCGGAAGGCCCACCTGAGGATTGTTGCCAGCAGCATAAGAGGCAGAACTGGAGAAGAAGAAGTGAGGCTGTTGGGAGCTGGCAGAAGATGTTTTGAGCCCATTGGAAGTGGAGAGAAGCTGTAAGAAGTTGTTGGTTCTCTTGGAGGAGCTTGTCATGCTGGCTTTCCTGATGAACTTGGCTGTTTTCATCCTCCAAGGAGCTCGGGACCTTGTCGCTGAGAATGGCTTCAGTTCACTTTGGGGGAGCTCTGGTCCTCACTTTGAGCATCGCTTCTTGGCTCTAGAGGGGAAGATGGTGCACTGCTCAGTCTCCTGGAGAAGCTTGCTGCGTTGGCTTTTCTGAGGGGAACTCGGCTGTCTTCATCATCGGAGGAGCTCAGGACTTCACTGTTGGTGAGGATGGCTGTGGTACTTTTCAGGAGAGCTCTGGTTCTTATTTTGAGCGTTGCTTCCTGGCTCGAGTGCAGATCCCTCAGCCTGTTAGCACAGATCCTTCATCCCACTGGCATAGACTTTCTAGACTCCACCATTGATCTTTCAGCCTTCCCAGTGCAGGTTTGTGAGACAGGCCTGTATGAGACATTGTTACGCGCTCTAGGTCTTCAGCTGAACTCATGCAGGACGTTATAGTGGGATTCATCCCCTCAGCTGAATCTTTGTCTTTAGAGCATTTGTGGTGTTGCTTGGGAGGCCACCCACTTTGCTCATAGCAGGGATTTCAGAGAGGATGATTTCTTCTAGAGTTTACATTTTTCTCCTAAATATTTGAGACTAAGCCTATAGTCTTAGGCCCTGCACACAGTAAAACAAATTTCCATTTTAACTTTATAAGCCCTTCTGTTTACTTAAATACCAATCAAAACATTCAGGGCCCAAGAGAGCCCATAATAGGGGAGCTTACACTCAGCCAGGCAGACTCGAGGGCCTGGGAAAGAGGCTGCGCCCTGTGGGGCTCCTGAGTCACGCGGGATTTGGGTGTGCAGCTCGACCACAAGGGTTGCTGGGCCTGGGACAGCGGTTGTGAGGTTTAGTCTCCAGTGTGTGTTTGACACTATGTCCTGCATGGCTGTTTCTTGCCTTGTTTCCTTCAGCTCAGGGCTCCCCAGGTTTCCTCTTCCAGGCCTGTGTGCACGTCCTGCGGAACCTTCTCCTGGATGAGGGTGAGATGTGTACCCAGTGTGACCTGTGCTTGTGTCCGGTGCCCAGCCTTGACTATGCAGCAAAAAATATCAAGATGACATTTTTTGAGCAGAGATTTAAAAACCAGTTAGGAACCAAGTGACTTTAGTTCCCAGCTTCACCCACATTCCCACCACAACCCTCAGGCAGTAGATTTCATGGCTCTGGTAGTTGCTGGGGGAATACCAGACATTTTCAAGGAGAGAGAGATCCTCTTGCTGTTTTGTGGCACCCTGGTCAACTTTGTACTACGCAAGAAAATTTCTCCCTCAAAGTGTTGCTGCACAAGAAGATGGGGACCCACTGTGCTAGTCGCCCTGTTCCGTCTTCCAGGTGCTTTCTCCCAGGCCCCTGGCTGGGTGTAGGTGGTCTCCAGGTGCCACCTTTACCCCCCATGACCCCTGGGACAGTGAAGCTCCTCCCACTGGACAACTGCAGCTTGCTGCGCTCAATTCTTGGAGATTCTTTCCTTCATTCTTCCTACCACAAGGCGAGGGGAGAGCCACGCATGTTTCTTCTTAACTGAACAAAGAGCAACAGCTTCCTAGAGCCCCAGGCAGCAGTTTCTGCTCACTTCCTGTCTGTGGGACTTTGGTCAATAACAGGCCAAAGTTAGACCAGTAACTGGCCAGAGTAAGTCAATAATGGGTCAGGGTTAGACCAGTGACTGGCTAGGGTTAGAATGATAATTGGCCAGAGTTAGAGGGATAGCTCATGTGCTGGATCTGGGTCATACTGGCTTACAAGAGCCAATGTTAAATTTTCAGCTGTGAAAGCCAGTTGGTAAACAGTGGTCATGGTTTGGGTCTCAGTTGTCCCCGAAGGCGAGGTGTAGGAGGTGGCAGGAACTTTTGGAGCTGAGCCTCCAGAAGGAAGGGAAGTGGCTGGGCTGTGCCATCAAGGAGACGCTGAGGTGCCAGCTCCTCTTTCTTGTCCCCTTGCTGCCTCGAGGTGAATGGGCTCCACTGCCACGCACTCTGCCTGGAGGCACTGCCTCATCAGCAACAGCAGGACCATGAGCTCAGTGGATGGAACCTCTGCACCCATAAGCAGCAACAAACCTTGCCTCCTTCCAGCTGTTTCCCTCAGGTACAGAACGCTAACACAATAGTCATTATTAAAAATTAAATTAACTTAATCATGTAAGGAAATCATGTTACATAAGTTATATATAATATCATTATATAAGTAAACACATTATACTGAAAACAAAAGTAAGAGGCATCAAGAACTCATCCCTTGCATTTTACCGTCATCTGTGCTCTGGAGCTTTCTATATCTCCTGTGGCTGCACGGTGGCTGTAAAGAACATGATAGCTGGCGAGTGCTGAGAAATCCAGTTTCTGCTGCTGGGAGATCTGACTGCCCTTTGGTTCTTGGAGGTAACAGTCCGGAGTTCCTGGAATCCAGGGACAGGTGAGATGCTGTCATTCCTGATTACACCAAGAAATGACTGGTGAGAAGACGTGCGTGACGGCTGGTCATGCTGGAAGACTGGAGGGCTGGGGCTTTGGGCCTGGGACATAGCCGGACAGGGTAGGGCTGGAGTTCCATTCAACCTGAGACCACAGCCAGTAAAAGCTCTGGACACCCCAGTTCAGATGGAAACACGGGCTCTGTGTTGTCACGGGCTGGTGTTCCTGGGAAGGTGACGTGACCTCCCAGTTTTGGTGCACACATGTGAAGCAGTGACAGCAGCCACCATCGTTCTGTAGTGCAGCTGCTGGCTGAGTGCAGAGAGTGTGGCAAAATTGAGAATGCTGCTCTGAGAATAAGACTCCAGAGCATCTGCAACAAGAAGCACTGAACACTGCTTTCTGTGTTCTGGGCTGTGCGTCGTCAGGAAAGCCCATGACAGCTCTGGTGTGTATGTGACATGAGCTCTGCGGAGGCCACAGAGGATGTGTTGTGTCTGCCTGCTGATGGCCATTACTATAGCATCTCCGGGATCTGAGTAACATGTGTTTCTGCACTGCCAGTCTGTCCCGTGGACTTGGGACTAGCCAACCCCGTCTGTAGTCATGCAAACCAATTCCCTGAAACAGTTCTCAGTCTCCGGTCTATACCCACATCTGTGTGCATGTATCTGTGGTTCCCTGCCTCTCTCTGCGTCATTTCCTCCTGCTCTGCTTCCCAGGAGGATCTTAACAAATACACAGTGCACTGGGGAGAAGAGGAAGTGTGAGATATTCTGACCTGGCAGGTGAGGAAATGGGAAGGACTGTGCTTGTTGATTTGAACTCTGTGGGTAAAACTGAAGGATTAAAGTAGAGATTGTTTCACCTTGATTCGCACAGCCACAGGCTAGGCTGCACTGCGTGTGTGCAAAGCCCTGACTATGACGCTCAGCCATCAGTGCAGGCCGGATCCCACATTAGCAAGTTACTTTATAAATAGTTTCTGAAAAATCAGAAATGACCTATAGTCCCCAGGATAGGACACACTCATCCAAAAATCAGTACCACAAAATTGTAAAAAGTGTTCAATTTGAACAGAACAGAAATTACTTACTTCTAGAGCTAAGAATTCTGCAGAAGAAAACAGGATTGGCTGAGGCTGGGCTGGGAAGACCCCCCTGCCCCACCCGCCACAGGCACCTGAAGAGTGGCCACGTCATTTAGCACCCTTCAATGCTGGATGCTGTTTGGCTCCACAGCAACATGGTGGTGAGATGCTCTCTTGGGGCGACCTTTAATGTGGCCAAATGAGCACTAAGCAGGGGACCCTATAGTGTCGGTCCTTGTGGGAGCCTCTGGAGCCCTCTCTCTGGCCTTTCCCACTCTTCTTGGACATGGCTCCCAGCTGGTTTGGTAATGACCCAAAGGAAAGTCGTCCTTCCTCTGCTATGACAGCAGATGTCTGGAAGGCTAGAATTTATATTTTTTCACTTGCTGATTAAATGGAAAGATGATGGATGGTAAACCAAGCTTCCACTGAGAATGTCTCCTGCTGGGGTCGGCGGGGAGAGGGCAAGGCCTGCAGAGGGGCAGGCTCGGGTGGTGGCCTCTGTCCTCCACACTGGTGTGCAGCTGGGCCTGGCCGCCTGGTTTGTTAATGCTCCTGGGGGCGGGGCGGTTTGGGAAGCAGGAGCCGAGGAATGGGAGAGGCCAGCCGTGCAGACAGGGAGACAGACATTCTGTGACTTAGTCACTCCTCGTTTTTGGTTTTTGTTGTGATGTGCATCCTTGTATCTCAGTTTTGATTATTTGTTTTAAGTGGAAGCTTTTGGCTTGTTTTACACAGGAGTTTTGATCACTGAATTCTCTTTTCTTTGTCTGAAATCTGTATTTAAAGCTATAAACTCAGTAGTACTTCACTGTAGTTTCTACATTTTGGTGCATTTTTCTTATCATTCAGTTCAAACTATTTTGAAATCTCACTGTGATTTATTTCTCCTTTGATCGATCTACAGTAGACGAGTTGCTCAATTTTCAAATATTTGATTTTTAACCCCCTTTTGTTATGAAGCTCCAGTTCTACTTCCTTTTGGCCAGAGAATCTGCTTTCCACAACTTTATTCGTTCAAAACTCATCGGTTTCTGCTTTTTGGTCAGCATGCGCCTGCTGGGCACCTGAGAGAATCCTCACCCAGGACCTTGACCTGTGGCTGTTTGGAGAGGGGTCTTTTCAGGGGTCAGTGGGTTGCTGGTCACTGAGTGGGCACTTGAGAAAACACATTCTGAAGCTGTTGGGGTTCTAAGTGTGTTAATCAGGCCAAATTGGCTAACATTCCTGCTCAAATGCTCTGTGTTTTTATTGATTTTTTTTTTTTTTTTGCAATAGGGTCTTGCTGTATAGTTCAGGCTGGGCTTGAACTCAAGCCCAGAGGTGATCCTCTTGCCTCAGCCTCCTGAGTGCTGGGATAACAGGTGTGCAACACCATATCCAGCTTTACTGACTCTTTGATCGGCTCATTTTATCAATTAGAGAAGTGCATTAAAATGTCCAATTATGGTTGTGCATGGGGACACATGTCTGTAATCCCAACACTTGGGAGGCTGAGGCAGGAGGATTGCCACAAGTTCTAGGTCAGTCTGGGCTACACAGAGTTCAAGGTCAGCCTGAACTACACTGCAGATTGAGACCCTGTGTCAAACAACAACAATAACAACAACAGCGCAACAACAAACTATGGTTGTGGATTTGTCTCTTTGTAATTGTCACGTATCTTTAAGCTTACTGTGTGCATGTTTAGGGTCAAGTTTTCCTGATGAATTGACTATCTTCGTGAATGGGACAAGGCTGAGGCTGGGAGGGAGTGTCAGGCAAAGGTGTCAGTATTTAGAAGGTGGCAGGCTGAAGCCGAGGTGCAGGGTGCCAGGCCCCTGTGTGGGACCAGTGGACTCCATCCTCCTCCTGCTCACTGCACCGAGCGTGGCTGCCCTGAATTTCCCTGCTTACTATCCTTGCTAGGTGAGTAATTGGATCATGGAATTTGTGTTGCATTATTAACGGTTTGCTTGGCAGAGTTAATTACTTGCAGGAATGCAGAGTGGTGGGAGCTCCCAGGGGAGGTTCCAGCTGTCATGGCTCTGCTCAGGGCCAGCTCCTCTGCAGCCCGGGCATCCAGGGAGGAGGCAGTGTGCAGTGACTCCAGGCACAGTGGCCCCAGGCACACAGTACTCCAAGTCACTACTGTCCCAAGGGGCCTCCCAGCCCAGAATTTTTACTCTATATTCATTTCTTGATCATTTTTAATGATTGAACACTTACATTATCTTCAATTCTTGGTCTTTAATATTATAAATATCAAATGATCACTCTTATACATAAACCATTGAGCATAACTCTGCACATTAAAGTAGGGAAATTTCCCAGGAAATGAAATTACACGGTAAACTGGAATGAATACTTGAAAGTTTATAGTAAGTTTAAAGTGCAGAGAGTAAATAAGAATGGTAAATAATATGCTACAAAATTAATGTTACCTAGTATTATGATAACACTGTAACATAACAAAGCCACTAAGTAAAGGTGTAACCACACACTGGAAGTAATGCTTAGCCTGCTGCACTGTCACAAGACCTGTGACAATGTTACTGGTAATTAAGGATTCAGATTTAATTTTTCTTACAAAGAGAATTTGCTTATTCCTTTTGCCTTTTACAGTTTTCGGCACAAAGGCTACCAAACACCCAACTTCAGGATGTGGGGTAAGCCCTGGGACAGGACGACAGGTCTCTGGGTCCTCATGGTGCCCAGCTCCAGGATATAGGGTGTCTCTGGGACAGGACAGGTGGTCCTGGTGGTCACCAGACCTAGGACGCAGTTTCATGGTGGCCTGAAACGGGGTCTCTGCGGCATCTGTTCCGTGTCCCAATGTTGTCATCAGGGGATCCCAAGGGACACAAGGAGCCTGGCCCACTGGGTCTTGGTTTTGGCCCTGTGTACCCCACGATCTTGTAGAACTGTCAGTAATCCTGCTTTGGCTCCCATGGATTGGGTAAGTGGGGAGAAGATGCAGGCTACACACTCTGTTTCCTCTTCTTGGATCTCCCACCCCATGTGGGGTCTGCTCTGCCCCAAGGAATCAGCACCCCAGTTCCCTACAGTGTTGAGCCTGGATGGGATCTGGGCTTGTTGAACACAAAGGCTTCAGGCACCTTGGCAGAGGAGCAGAGGGTTTTGACTTCAGTTCCTGACCTGGTCCCCATGTGGCTCTGTGAGCCTTAGGAGGAGCTGTGGTGCTGCTTGGCGCCCTGATCGTCCCCCTGGTCTCTGCCTCTGTTGCCATCCTAGACCCTCTCTGCAGTTCCCCAAGTCATCCTGGTCATGGACCTTGACTCTGTCTGAGGCCCTCACTCACGGTCACTGATTGGCCTTCCATGGAGGCCCACAGAGTCCTGGAAGCCCTTTCCATGTTTCCCGGACAGCCGGGCACAGCTCACGTTCGCCTGACTAGGTCTGTGTCCAGCTGTCCTGCTGGGAGCTGCACCTCTGCACCACTGCTCTGACCCAAACTGTTTCTTTGCTCTCCCGTCCTCTCCACCCCACGCATAGGGGTCTCTGTGCAGCTGTCCTCTGCGGCACTGCTGCGTGGTGCATCTACAGCTCCAGTGTACAAAGTCAGGCCTGGATCCCCCAGCTCCTGTAAGATGAGGGGGAGCCCTGGAGGCCAGGAGGAAGAATGACGGCAGGCTGCACAGACTCCGGCGTCTCAGTGCTGGCTCTGAATGGACTGTGGGGATTTACTTTATGATGTAAGTAACAACTCTTTCACACTCTGAACCACCATTCCGTGGGTTTTTCAGGTACACTGAGTCTCTGTGCTGTTTTCCTGGACCGTCACATGGGGCCTTCAAACACGAGGCTGCAGAGCCCTGAGTCTCAGGCAGGGTCTGGCCCAGGTTGTTGTGGCTTGATTATATCCCAAAGGTTTATCTCCCTCCTGTTCCTCCAGCTCCTGGTGCTGAATACACAGAGCTCTAACCAAGGTCCCAAGGCTGGGTCGGGGCGTCCAGCCAAGGATGGCCCCTGCCACCCTGTGGGACGTCCCGCAGGGCAGAAGATGAGGGACGGTGGGGGGTGCGGCCAGATGAGGCTGCCTGCCCTACTTCCCTTATCGTCGTGTGGAAAACACAAAGGAAGTAAGACATCCTTTTCTTTTCACCCTTAATGAGCACTTTTTTGGTATAAAAGATGCCCTGGATCCTTTGTACACTGGCATCCCCACACAGCAGCTCCCAGGCACCTGCTGGTCCAAGTGCGGTGCTGATGTGGATCATGAGGAGGATGCATGAACTCTGCTGAGGTGGGGACCAGCACTGGTCTACTTTGTTAGTGGGTCAGGTGAAGGTTGGCTTTAAACAAAGCTGAAGAAAAGCTCTCTGTGGAGACAAGATGCTCACTGCTCCTTAAAGACACACAGATCAGAGCCAGCGGGGCCCTTGGGTTGCCCTGGAAAAGACAAAGCCCCCATCGAGGTGGGCGATGCTTCTCGGAGTGGCTGGAGTTGTGACCTGGTCCCACCATCCTAGGGCAAACACCCTTTGTCCCACGCCCACTTTAAGGATTTACTCCATGAGACTACTCAGGCAGACATAAATATACATAAAGAGCAGCTCAAATAGAGATGAGGAATTGACCAAATAAAGTTATGTCCAGGCTATGGAGTGACACACAGCTGTGGAAAATAATGCAGATCTGAGCTGGGCATCATGGCACACACCTACAATCCCAGGTACGTGAGAGGCTGAGGCAGGAGGATCTCAAGTTTGAGTCCATCCTGGTCCACTTAGTGAGACTTGTCCCCACAAAAATGTAGATCTGCTCATTTAGATGGGAAGGATCTCTGCTCCATCTTAATTGGAAAGAGAAGGCTGCAGAACCTTTGTACAAAGTGACCTAATTTCCATGAGTAAAGAGGAGGAGAGACAGGGAAATCCTGGATCAACATCAGTTCTCACAATCACTACCTTTATGGAGCAAGGGGAGCACGGTGCCCCTGCCCCAAACCTGAAGCTGGGATTCTCCTGTGGTCGTCACAGTGCTCGTCCCGGGGCTGCCTCAGAGCGCGCAGCCTCCTGCTGGGAAAACTCTCCTGTAGCCTCTCCCCAGCACTGCTCCTCTGACAGAGTCCATACACTTCTCCTCAGACAGGATCAGCGCTGGTCCTCGTGCACTGCCAGCCTGCTTTGCTTTGAGGAACTCACCAGACGCTGGTCTACTTGGCTCATTCTAAGTTTGGCATCCCGAGAGATTTTTACCCTGTGTTACATTCCTTTGGCAATGCAGTGGATTGGTTCAGTGTGGAGTAAAAATACGTTTTCTCTGCTTGTGGCATAACTGTGGTTAAGGGTAAGCACATGCATGCATGAATACACATACACACACACACACGCATGCCTGCATACCCTCTCATGTGCACACACATTCATGCCTTCATGTGTGCACACACACACAGGCATGCATGCCCTCTCATGTGTAAATACTTAGGAATGCATGCCCCGTGTACACACCTGCACACACACATGTGCACTGAGTCCTCCTCTGGTTCTGGCTGATTACTCTCCAAGTTCTGGGGAGCTGAGGAACTGGGGGCAGAGAAGGCGGTGAGGCCATACATGCTCCTTAGCCTCCTCAGACCTGCCTTCTCCCTTGCCGACCTGAACCATCAGAGACGGCCTCCAGGGAAACATCCTCAAAGGAGCCATGTGGCCGGAAAGATTCTTTCTGCACCACTGTACTGGACATCACAGCAAATCTGTACTCATGACAAACGGGACACCACATTTACAGGAGGATCTACCCAGCTCATCCTCAGAGGGTGGGCTTGTGACATGCACTTGGGACATGTAAGAGAATACAGTGACATGGGCCACACAGCTACTAGTCAGCTCCCTCGGCCCTGTCTAGAGTCTTCTTCCTGTCCCCAGGCATGGGCGGCCAGGCCCCGCCGGGCTTCAGCACTTGCCTGGGCGGCAAGCACATTCTGTGTGTGGCTGACGTCCACCCCAGTGACAAGGACCACAGTGCCCACTGGCCCTAGGCTCTGTGCAGGGCCACAGCGCACCTCTGCACCCAATGTCAGCGCCGTCTCACCCCCTTGTGGACGCTGGGCCATGGCTGTCTCTTTACCTGTGCTCCTCTCGGTAGCTGTAGCCCCCACCCAGTCCTGGGTCACCTTACCCCATCCCCCTCTGCAGGTGAGGGCTCGGGGTCTCCGGCTCCGCTGAGCTGCCCACCGCATTGTGATCAAGAGCATCCAGAGATGGCCCTGGTGGACAAGCAGTATAGCTGCCCCCAGATGCGCAGGCTTGGACGGGCTCTGCTGCCCCAAAGCTCTTATTTCCAGGGACACGGGTATGGGGTCTTGGTTTTGGCTGCCTGTTGGACTGCCCCACCCCCGCCAGTTTCTGGCCTGGGTACCTCCACGGGCACCACCAGCATCTGTGTGGCCAGGGTCCACACAGCCACCAAAGCTTCCAGGGGGTTCTGAAGACTTCAGCTTAAGGGACAGGTGGTGTAAACTGGGCACAGACGCCTGGGTCTGGCGCTACATCTGCTGGGCTGGGCTGGGCACATCCCACTGGTCTGAGGGCTGTGGGGACGAGGGTGTGGCTGGGGGATGGCTCTGTGCCCCTCCCCTACACCTGCCCCTGTGCCATGCCAACAGTTCCTCGGGATCTGCAGACCTTGAAGGGATGGAAGGCAAGGCCTACTGTCCACAAACTCCAGACAGGAGGGTTCATATTTTGGTAAAACAATTTCCAATGAAGCAGAAATAACTT
The DNA here is from genome assembly GCF_000276665.1 of Chinchilla lanigera. Lineage (NCBI taxonomy): Eukaryota > Metazoa > Chordata > Mammalia > Rodentia > Chinchillidae > Chinchilla > Chinchilla lanigera. The sequence continues at coordinate 1,160,658 of NW_004955579.1, forward strand.
TAATATTCTCATCAAAAATAGAGCAGGTTTACTGTTGCCCCCAGGTAACACCTATCCCTGGGGCCTATCCGGCAAGGCAGGGTCAGGGTTGGGCCCCGCCCTCCTCGAGTCATCTCGCTGTGCCCTGGGGGCCAGGCTGGGCTGTTGAGTGCAGAGGCCTTTGAGGACACCGTCGTTGGTCAGGAGAGAGGGAGGGGAGGGCACGATGCCCAGCCCCAGTCCAGGCTCCCAGCACAGGGCCTGTGCTGCTCCCTCTGGCCACAGCTTCAGGCCACGGCTGTGGTTTTGACATTTAGGGCTCGGTCTCCCCTGTCCGTGTTGAAAGTGGGTTCACCTACACAGCTGAGCAACATGATGAGCAAAACGACCTCGATGCTGCCGCTTAGCAACAATGAGCACTTACATCAAACCCATCGCAGTGCTGCCTGTCCCCCAGGGCTGAGCTGAGAAGCGGATTATGTTGAGGGCAGGCAAGTCTCAGGCCGGACCAGTGGTGGCAGTGGGGCAGCAGGAAGAAGCTACAGGACCGAGGTCTCCGTCTGCAGGAAGGACTGCGTGCGGGAGCCCCGGTGCACCTGCAGGGCGCTTTCCGAGCCGTGCTGGGAAATGGACCAGCTGTGTAGCCGGTAGTTTCGGCCCCCAGGCTGCGTCAGGCACAGGCTGCGCCACCTTCTCTTCAGCTCACACTGCACCTGGGCAAAGGCACCGCAGATGTTAGCTGTCTGCTCCGGTGGAGGGCTGTTGCCGTCTCCGCGCTGACCATATGGACAACGATGGCTTGGAGCAGAAGGGACAGGGGATGCCGGCCAGAGGAACTCCCTCAGCCACCCTAGTGCCACTAGCAGGGCCTATGTGCCTGGGCAGGGACCTTCCTGGATAGACGGAAGTGTGGCTGCTCCTGACACAGGTCTGGGTTTGCTGGGTGCCAGACTTGGCCTGCCCAGGCACAGTCCTGGCCATACGGGGGTCCAGCTGGCCTTCTCCCCTCTCAGAAGTCTGAGTGAGGGGTACTGCCACCTGTTAGGCTGGGGAGGGGTAATGCAGAGGTTGAATCTCAGGGGAGCAGGGTGGGCTCTGGAAAAGATGTCCTTAGTAATCGGGGAGGGAGCCAAGCTGTCAGTTGTGGAGTGCTGAGCAAGGTCCCAGGTTCCGCTTCATCTTGGGATGAGAGGGGGTTTCCCGGAGGCCTCAGCCCCTCCTGTCAAAGCCCTTCCTTTGTGGACTGAGCCATGGTCAAAGGGCAGGATGCTGACCACAGGGGTGCTGGGCACTGACTTCCACCCTACCCCACAGAGGGAGGAGATCGCGGTGTTGAGGGAGGCGGGGCCGAAATGTGCAGGGAAGGGTTCTGGCCTGGCTGCGAGGGGCTAGGGGCACAGCATGAAGCAGGGAGGACACCGGGACCAGGACTCACCTCGCTGTTCAGGAAGCAGTAGAGCACCGCCACCACCAGGCCCTGCAATGGGAAGGTGTCAGCGTGGCCCATGGTCCCCCATGCCCACCTGCAACCACTGCACCCACCTGGAAGGACCCGACACACAGTTCGAACAGGATCTGGTACTGGGTGGAGATGCCATTGGGGAAGGCTGCAAACACCATGTAGTGGACACCAAACAGCGGGATGAGCAGCAGTGTAGACTTGGCCAGCCTCCTGGGCCAGAAGGAAAGGGACACAGTGACCGAGGGGGCCAGAAGCCAGGTTATGAGGGGCGTGGGGCATGCACGGCTGTCATCTCCTTCCAGACCCACAGCCCTGGCCCCTGGTGCTGCTATCCTGTGCACCTAGGAAGGTGAAAAAGGCTTTGGCTCCCAAGAGGGGACCTGTCACAGGTGTCCTGTGGGGCTCAGGCATGGTGTGGCTCTCAGGGCATGGACTGTCCCTGTCATCACTGCCATGGGTCAGTCACCAGGCTGATCACAGGGCTGACCCAGCATGGTGTCTCTGGTGCACAGTGGGCTGACAGCTGTTGATGTGGGCATGGTGATGGGGTGGAGGTGGCTGTGGGTGGCATCAAGTCTGCCTGAGAGTGGCTGTATACCTGATCCTTACCCCCAAAGCAGGACCTCCTCTTTTACCCTGCTCCTCAAATTGTCTTAGCCAGAGGTCTGGAATCTCAGCTCCTGGAAATCCTGGTCTGGAAGCGTGGTGACAGCACAGACCCTGCAGGGGCCACTGACCCCACCCAGTTCCCAGGGATGACAGGACCTGCTCTGAGAACCTGGCTCTGGGCTATGGCTCTGTGGCCAGTCTTTGGAGTCACAGGCCCAACCAGGCATCTGCTAACATTGCCCAGGGGCAATGTGCTGAGCCCCGGATGACCCTGCTTGCCTGGACATTGAGCTGAAGGATCTAGGGGTGTCCCACCTTCCCTCAGCTGGCCCCCAACACTCAGGAAAGCACCACCAAATTCAAAAACCATTTCTTTTCTCCTCCACATTTGTCTTCTCCTTCTCCTTGCAGCATTCATGCTATGTCCCAGGAATTTTAAAACATTTTCTTTTGACACAGGGTCTTGCTAAGTTGCTCAGGCTGGGCTCAGACTCTCAATCCTCCTGCCTCAGCCTCCCAAACAGCTGCAATTACAAGCTACCACTGGATAACTTCTTTAATTCATTTTTGAGGTACCTGTCTTAAATCCACACCCAATTAGGGAAGGCTCCCCTATACCCAGGATTTCCCCCACCATGGGTGGCTGGCCTGGGGTCAAGGCCAGCTCTGGGTACTGTGATGGTCAAGGGAGTCTGCTCATAGCCCCTTGTGGGCATGCCCACATGGTCTCTGGGTACATGGGGTGGGCTGGCCACCTCTTTGCAGAGATGGGGAGGGTGCAGCACAGCACCCTATCCTCCCCACTCAGAGACAGGTTTCATCAGCCACATAACTTTCTCTGAAAATAAAAGCGTCTCCCTCAAGACTGACTTCAGCCCAAGGAGCCTGCGGGAGGCCAGCACAGATGCTGAGGTTCACAGAAGGTCCAAATTCCAAGGGTTGGCTGGGCATGGAAAGTCTTCCTTGGGTTTCATATGTGAGACATTGACTGGATGCAAGGATTTTCCAAGCCCTCTCACAATGCTTCCTGCAGGCACTCAGCATCATCTGGTGACCTCAATGGACCCTCAGGCCTTGGTGACAGACAGTGCTTCCACTTCACAGATGTGAAAACCAATGACCAAGTGTGGGTCACTTTTCTTAGCCCTTTGCTGGGCTGTGGCCCCACACCGGGGTCCTTCTCACCTTAGCCACCCTGAGCTCCACATAAGCAGACAGGCAGCCACGCTGGTGACACAGCTCTAGGCCATGCAGCCCTGTCCATGTGCACTCCAGGCTCCTCCTGAGCTTCACCACCAGACTCAGGCTTACTCAGACCTTTCTTTATGATCTATGGGTAGAAATGTATGGAACTTACAAGTTTCCTCATGGATTCCTTAGATCATCACTGATGAGTGGGGACTCCCCTGGCTTCGGAGGAGGAGGGAAGATGGTGGCATTCACCTAACCTGTGAGTGCCCACTGGACTGTCACCAAGAGATGGCATCAGGTGCTAGGTGTGGTCCTGTGGCTGTGGACCACAAGGTCTGACAGAGAAGACAGAGCTAACCTAAGAGTAGTATGTGGCCCAGGGCACATTCTGCCTCAGAGGAATGTGGTCACTGCCTAATATGATCACACCAGGGACCTGGCATGCCATCAACACTTGCATGGGAACCGGCAGACCTGGGGGTCAGCACCAGCTATGCCTGTGGTCGCCGTGGCACATGGACACGGGGCTGGAGAGAAGCATACTCACTTGTACTGGGACTGGTCATTGCCACCCACATCTGGGGATGTCAGCTTCTGCAGTAAAATCCTTATGATGCTGACGAAGAGCACAAAGTTGACCTGTGCAGAGAGATGGTGCCTGGTTTCCCTGTGCACAGTACGGGATGTGGGGCACCTGCGGGGCCAGGACCTTGTCACCATGAAAGCCACGACCATGTGCCTCAGAGCAGCATGGGGATGTGAATGGGACAAACGCCAGCCCAGCCTGGTCCCAAAGTCCAGCCAGGGGGGACTTGGGGTCCCCTCCCTACTGGGAACCATGTCTCTGAGGCCCTTGAGGCCCTGGCGTCCTCATGGCCTTTTGCAAGGTGACTGAGCAGATGGTCATCATGTCCAGGGGAAGCCCCATTTCCCCTGGAAGTTACTCACTAGGATGGAGACCAGAATGGGTGTCCGGATCACCCACCAGGGGATGCTGTGCTCGTTTGTGTCCCAGCAACTGTGGAGGAGGAGGAGAGCTGAGTCAGGCTGACTTCAGTGTGAGCAACTGTGTCTGCAGGGGCCCCACACTCTTCCTGACACCACCCCTTTCGGTGTCCTGGAGATGCATGAGGCGTCGTCCTGGTGAGGGAGGCCTTCCTTCTAGTCTCAGCCCCACCGTCTCCAGTGAGCACATGGGAACACACGCAGCCCAGGTCAGCCCTGGAAGGCTGGGCAATTGTCTCTCGGGGCTGGTGAGGCCCAGGCTCACACTTCTGACAACATAGGAAGAACTCTGTGTCCTGAATAGTAATTCCCTCTCACTCCTGAAACAGTTCCCATGTGTCCTGAATGAAGGTTTAACCACACCTTCAGAATGGTTGAGGTAGGTCTGGCTGGGACCCACCCCTGTTCTGTTTGGCAATGATTTGGATTTTCAGTGTGTGGACTGTCTCTAGTAGGAAGCATGATCCATGCTACAAAGAGCCTGCAACTCCCTCCAGGGTCCACACCCCTCCCGGACCCCATGCCTTTCCAGGGCCCACAGGATGGGGGCAGCAGGGGGCTTAGTCCACTCACCTGGGACCTCCAGGACAGGGGTCTGAAGAGGAATCACTGCAGGTCCCCCAAGTTGTCAGTGTGCCCAGTCACACACTAGACCAGTGGGTTGTGTTAGGCTGCCCACTTCTAAGGGCTCTCTTGCTAAGGGCAGCACACACCCTGGGCCTTTACAAGGCACACTTGTGCTGGAAATGCCTGCTGTGTAGTTTAGGGGCAAGGTCTGGGTCTCTACAGATGGGGCAGAAGCTCTGACCCATGGTAGCCATGGGAAATGGTCAGCACCACCCATGCCAGCCACTGAGGTCACTGGGCAGCCACAGGCCCAGTCTCAATGCTCTGCTCTAGTATGCACCTGCCTCTCCCTGGCTTTGATCTGTGAACCCGCTGTGCCATGTGAGATGCTACCCACTTCTGCCTGGTTTCTCCATAGCCAGACTGGCCTCCTCTAAGTGTCTAAGGTGTCCCACTTACAGGGCCTCAGACACTCCTGTCCTTACCAGGAACAAGCTTCTGGAGCTCCCACATGGCCAGCATGGCCAGACCCATTTCATAGGCTGGGAGTGGGCGTGACTCACCCTGTGTCTTCTAAAGAGAGGCGGGCAGCCGTCCATACTCCGATGCAGATGGTGGGGATGCCTGCAAGAGACACTGGGTCAGACCACTCTATTCTGAGAGCAGTCAGGCTCCACCCAACTAGAGCTTGGGCCAGACTGCCAGGAAAGAGCTTCCCACCCAAGGGCCAAGTCTTCACCAATATGGCCACATCGGAGGCAGTCAGGGCAGGGGGCCTTCATGCCTTCCCAGGCTTCTGTGCCTTCCGAGGCAGCGAGCCTGTGAGGGCATCGGAAAGGTGAGGATCTGACTGAGGGTGGGATCAGCCTTCTGGTGCTGGAAGGACAGCTGCAGACTCAGAGGCCCCATGTGATGAAGCACACGCCCCCTGCCTCCAGGCCAATCCCAGGGCCTGCCACAGAACCTATGTGGGTGACATCTGTGCTGCTTCTCCTCTGCTCTTCCCCCTTTCTGATTTCTAAGCATCATGAGCTGGCTGGAGAGAGGGAAGAGTCACAAAGAATTTCCTTCTTTGTTAGCAGCTCAGTTTGAATCTGGAGCAAATGGGGCCAGGAATGGGGATTTGGAACATTTTAAACTAGGTCTTTGATTTCCAGAAATACCCAAGTGTTATGACTTGTGTCTAGATGTCCCCCAAAGCCTCATGCAGTCATGGATGGGGCTTTTTCAGAGGGGCTGGATCTAAAGTGTGTGAATTGATTCGTGGTGCAATGCTAGGATTAAGGGCGCCAGGATTAAGGATATGAGTGCAACCTACTCTAAGTAGCCCGGATGAGATAAAAGGGATAACAAGAGCTGTGGTTGACCCTTGTTGCTTTGTTACCTTCTGCCTGTCATTAATTATTTCTCCTCTGTGACGCGTGTCTGTTGTGCCACCCCCTCTTGGAGCCAGCCAGTTAGGAACTGAAACCTCTATAAACTTTGAGCTAAATAAGGTTTCCCTCTTTAACTCTGAGTGTTGGGTATTTTGTCTCAGCAATGAGAGAAAAGTAACTAAGGCACCAAGTATTGTCTTCGGGAATCTCCTGTCAGCACAGGACCCTGAGATACACACAAACGAGTGAAGGGTTTTCTGGGCTGAAGGATCTGTTGCCTAGGGGTGGATGGAGTCAGGGAACACGGTCAGGGTGGAGGAGTCCTCACCCCAACCGATCAGCAGATAGGCCAGGAAGCATCTGCTGGGGGAGAAGATGGCCACCAGGAGTGTGTGCAGGTACAGCCCCTCCACCAGCAGCCAGTAGAAGTTCGCCATGATGCAGTACTGGAAGAAGACCAGGCTGAGCTTGCAGCCTACCTGAAATGCAGAAAGTGGAGAACGCGTCCTCAGTAAGAACTTTCGGCAGAACGCTGCCTTCATGTTTGTCTAAGGGGTGAAGCATGTGCCCGGTGCTGGCTCAAGGCTGTGATGAACAAGGACCTCCTTGAAGAGTAACATCTCCAAGGGCAGGGGACAGCCACCCCTAGGCCAGAGTGCTGTGACAGTGCCAGCTGTGGGTGCACTCCTGGACAACATGCTCTGCTGAGCCCTCCTTGATCTCCTTTCGGCCCTTCTTCCGCCCCTCTGACATGTGGGCTCTGCTCCTCCTCCACTATCCACTCGCTGTGCCCTCCTGGGACAGGAAGTGGAGTGTGCGCGTGCTGGGGCTGCACCGACACCTACAGGCTGGGCTGGGGGCTTTGGGCTCTTGCTGGGCCTGTGGCTCCCAGCCTCTGCGCCCACATCTGACCAGGATGCACAGGAAAAGCTGCAACTCACCGAGGCCATTTCCCTATCAGCATTTCAGGAAGTTTGGAAAGAGAAAGCAACTGGAGCTAGGTTCCTTGATGCCTCTTTAAAAATCCTGACACTGTAAATTCCCCAATAGTAAAGTGAGTTTTACTTTTTGGAGACTAAGTCGAGATAAAACAAAGGTAAAAATGAGAAATCTAGCAAGGGAATTATATTCCCCAGGGATCTAAAACCATTGTCACTAGAAAAAATGCCATATTCTATACAACAAATTCATTTTCAACTTCCAGATGACCTTTCATACAATTAAACTTACACTTGTACACATACAGATGGCTGGGGACACTGCTACATGTACACACAATAGATGTGCTTACACATACACAGGGTATGCTTATACATGTCCCCCCTCCCATACACACACGAGGGGGGAATCTTCCCATGGGCTGCTTCCTTTGTCTAGTGTACAGAACATCCTGTGTCCACGGGTGTATGGTCCCTGAGGAAATTAGCGCATTTAGCACCATGTCCTGAAACGCCCCTCTCTGTCCCCAATATGGACCAAGTTGGGGGACAACGTGAGTGGATGGGGACTGGATTTCACAGAAGGTGTTATGTGGAGGGCACTGGGATCTGGGCAAGCTGGTATCACCAGTAGAAGCCACCTCCCTGCCCATGTTGTCAGCCACTCCTTGGGACACTGGTTGCATAACGGGACAAGCACAGCTGAGGATGTTGTTGGGATGTCTTTGCTGTATAAATTCCCTGCACCCCTGCTGCAAGTAACCCATTTAACCGGCCACCGAGCCTGCCAGCAGCACTGAGCCTGGTGCTGTTGTTAGGTTCCTGCTGCCCTTCACAGAGTTGCTGGGCGGTGCTGCCGAGTACACACCCCTTGGGATTTGCTGGGTGGTGCTATTGCTGAGTACACATGAACTCCATGGGATGTGCCAGGAAGTGCTGTTGTTAAGTATGCATCTGGTGGGATTTATCAGGAGGTGCTGGTATTGAGTGTGCACTGGGGGGGATTTGCTGAGTGGCACTGTCATATGGTATGTTCCCTTTGTGGACCTGCCAAGAAGTGTCCATGGACCCCTCTGCATTTCCTCTGGCATGTCTTTTGCTATAAAGTGGAATTAGCCCTTTATTTCTCTGTGAGTCTTAATAAATTCTTCTCCTATAAGTCATCTCCAGACATGTTCTTCTGTCTCTCAGAAACCTGCTCCTCTGCCCCAGTACACCTGAGCTGTGGGTGCCAGCCTCACCCTATCAGTTCCCTCACTGGGGAAGCAGGGAAATGGCTTTTTAAGGCAGTTGCTATGGTCTGTGTCTGGATATCCCCCTAAAGCCTCATGTGGTCATAGGGTTTTCTTGGAGGCGGCTGAACCTAGAGTGTGTGATTGATTCATGGTGCAATGCTAGGATTAAGAGTGCTGGGATTAAGAGTGTGTGACTGCTGGATCAGTCCACTGACTGGACTGGCACCACCCTAATCCTGTTAGACCAGATACAATTATAGGGACAGAAAGAGGCTTGCCCCATGCTTTCTTATTGCTCTTTCTGTCTTCTGCTGTCATGAACGGTTGCCCTCTGCCATGTGCCACCCTGCCACGGAGCCAGCCGAGGATGGACTGAAACCTCCGCACACTGTGAGCCCAACAAACCTTCCCTCCTTTAACTTTGTGTGTCAGCTATTTTGTCTCAGCAATGACAAAAAAGGAACTAAGACAGCAGCTGAACATCTGTGTCTGGGGAAAATCCTGGCCCTCAGAAAAACTCAAGCTTGGGCAGACCCCAGCGGATAACTGCACAGGGGCTGGTGATATGGGGCAGTGTGTATGGTGTTGCTCCGGCTCCTCTGCCATGGAGGTACCTGCTGCTCCTCCTTTGCTCCTCTTTGCCCTCCAGTAGGGCCCTTGGGGTCTGACCGGCAAAAAAGAGCAGAGAGGCGCCACTTTAGGGGACATGGGAGGGAGAGTCTGCTAAAGATCACAATCTCCTTACGGAAGAGCTAAGGAAAGACAACTCTGCAGAGCAGGTTTAGAGGTCACCTCAGCAAAGGCTGCACACTCTCAGGGTCCCTGTCTCAGGACCAGAGTTCTAGAAGCCCTGACTTCCACCTGGAGGATCTGCCAGGCGAGGGCTCCTCATCTTTATTATCACAACAGACTGCATATCGCCTAGTCTTGTATCACGAGTGAGGCTGTCCTGGATGTGCCTTCATTTGCAGGGTATCACAATGGCTTCAAGTCACCGAGAGCCGGCCGTCTCAGAACTAAATGAATCCACAGCTGCTCAGGCTAAGAATGGGCCAGCACATGAGTCCATCGCCTGGGGTGTGGGAAGTGACAGTCTCCAACCTTGGAGCTGGATCTCAGGTCAAGGACAACACACCAGAATCTCAAACGAAGAGAGAAAGTCAGGACCTTGCAAGTAGGAGCTGTTCATTAAATATTTCTCGATTTGACTTGACTTGATTAGGTACTAAGTAACCACTAATAACCAGGACAAATAGCATCAGGGGAGAAAGACGGCGCCAGCATGGGAAACAGGGAAACAGCCTCTACTGCATTTGCAGAAACTAATAATACAGATCATTTATCCTTTCATCCAAGAGTCGGATCAGGCACGGTCACAGACACATAGTGGGGTTTCCAATGGGGCTTACATGCAGTTTACTGATGGCAAAGGTGGACTTCCTCCCGCAATTTGGATAGTGCTCAGAACCTGGGATATGAGACAGGAAACATGGGCTCATCGACATCATTGATGATGTCGCTTTTTCCAATCTGAAGCTGCTTGCTCCCTTACCATGGTTGCTGCCCTTATCTTGCTTGGGCTGGGCCTGCTGGGCTCAGAAAATGGGATCCTTCACCCTCATCCTGGGAAGCAGCCTGGACCCCAGCACTCCCTGCTTGTGGGGCCCCACTAAGGCATAGCTGGTATTCCACCCTCTCTGCCAAGTTCTCCTCATTCCACAGTCTGCCGAGGACAGTGTGCCCCACTGAACATCACTGTCATGGCAGCGAGGTTTTGGGTGCTGGAGTTCGCTCTAGAGGGGACCCTGCTCTCAGGGACAGCCTTACCCAAGAGGACGGCTGGTTGGGGCAGTGCAGTGTGCTGGAGCTGGAGTAGAGGATGTCATCCTTGACCAGCACAGAGACAGCTCTCAGAATGAAGGAGAGGAATAGGTTCAGGTGGATGTAGTTTCTGGTACAGTGCAGCTTCCTGAGGAGGACAGGGGAGATGTAGGACAGATGATCAGACACCGAGGTGAAGTGTGGCTTCCTGTGAGTGGAGCTGGTAATGAGATGCTGATTCTATGGACATCTTAATATCATCTTTGTGCCTTAATCTTATGGTTTTCATTTATAGGAAGCAAGCATTTATTCATGTATTCTATTATTATTTTATAGTTAAGTGTTTCTCCTGTTCTGCGTTGTGATATGTATTTCTGCAATAAATCTGATTATTGCCTCATGTTAGATTTCAGGATGAAAGTATGAAAGAAATCCCTGTGTAAGTGGGCTTAGAGGGTGTGAATACAGAACAGGCTTAGCTGGACTGGGGCTGCCTCTTTTCCCCTGGCCTCTCCTGCTGCACTGCAGGACGCAAGCTGATATGGCTGGACATGGGGTGCATCTTCCTTCTTCCTCTCTGTCCTTCCTAGTTTCTATCTGTCAAGGGAGAATCTCAGCTGCATAAGAAAAAAAAACCACTGCACCTGAGAGACACTGCTACAGCTATGGGAGGTCAAAAATCTGAGCTCACTGGGGTCCATCTGGAATTTAAAACAAGGGGCCAGTGTTCCCAGTATTGCTTCATTTCACTGTAGGACACAGTTGAAAACATTTGCTTGGTTTTGTCAAGCAGATTCTAAAATACTACCAAAATGGTGGCTGTTAAAACCCTTCAATATAGATAAGGTGTGATTAAAACCTATGGTGAATGTTTAAATTTTTAAAAAATGACAGAAAGAGATACATGGCCATTAACCCTCTTCAGCATACCCAAGATGCTCCCCTTGCTTCAAACACACTCACCCCACCATTCTTGGCAATGTGTCTCTTACTGTTTAAAGGTTTTTAAAAAATTTAAGCATGCACTCTTTTGATCATCCCTTCTACGAGCAAAGTCACCTATGAGAGAGTTCATGGAGCAGCTCAAGGCAACAGCAGACAGTGGACAGGATGATCCTGCCCTGGCCAGAGTGTACTGAGAGTTTTGGAGATTTCACAGGACTGCTCTGTCATCAAACTAGCACCCAGGCTCCTGGGAACAGCATGGATCCCATCAGACCCTCAGCGAACACAGTCAATGCCAGTGTGACTCACAGTTCCCCTGGGCATTGCATTGAATTCGATGCCCCAAGAGTCAGGAAGTTTATCTAATGTAGGCAGAAAGACTGTAAACAATATGCTTCTTCTTCAAAGTTAAGTTGAATCCAAACAAGGTGATCTAGTTTTGACAATGTTTGACTATTGTGAATATTAACAAAAATGACACTGGGTACCTGGTTCACTTGCTAAAGATTTGAAGTCTGTACAACTGATGTATGTTTTAATTTTACAAAATCTAAATGTAGATCAAGTATTTCCAGTACAAATTTAGTGGCCATATTCAGCAATGCTGTGCAAATGAAAACCTGGATTCTGAAGATTTACTGTGAACACACAATGAATGTTAACGAGCACATTACTGTTCTTTGCAGTTGATCACTGGTTGAACTCACAACAGTTTGGACCTAATAATTTAAATAAAATGCATTATGACAATTAATTTCACTGGTTTCTTTCTATCTTTATGATGTGAAGCCTGGAACATTTAAAATTACCCAAGCAATTTTAATGATACCAAGTGGCTGGTATCATGCATTTGCACACCTACCACATGGGAAGGTGCTGGCCTAAGCTTCTTTCTCCCAGACACCTGACAACGCTCTCAGCAGCCACTGCAGTGCTTGGTTCAGTTTCACAGGCTCCAGAGTATTCTCTTGTTTTTCTGCAAGCTTTTCTGGGTCCATGTGTCTGAGGCATTGCTAATTTGTCTTTCACACTCAAAAAATTCTTAAATTAGCTTTTCATCTGAAGTTCTCCATTCTCTGGCTTCAGTGTTTCCTTAGCCCATTTTCTTTTACTTTGGGTTACTTTATTTTATTTTTAACTTATTTATAAGTACATGTTTGCAGTACATACTGACTACTTTCATTGTAGGTATATTGTACATGACATACAGTATCTTAACTCTTCCTTTATATCCCCTTTCCCCCTCCCTCCATCTCTTGTTCCCCTTCCTATTTGCAGTAGATCTACCTTCCTAATTTCTTTTATCTTTCATTTTGCTCTTTATTTTATTTATACTTTGGCTTTCTCATATGAGAGAAACTATACAGTATTTAAATTTGTGAGTCTGACTTATTTCACTTAACATTATGGTCTTAAGATGCATCCATTTTCCTACAAATGACTCAGATTTATTCTTCTTTGTAGCACAGTAGTATTCATTGTGTGTAAATACCACATTTTCGTTATCCATTCACCTACTGATGGACAAATAGGCCATTTATGAACTGTGCTACTCTAAACATGGGTATACATGTATTGCTATAGTGTGATGCCTTTAACTCTTCTGGGAAGATGCTCAGAAGAGGAATAGCTGGGTGAAACGAAATTTCTAGTTGTATTTTTTTTAGGAATCTTCATACTGATTTCCATAGTGGTTGTACTAATTTACATTCTCTTCAACAATATAGGAGGTTTTCTTTTTCACCATGGTCTTGCCGGGATTTGTTACTGATTTCTTGATAACAGCTATTCTCTCTGGAGGAAGGTGGAATCTCAGTGTTGTTTTAATTGCCTTTCTTTAATGGCCAGGAATGCTAAATATTTTTTCATGTATTTAGGGGCCATTTATATTTCTTTTCCTGGGAAGTGTCTACTTATTTCAGTTGTCCATTTTTTGATTGGGTATTTTATTTGGGAGGGTCTAACTTTTTTTGAATTCTTTATATATTATAGGAATTAATCTTCTGTGCAAGGTATAACTAGAAAAAAAATTTTCCATTCTGTAGGTTGCCTCTTCAGTTTGTTGGCTGTTCTTTTTGCTGTGCAGAAGCTTTTCAATGTAATGTAATTTCATTTGTTGAATTTTGATGTTATTTCTTTTGCAAGTGGGGTTCTGTTCAGAAAGTCCTTGCCTATGCCCACGACTTCAAGAGTTTTACCTATTTTATTTTCCAGCAGATTAAGTGTATCTGTTTTTAAAATTTTTTTTAGTGTTTCTGTTTTAATATTGGATCCATTTTGTTTTTAGTTGAGAGATATGTGTCTAGCCTCAATCTTTAGCAAGTAGATAGCCAATTTTCCCAGCACCATTTGCTAAAGAGGTTATCTTTTTTCCAGTGTATGATTTTGGGCTTTTGTCAAAGGTCAGGTGGCTGAATGTGTTTGGGTTGTTTTGGTGTCCTCTATTCTTTTCCACTGATGCACATGCCTATTTTTGTGCCAGTATCATGCTGGTGTTATCATTGCAGCTTTGTAATGTAACTTTAAATCTGCGATTGTAATTCTGCTGCTTTGCTCTTGTTGCCCAGGATTGCTTTTTTTATCCTGGATCTCTTCTAGTTCCATATGAATTTTGGAATGGTTTTTTTTCTAGTTCTGTGAAGAATCCTGTTGGTATTTTCATTGTGATTACATTAAATCTGTACATAAGAGTTGGAAATACAGCCATTTTGACAATGTCTGCTTATCCAGGAACAGACGGCAGCTTTCCATTTTTCCGATGTCCCTTTTAATCTCCTTTCTTAGAGCCCTACAGCTTTCACTGTAGAGGTCTTTCACTTCCTTGGTTAGGTTAGTTCATGAGTATTTAATTTTTCTTGATACTAATGCTTGTCTATAAACACAACATACTATTTCCTGCTCCTCACTGTATAGGGCAGTTAATTTATTTGGTCTGCTGCCTGGCCTTCACTTCCAGTAAAATTTCTCTTGGGATTCTAGTTCATCTCCAAGAACCACCAAATGTCAGTGTCAGATCTTTTGAGTTTAACTTTATGTAAGTATTCAAAAAGTATTCAGGAAGTTTAACTTATAACTGTTGTATCACACAAATTCTGCCTTGAAGAAGGCTTAATCTCAATTTACACTGACTCTGGGGACACAGACTACATCTGACACTGTTCATAGCCACCTTATTCCCACTTCCCTGCTCCTTTCTGTAGCTGAGAGAGTAGATGCTCATTAGATGCTTGCTGAATTTTTCTTTCCACACATGAAGAAGGTTTCTATGGTTTTCCTATGCCTTTTACACCTTGGTGTAGAGAATCGATTTGATTTTAAACAATCAAATAAAAAATCTGAAACTTAAAATTTGCTGAAGTTGAGTTAGATATATGGGACTAATAGTATATTAGACACAGCAAGTGAAAACTTTATGAGTTGGATCTGTAGGACATATTAAGTTACGATAGACACTAAAACATGGAAAAGATAGAAAAATAACAAAACATAGGAAAAATGGTAAAAACAGTGAACATGATGAAAATGGGGTCTCAGAAAGAGGGAATAGGGTAGAAGCAACATCCTAGGGAATATAAGAATTTTTTTGAAACTGACAAAAAATAAACCAATGAAACTTCATAAACACCATAAAAAAACAAATGCAGAGAAGGCCACATTAAATCTCCTGAGCATTTAGCTGCTGAAAACCAAAGACAGAGAAAAAAAATCTTCCCATCACCAAGAGAAAAAAGACACTATCACAAGGAACAATAGTGAGCTTGGCAGCTGACTTGACAAAAATGCAATGACGTACGTCCTCAGTGTGATAAGAAAAAATAAATCTAAGTAAGGATTTGGTACTTTCAAAAGTAACCTCAAAAAAGAAGGGCAAAATTAAGACAATTCTAGCCAATCAAAACTCATGAGAATTCTGTAATGCTATGGGGGTCTTCATGCAGCAGGATGAAGATTCAGGATGGAGACGGGAGAGCAGGAAGAGGGAGCTCCAGAGGTAAACCTGTGGGCACCCTGATGAACAGCAACTTAAACAAGCCCAACAGCAATGCCTGTGGGACCTGACATACACACACACAGTCAAAATACATGCAAAAACACAACAGACACGAGAGGGTAAATGGAATTAAAATGGTGCAACGTTCTTGAAATCGGAAAGTGGTAAAAGTAGTCTGGAGGCTGCTATGTGTGTAGTGAATGGAAGTGATAACTAGAGGAATAAAACCAGGATTACATAGCTAAAAGTGTGACGGGAAAACTAAAACAAAACGAAACACTTGACCAACTCAAAAGCAACAAGAAGCGAGTGCAAAAGTAACAGAGAACAACTGAGACAACTAGAAAGCAAAGACATAGAAACTAGATTAAAACTCAGCATTGTCAATAGGTAGACTATGTGGTTGTAAAAATACAGCATTTTAAAATAAAGAATGTCAGGCTGGAGATAACAAGCAAATTCCAGTTGATGAATATAAGATACCCAAATTAATAAAATATAAAGTTGAAAATAAAAGCATAGACCACAATATATGTTTCAAACACAAAACAAGACAGTAAATATAACTATACAGCAGAAAAGGAGACTTTTAAGGCAATGGGCATTATTAAAGATGGTCAGTTTAGCACTGGTGGTATAGTGGTGAGCATATCTGCCTTCCAAACAAGGTCAGTTTAAGTCGGTATACTCCTGTTATGGTTTGTGTCTGCATGTCCCCCCAAAGCCTCATGTGGCCATGGGGCAGGCTTTTAGAGTTTGATTGATTATGGGTGTGAGAGCTACACCCACCCTGGGGTGGATAGTTTGCATATGTAAGGGAGAGGAAAAGGGTGCTTGAGGCCATTCCTGGCTTTTGTGCTTGTTGCTTTGCTGCGTTCTGCCGCCATCAGCTGTAGCTCTCTGCCATGTGCCACTCTGCCTTGTAATCTGGCAAATATGGACTGAAACCTCCACAAACTGTAAGCGAAATAAACCTTTCCTTCCTTAATTTTGGGTGTCAGGTATGTTGTCCCAGCAACGAGAGAAAAGTAACCAAGACAACTCCTAAAAACACAACCTAAAAACATAGAGCAAACAGTGAAAGAAATAAAAAATGGAATGGACAAACTCATAATTGGAGCTGGAGATTTAATATATTTACTTTTAGAATAAGCAGTTAAAACTGGGATGTAAATTGACAACTGCAGAATTTACATTGTTTTCAGATGAAAGTGAAACAGATCACAGCTGAACCATAAGGCAAGTCCCAAGAGGACTGACAGTGGGTGCTTAGAAAAACATTAAGAAAGAACTGGCAGACTACAGGGCCCTGGTCACAGTCTTATACAGTCTAAGCCCTGTTGATCCACCAACACTGTCCTACAGCAACCTCTGATGTGACTGCGCTGCCTCTATACTCTGCAGTAGCACGGAGGGGTTGGGTCAGTTGTCCAAGATCATGCAGCTACTGAGACTGCAGTAGCCTCTCTCAGTAGGGTACTTGAGACTTTCCAAGTGGCAAGGGAAGGCCACATTGCTCTTGTATTTTCATGCATTTGTGTGATGCCTAGAGATTTAATAACTGATAGCTTGAGTGGATTTTACCCAAGGTCAGCATCATATCATCTCTCCACACTGGAAATGCAGACTCTAAATGCATGTTCCATACTCACATGCTTCAAAGTCTTGACACACAGCAGCTCCAGGCTGGGAGTCCCCGTCTCCTTCTCTGTGGTGCCAAAACCTACACAGAAACCTTGCTTGGCTTGTACTTTCTGCAGAATTGCTCATTTCTCCTCCTTACCTGAAGAGGCAAAGAATTATACTTCCGGTTGCAAGAGACATCAGAGAGACACTGTAGCCCAGGGTGTAAATGGCCTTCACCAGCGTATAAAATGTGATCTACAAAGAAAGAATAACGGATCTGTAAGCTGTTGGTGATCTGCAAAGAACAGCAGGATGTTCTGAGGTCCGGCCATGTGGTGCTGATATTC
Organism: Chinchilla lanigera; assembly: GCF_000276665.1. Lineage (NCBI taxonomy): Eukaryota > Metazoa > Chordata > Mammalia > Rodentia > Chinchillidae > Chinchilla > Chinchilla lanigera. Next base: position 1,177,750 of record NW_004955579.1, read on the forward strand.
TGAGGGTAGGAGACAGGATCATTTCATACTTCCACCTCCATCCTGAGCCCAAAGGATCATCACCCTTTGAAGACATACCCTTTCATACCACCCACCAGGAATGATTTTTGGGTGACCAGATCTACCATCATCAGGGCCCACAAAGGCACAGAGGTGAGCTGTACTCAGCGGGATGAGGGCTGCTGAGCCATGCAGCGTGAACATAGCCACTTACAGGCGACACTTTCTGGACCGTATATCTGAGCACACTAAGAACCCTGTGATTTTCCAGGTCTCAGCAAGGTACTCAGAGTGGCCTTGGGGTTTTTTATCATCCAGCATTTCTTCGGTTGGCAGCTTCATGGCTCAATACTTTCAATCTTCACAAAATCAGCAGGTACAGAAGAGATTAGTGACAATCCTAGTCACAGAAGCAAATCACTTTCTTGCACATGTCCTGCCCGCTGAGGGCCTGACTGTGGGCCGCTGAGGGCCTCTGCTGCGGCCTCCCTGTATGGGGATAGAGATCTACTGTACACAAGAGGACAAGAGAAATAATTTCAACAACAGCAGTTTCCTTTACCAATTTAACAAAAGCTTAAACACTGGTATCAGTGCTGGTGACAGGGGGCGAGCTCACTGCACTGTTCAGAGTCCAAGAAGTCACCAACTCCCAGAAAAATGTGCCAGAAGCCCAGAACGTCACCACCATTAAGTCAACGACTGCTTCCTGGACTCTACTCTGAGGTAGTAGTGTGAGGTCTGGACAAGCCATCTGCACAAGGACAAACCATCCATCATAAGGAAATGGACGCAGCCTAAAACCTGGCGAGAGGGACAGGCGGTCAGCTACAGTGCCAGCACACAGCCGTGCGCCTTGCGCTTCTTTCACGTGTTTACCACATGCCTCCTGGGGCTGAAGCAAACAGACAAGAACAGCTGCCTCAGGGATATTATGCTTTGGGAGGAGGAGAACAAAAACCATCCTAGAACTGCTGGATGAGCCGCAGGGTACGAGGTGGTTATTGGAGAAGTGCACACGGCACAAGATCCAGGCTGGCTGCAGTCAGCAGAAGTGAGCTACACTCATGAGACGTGTGGTTGGGATCTACCTTGGGGTGAACAGAGAGCAGCCAGACAGAAGGAATGGCCACTGCAAAGGCCCTGTGGTGACGAGGCCCATTGATACTGACAGGGAGGGGGCAGGTTATGGCATGTGCAGCTGTGAGAATGGGACCCACAGCAGTGGAGTTCACAAGACAATGTGATCCGTCAGTGCCTCGGGCTGCTGGGCTGGATGGACGAACAAGGGCTGGCAAATGGGTGTGGGTCTTCCTGGTGCTGAGTGCATGTTCCAGCTAGACACCATGGGAACAGAGGAAAAGGAAGTGAGCGCCTAATGGCCCTGGCTTGAAGGCAGGGCCGACAGGGCTTCCCAGCAAACTACGGGGTCAGACAGAAAATGGAGCCAGTGGATCCTGGTGAGGAACTGGCGAGGAGCTGTATGCACCCAGAGGGTAAGGGGCAGGAAAGACATTTTTGATGAATTCCAATCCACACAGAAAAGAGCATCAGACTGACCAGGAAAAATTTCAACAGAAATCAGAAGAAAGAGAGGCAGCTAAGAATGAGGAGGAAAAACCTGACTAGCTCTGCTCTTCCCACTCTGAAGCCGTTACTCCTGTTCAAGTCCTCCACCCCTGTGTTCCTCCCTGAAGCCCACCTCACCCTGCACCACCTCACCCTACTGACTTATTCAGGGCCTCTGCCACAGGACACCCGCTTCCTCTGGTGTCTCCAGGCCACCTGTCATTGCTTGTTGCAACCACAACTGTCCACTGCACAGCACCTGGGCCAGCGTGGTGCCCCGCCAGCACTGGTGCACTGCTTCAGAACAAATGAAGACACGAGCACAGAGCTGTGAGGTCTGGGCTCTTCTGAAAGAGCAGGTCCCTCCTGTGAAGCGGCCATCCAGGCTAATGCGCACAGACGGGACAGGGACAGGGACAGGCACAGGGACAGGGACAGGGAGAAGGCTTTCCTTCAAGACCCCGGATTCCATCTAGCCTAGAGGGCTCGACGCCACGCAGCACAGGCAGGTGGGCAACATCTCAGCATCCCTTTCCTGCACCACTCTCCACATCTTCCTTCACAACCTGACAGGGACCACAGCACCAAGGGACATTCCCAGGGACGTCCTCCCGCACTCACCCTACCTGGGGCTGGGCTTCAGGCTGATGTTTCACGAGGAAATCAAATTGACCAGTGCAACCCCTCAGAGCAGGTAATCAGGGAGAGCCCATGTTTGATCCAGCAAATGAATGTACTAGTGAAACATTAGATGGAATTTTTTCCCGCCTTGTTAAACCTCAGTGGTCAACCACAACCCATTATAGGGAACACTGGCACTTTCCAAAATGCCTCCTGCCGTATATTGCTCTTTAAAGTAATAAAAATTAAAGAGAGCCTAAACCCCAGTTATTTGGTTGTACTGACCACATTTCCATGCTGCACACCCCATGTGGCTAACAGCCTCACCCTGGATAAGGCAGATCGAAAGGATTTCCATCCCAGGAGGAGGCCCATTGCCACCAGCACTCAGTGATAACTATCTGCATTTATCTACCCTTGGGCCGTTAGCTACCAGTTATATGTGTGTTATGGAACTTCCACCCCACTTGCGGGAGCAGCCAGCAGACACTCTGCAGACTCCTGAAGGTTGCCACCTCCACCTGGTTGTACGAGGCCAGGTTTATTCCCAGAGCAGGGTGTGGGGATCACACATACACAACCACAGCCACCACAGGGGTACAGATCCCCTCACTGCACAAAGCGAGCCCTGCTCAGACACACTGGTCTTTCTGCTGAAAAGACTCAATGTAGGGGAAGGGCCACACCATCTTGACACTGCAGTCATGCTCATCTTCCTACCTCAACCCTTTTGCTGTCCTTTCAACAAGGAAATGCACAACTCAGTGTTTAAATCTCAAGAAGGGACAATGGCCCTGATCACTACAGGGTTCTAAAAATGCATGATTTCATACTGGAAAGAAAGCAGTCCAGCAGGAAATGTGCATCTTGGTAAGAAAGGACACAGTCCCACAGCTGTGACTTCAGTAGTTAATTCTAGTGCTGATTTTGGATGGAAACAACTGCAAGGCCTTAAAGTTCTTTCTGTAGATCTAAGGTCCTGCTGGAGCCAAGGAGGAGGCAAAAGACAGTTTCTGGAGGTCAGGTTCCCAGGTGCAGCCAGTCCACCACGGATGCCCACTAAGCAGGCTCAGACTTCTGGGTGCCCACCTCAGGGGAGAAGTAAATAGCACAGGTTCACAAAACAAAACACTGAAATCAGTGGTGTGTCCTGAAAACAAGGAGCATCTGGTGGTCTGCTTTTGGATGTGCAGCTGTCCCACCCACAGTCCTGCAAAAGGCTCATGTGAAACTGAGGAGAGGAGGGTCAAACTAGGCCTTTTAAAATGTAGGCCCCATCTTTTCTTTTTTTTTCCCCTTAAGGTCCTAGAAGTGATTAAAATGTGTCAGGGAAATGGTAAATGTTTAGTGTAACAGCAAAGCCATCCATCCCAAGCCCAAGGCTCACTTTCCTAAACCATCAGCTGCTGGAAACGATGCATTTCACCACTTCTGCAGGAAGAGAGACCTCCTCCCGGGGGAGGCTTTGGTGTCCTGGGGCAACCCTGTCTGGCCTCAGCCAGCTGAGGAACAGTATCCTTCCCCAGGAGGAAAATCCCTGGCTGTTTGTAGGGAGAGTTCTTTTTACTCAGAATTTTGTATGTGAGATTTGTATTTCTTGCTGAATGTGTTTGGTATCACTAGTTAATTTGATTCTCTCTGTACAATACATTACAGTGAGCTTAACTCAATCTAGACATTGCAAGGTGTTCTGGGAAGTACAGTGATGCCTGATAAGCCAAGCCACAGGCTCATCTTCACCACAAGAACTTTATTCTGAGGACTATCCCAGGACACATGAGCTAGAAATTGATATAGGTATGAGTTAAAATTTGTGTCTTTGTGTCCATTAAAAAGATAGGAACATCCACATTTCAAATATTAGTTTCTCAAAGCTGGCTTAGAGTGTACATATTGTTATGGTTTGGCTCAAAAATGTGCCTCAAAAGACTCATGTTTCGAAGTGGGACATCTGCAAGGTGATCAGGTCATGGGGATGCTAACTTTACCAAGAGATGAATCAAGTGATGAGGTCATAGTTGAGTACACTGTTTGGAGGTAAGGCTGGGGGAGGCAGCTGGTCGCTGGGGGCTTATTCTGGAAGGGATATTCTTGACACTGGTGTCTCTGGTCTTCTCCTACTGTGTGCTTCCTGGCTGCCGCAGGCTGAGCAGCTCTCCTTTTGAGGTCCTTCTGCAGTGGTTGTGCTTTGGAGCCAGCCCAGCAGGGACTGAAACCTCTGAAACCATGAGAGGCAGTAAATCCTCCTGTAGCTGTGTACATCAGGTGTTTGATCACAGGGATAAAAAGCTCAGATACACATCCTGGTGTCAGGCATTTAAAAAGACTTCATTTGGATACTTCCAACCACCCCATCAGAACTTTACAGAATGAGCTTCAGACCTGAGCCCAGCACAGGGCTGGGGAGGCCTCTAGTTCAGCAGAATGCAGAACCCAAGGAGCCACCACACACTGCTAAACACACCCTGAGTGGACAGAAGTCTTTCCTGAGCCAGCTTTCAAGAGAACAAGATGAATCACAGCGGACAGTAATCTCTGCAGGAGGAAGTAGAGGGAGCAGTCTCCAAGCCTTCTGGCCAGCAGAGACAGGGATTCAGTCTCCAGTGGGGAATGGAGGAGGAGCCAGGCCAACGCCCGGTGAGCTTCCTGGGGATACTGGACACTGCACTGCAGGGAGTCTAGAGCCAGAAGGGAGCTGAGCCTCACAGGGGGCTGATGCTGCACTCCAGGGGGTCTCTTGGCCTCTGGGGCTGGCTAAGTCTTCAGCCTCAGGCCTTCTGACAAAAGGTGGGTTCCCAGGGCCCCTAGGCACCCTTCATTCCTGGAGACCCAGGACACCATCTTCGGGCCTCAGTGAGGCCGTGCTCAGACCATGCCCCCCACCTCAGGATGAGCCAGGCTCCTCCTATACACAGGAAACTCGCAGGTAGGAACCAAACCCTGAAATATTGCTAAACAGATGAGAAAGGTCTTCTCTTTAACTTAGATACAAAGGCAAAAGAAGAAAGGCTGTCATGACCAAGTCTTCCAGTAGATGTTAGTCGATAACATGTACGGTACCCCAAAACTCGATGACACCCCCTTGTTGTAAGTGAGCAGCTGCAAGAGGAAGGGGGTGGGCAGAACAGCCACAAGCAGCCAGAGACTAAGCACTGAGTCCTTAAAGCAGGAGGAGTACGATACATACAGTGCAAAGTGGGAGAATAGTTAAAACTTGACAGTCAACCTGCTTCTGTCTAAACTCAAAAATAAAATTTAAATTTAAAAAATCTGAAAAATGAAGAAAACTTTAACATTACTATCTGTTTCAAAACTATTATCAAAAACATGATAAAGCCTTAAATGCTATTAATAAATAAGAAAATTAAATATTATGACAAAAAGTCATAAAATTACAAAACAAGCCAAATAAAGCATGAAGAAGGGAATAACAATGATGAGGTAACGAACACAAAAGCATTCCTTCTTGGTGATGAGCTCCATGAGGACACGGGCTTGCTTGAGTTTACTGGGGTAAATCAGGAACTTTCTGAACAGAGCTGGCACATAGCAAGGCTGCACAGATAGCTACTAAGGTGGGTAAACTAGAAAATTGTCAGATTAACATGCATCTGTGAGAAAGGTTCATATGTGTGTAGGTTAATATAGTAGGTAGGTATGCTTATGAAATACCAAAACAAGAAAAATAGCAGAGGAATCAGTAAAGTGTTTATTCATATTCACACATTTTAATTAAAGGGCGTGGTGCATAATAAAGTGCTAAACTCAAAACTTTAAAGAAACGAGTAATATTCTGGGCTGAAAATTATGCCAAGACAGATTTAAAGAAAGCCCCCAAGTACCAATGAGGGAGAAGACATTTTTAAAACTTGGTGAAATACAATGTGTAACACTGTTACTGAACCCAGGTGGGCTCTTTCAATCTTCTAAGGAACAAATTATCCCTGGGATATAAAAATTGTTCCAGAACAAAACAACAAATAAAGGAAATGCATGACATTTTATTTATGAAGTAGAATAAGTCTGCTGTCAAAAGTAGACAATAAATATTCTAAGGCAAATAAAAAACTGGGGCCAATATCACTTTTAATGCAGAAGAAAAAAATCTCAAGTAAAATATTGGATACAAAAAAATCAAGTGAGAACTGCTTTAAAAAATATAACCACATATACACACCTGAATCAAGTGGATCTTCCCAATGTGCAGAGGTGACACATGTCTACGATTATGCAACATCTTTGTGTCAAGGAGACAATGCTGACTCAATAGACCCTGGGCCATCCTTGCCCACCTCTTCAGGTGGCCCCAGTTATAATTTCCTAGGACTCCACAATCTGCACAAGGACTTCAAGGTAAGGCAGTGCCGCTGGAGGACAAGTCCCTAGTGATGCTCAAGCCTTCTGGGGCTATATGATTATCTAAGGACAGCTTGGAACTTCCTTCAGGAAAAAATGCCCACAGGCATGTGTGCAAAGACTCCTGACACTGCATGCAGAGCCTGCCCTGAGATTTCTCCTTCAGAGTCAGGGATGTATACTGCCGCTTCTACCAGAAAACGCTTTCCAAATCTTTACCCACAAAATGAAACATAAAGAATAACAGCTCTTTACACACTGGCAAAGAATAAACAAAACTGCAGCTTGCAGATGGGCAGGTACACACCTAGAAAAGAAAAGGCAGCAAAAATGATTCAGCTACCAAGTAGGCTTAGCCAGGGTTCATTTAAACCACAGACAGAAACATATTTAGGAGTAAACTTTAAAAACATTCAATTTAAAAAAAAAAGTTGAACCTCAAGTGAGGAAACTGAAGCTCGTCCCTGAGATAGACCAGGTTTCTTGCGTGAAAAGGCTCAGCTGTCAGGACGAGACTTTTCCTTCTGCACACAGGTAAGATTCTCATCAATACCGCTAAGTGACAGGCTTTAAGGCAGTAGTGGTGAACCTCTGGTACACGTGCCACAGTGGGCTGTTTGTATCAGTGAAAGCTCTAAAAGGTTCATCATCACTGGGTTAAGGGCTTGGGGCGGAAGGGTAGAAACCCCGGGGTTTATTTGGTGGAATGAACACCTCAGACAGGCAGGAACTCCCAGCTGGGATGAGAGGCAGCTAGGACAGCTCAGTGCGGCCTTGGGACGGACGAGCGGGTCTGGGCTTGGCTGCACCACACAGTGGTTTCCAGAGGAAGAGCAGGAGGCTGCGGTACCCTGGGATATCTGATCAGTTTCCTATGAAAAAATCAGTCCTTCTTTGCCAGAGTTACTACAAATACATTCCAAGTGTTAGACGGTTAACGTAGAAATTTTATAAAATATGAGGAAAAAATATTAGTGTATGGGTATCTGCTTTTAAAGAAGGCCCTGCGAAGGAAGAATTCATAAAACAGAAAGCAAATGGATTTTTCTTTGCACTACCAAATATATCTTAAGCAAACTTTGAAAACCAAGGTGGGGAAGTATGTGCAAGAGAAAGAAGGGTAGTGCTCTTAGTGGATAAAACACTCTCATGATGAATGAGAGAGGAGAACATTCCCATGGGAAAACAGGGAAAAGAAACAAACCAAAACTAAACAAAAAATAAATTAACAGTAAAGCACAAAATCCTTTCAGCCTCACTACTAATCAGCCAAATATAATAAGATACTAAGATATGTCTTTTGGTTTGTGAAATTGGTGATAATTGAAAATACATTAGACACGGTGCGGGTGGGTGCTACGGTCTGAAGATGAGTCCCCATACTCGAATGCTGAGCCCTGACCCCTGCAGTGGCGGCGTTAGGGGTGGCCTTTGGGAGGTGTCTGTCTGAGGTCAGACGAGGGCCCTCATGAGGGTGGCCCGGAGGGATCCTTGCCTATTGCCGCGCAGGAAGGGCTGAGTAGACAGCTGTCTGTGAGGAAGACATGGAGTCAGCCAGCACCCTGGTTCTAGATTTTCAGCCTCCAGAACTGCAAGGAATGAATCTCGCCCAGGAGGCAGACCCCAGCACAGCCAATTCTTTTAATACTTGAAGGACATAACTATAAATCTACCTTCAGCCACTCATTGGGAAGCCCTTCGTTCACCGAGCATTACGCATAGCTGAATGCCAAGGCCGCTCAGGAAATGAGCAGACACCTGAAGCCAGCCATGGCGTTACCCACTCTTTTTATGTGAAGGAGTATGGTGGCTGCAGATAGCCCTCTGCCCCACTGATTATATGATAACCAGCTCACTGTCAGGCAGGAAAGTCTTTCTGGATTCTAATTATTTTTAGTGTAGTATAAGTCCAACTCAGTTTTATTCCAGGGTGATGAACACATACAGAGACATTTTCAGAACATTTTCAGAACTGCTGCACGCAGCCCTCAAATCTCTGGAGGATAGTGTCATTCAGGCGTATTTTGTTACAGCAGCTTGACTGGACTAGGAAAAGTATCTCTTACATAAGATTTCTAGAAGAACTTGTTTTTCTTAAACCAACAACAATAAAAAGATTAAGATGTGTAGGGAAAACTACAGTTCACAATTCTCCCTATTCTGTACACATTCAGGTACGCACAACACCTGAGGCGCTGTGAGAAGGCACGCCACGGACAGGAGCTTCTACAGCTTTCAGGTGCTCTCTGGTAGCTCCACTTCTAGAGAAGAAGCTTTGATGAATCCAGGCTACAGTGGTAAACATTTACTTCCACACGGGCCCTCGGCAGATCCTCTTGATCTCTAACCCATTAAAAAATAGTAAAGCTGGGTCTAGGACCGACCTTCACTGTTTAGGAATCAGCCCCCACCAAACTCTGCCAAACCCACAGAGGTTCTGAGCCGCTGGGATTGTGGGTGAAGCTTTCTCTCTGCTCCTGTGGCTTCTGTCCAGCCTCTGGTAGCTACCTGACATCCAGAGGTGGGAGAAGCATTCATCCCCCATGTTCTGATAGACCATTGAGAGGCAGGACCCTCACAGCTAGTGTCTTAGAGGACTAAGAGTTGAGTCCTAGCTAGCCTAATAGTCACTGTGGACCAGGATCTTGTGCCTTTCTGGAAAAATGAGTGAGTTTCAAATAGGATAACTTGCAACTGCTTGGAGCCCTCAGTTTTGACACAGTGTCCACCAAGGGGAGGTCCTGAATCTCTCTCAGAGACAGCAAAAGAAAAGCTTCAAAGAAACAACGGATCAAAGGAACCCTGACAATGTGCAGGTGGGAGGCTCTGGTACAGCACCGGAGCCATGGGAGTAGATGACAGGATGGGCCTAGATATTCCTTATACAGTGGTACCTCGGTTCACAAACTTGATTCTTTCCACAGTTACAGTCACAAACTGAGCTGGACAAGAACCAAATCAAACTCAGTGATTAGGTTCAATGTTGACTTTATGGAGAAATTTGATTTGGTTCTTGTCCAGTTGGGTCCACGACCAGGATTGCGGAAAGAATTGATTTCCTGAACCTAGGCACCACTGTAAAGTGGGGGGTTATATACTGTGCCTGTCACATGGGCCACAGTGAAAGCTATCATATCTCTGTATGCACAATGTTAAGTATATATGATACTTTCCACCTTTGTATGGTATTGCCAAAATTTATTTGTAACAGAGTTCTATTTAATTAGCTTAGAGAAGAAAAGACACTTATATAAATTAAGTATTCCTAAAACTCTCAGGAAAACAGGAATTAACAAATGCTTCTCACATTTCTGTGCCTTGAGTAATCCTGGGTAAATAAGAACACTGTTAGTTTAGTTCAAAAAAGTTTCTACTTTCAATGTTGTTAGCACAGCATATAACATCAACATTCAATTTTTGTTCATAGTCAATTTTTGGCAATAAAAATGAAAAACAAATGGAATAAACAGTGTAAATCCAAATAAGATAAAATACCAAAACACTAGCTGCTAAACGTAAGTTTATCTCTTTTTGGACAGAGGCTGAAGAGACCTGGCCTGTCCCATTGTCCTGTGCCCCACTGAAGCGCTGCATTTGTGGATTTGTGGTCCGTGGAAGGCCCGTGTGACAGCTCGAGAGTCCACACAGACAGCTGGCGAGAAAGAGCGAGATGCTCCTGTGTGGTCAAGCTGGCTAAAACGGAGTTCTTATGGCTTTAAAATGAGCATTAATGTAAAAAATACATTAATGCAAAAGCATGATTTGTTCTCTCTGTTCATAGGACAGAGTTTTGGTCTGCTCCTGACAAGAGATTTTGAAAAGTTTTCCTTGGTCCTTTGAGTAGTCTGAGTAAGAAGTAAAAATTCTGTGTTTTATCAAAATCATTTCCTGTACCCCATGTTGTTTTTGTCAGGGTTTTGATTATTTAAGCCTACTAATGAGCCAGTTTTTTTCTTTTTCTGGTGGCAACTACGTGACTTCCTGTATTTGCCTTTAAAGTTTTGTCACTGTAGGGTGGGATAACTGCCTGTGATCCTAAGCAATTGAATGTTTTACATTTTTTGATGTTGTTAAAAACTCTGAATTAATTCTAAGTGAGGCCCTTTTAAAAACTTTTAAACTAATTTGGAATTTTCCAGAGGGCTTAGAAACCTCAAAAGAATTTATTCTCTCTCCTTATAAAACAGAGAGGTGTTAAGCTAATTAGGCTTACTGCAAAAGAAGAAATGAGCCCTAGAGGTGGGGCTGATCTTCATGTTATATTTGTTAAACGTTACTAATGTAAATATGCCAGAAATGGAAGAAATTCCTGGAAATCTGATATTTCCTTTACAATGTTGCTGGTCACAATTGTAGTTATTATCTTAGAATGTTATTAATAAAATCTTTAGCCGTAGCTATTTTTAATTCTTTGGTCATCCAGTTTTTATCTTACTCTAACGCTTTCCTGAAAGTTTTCCCAAGCAGCTAAAATCGCAGAGGACACAAAGAATGCTTGACAGTGTAGGTCTCTGAGAGCATCAGGGTGGTATCACTGGACAGGGCAATAGATTCCTGAACACCACAGAACTGGACGGAGTGAGAAGACCACTGCCAGGGACCGGGGGAGCAAGAATGAACCACGCGGGGCCGAGTGGTGGAGGAGGCTGATTGGGACTGCCATCAGTTTTTTGTTTGAAGCCCTGATGGGGTTTGATGCTTTGTTTTCCACATTTACAGAACCCCAAGACATTTATACCTCAAGGCGGTTTGGTAAAGGACGCTTTTGTAAACAAAAGAGAAGTAACTATGCGTTTCCCTCACACGTTCCCTCCAGAATTCACCTGCCCTTATTGTGCATTCTAATTTTACGGAATGTAGGAATTTACGTAAGTTCTTCTAATAGGGCACAGTTGGGTAGAGCCTCAGTAAAGAGGCTTTTACAATCTCAGCTTTCTTATTACTGGGCAGTTTTAAGGTGGCAGGATGGGTTCCTGTCTCTCTCCCTCCTGTGGAGAAATCCTTGGAGAAGCACATGTTAGAAACCATTTGTTGACTGGTTTCAGGTTTCCTCACTGGCAAATATCATGGACATCTATTGGATATCCAAGAAGTACTACTGACTTCTTGTACTGGTAACAGTCTTCATTCAAAGAGTGCTCTGGGGGTTAGCATCTTAAAATGGTAGGTTCAAATCCTCTGCTAACTGATGGGGACTGTGATAAGCATTTTGACAATGAAAAGGGTGTTAAAGGCTGTCTACCAAGTCCTCCTCCCTCTCACAAGCAGCCTCTCAAGCTTCCTTTGCATATGGCAGGTTCACAAAGTAGCCCAAGGAACCCCTTACCCTGCACACACTCTTCACATAGCATTGGCAGTGAGGGTGGGGGCCAGCGGGACCCTCCCTGGTTCTGTGTGGGGTGATCCAGGGACCAGCATGACAAGAAAACCCTGGGTGGGACACCTGCAGCTTGCCTGGCTGTCCCTGTCTTCACCTAACGGGTGTGCCAGGCTGCCTTGCCAGGAGAGAGAACAGACTCTGGCGGGTGCTGCCCCCTGGCCTGGGCCACAGTCAGTCTTGCTGGAAATGAACACACAAGTCCCTGATCTTCTTTGTCACCCCACCTGTCTAGCCTGCTTCCATGAACATGCTGAGCCTGCGGGTGGAGCGTTTTTAAGCAAAAGGCCTCGCAGCAGCCTGTTGAGTCCCAGGGCCACGGAGGTAAGTCTGAGACCTGGACTCGTGGGCGTCTGCTGACGGCTGGCCCAACTGAAGGGCAGGAGGAGGAGATGGTGCTGAGTGCCTGCATACCAGACCTCTCTTCACAGCAAGAGGGTGAAAAGCGTTTCTGGATCCCGACCCATCACTGTTCTTTGAAACAGTTCTGTGCAAGTGTCTACCCTCCTTTTAACCAAGACCCCCACAGCAGTAAGTGTACAGCACCCCCACAGCCCCCGTCCTGACCCTTGTGGCGCACAGCAGACTGCTCTCTCCAGGGCGAGTCTGTAAGAGGGAGAGGTTCGCATCTTGGCTCTCAGCCCCAGCCTCAGGGACTGCGTGCCAGGTCAGACCGCCCACCTGGCCCCCAACTGTGCTGCCAACCCCAGCTGTCTCCCTCAACTCACAGATACAGGGTTGGGGCTGGGGCAGCCTCTCCAGCGCTCCTGGCAGAGGGAGCTGAGGGGGCTCAGAGAATCTGAGACTCCACCCAGGGTGACTCACTCCAATCCCGGAAAGTGTGGTCAGGTCGGGTGGGGCCCGTGAGGGGCAGGAAAGAAGTAGAAAGTATTTCTCTTCAAAATCCTAGCAGCTCCTGGAGCCAGAGAGAGGTAAACACAAGTATGTATATTTCACAAGCAACTCCCTAGCTTCTCCCTCTGTCCAGATGGGAAACGCCCTCATGGGAGGTGGATTTGTTGATCCAACACCTCTGCACAGTCATCTTCCAGGAAAATTCCTCTGGACAAACCACGATTAAGGAGAAGCACCCTTTAGTAAGAAGATCACAGCTGCTGAGGTTTGAGGGTGTCTTCGAGGCGCTGGGGATTTAAGGAGGATTTACTCCCATCTAGAACTGCTTTTGTAGTTCAAAGGAGGAGCCAGGGAAGTCTCCACGTCATCCCTGGATATCCCTAGGTATCTGGGGTTGGTGCCAGGACCCTCAGGACACAGGAATCACGGTGCACTGGTCCCAAGGATAAAGCTGTAGTGTCTGCACAGAACCTGCATGCATCTTCCCATGCCCTTTACATCATCTCTGGCTCATTCACAGTACCCAACACAATGTGAATGCTGTACAAAGAGCTGTCATAATGTGGTCCTGGTCTGATGCAGGGCAGTCAGCACCACATTCCCATCTGAGATGGGCTGAACCCCAGGCACTCTCAAACTACCCCTTGAGGGCTGAGGGCAACGTGAGAGAGGTCAGCCAGCTCCAGTGACCACAAGCCAGCGCCACAGCACATGGGGTCCTGGCACTGCTGGCGACTACCTCACCCCAGGACAGGTTTCCAGAAAGATAAGAGAGGCACAGGTGATAAATGAGTTCCCCAGTGTCCTAACAAAGTCCATGGTCAAAAATAAACTTGATACAAATGCATTATTTTTGAAAAGCTTAAGATTTGATTGTATATAAACACAAAAGCAATGCCTGCTTGCCGTGAAGGGAACTAGGGAGGACACAACACAGAAAGGCCCCAGCTCCTTCATCCCCACTGGCTCCTTGTTACTGGCTGCCAACCCCTGCCCCAGTTATCTGTTCCCCAAATCCCAGGACATGAGGAGATACAGGCAGTCAGAACCCCCTTGTCCCGGTCCCCAGGCCTTTCACAGACCACCTGTAGCCCAGGGAGGCAGCAGCGCACATCTGAACTTTCTTCATCCCCAGCACCTTAAACTTCTGCCCTGTGCTTCACTCATGTGAAAAGTGATGATCCAGTGGACAATACGGCAGCTCTCACAGTGTCCTGGCCACATGGGCTAGGATGGCCACTCCTGATGGTTCGCAGCAGGGCAGCTGGGGTCCTCAGCACAGATCTCCTCTGAAGGGCCTGGGCATGGCCATGGAGCTACGTACTGACTGCCACACACCTCCAACTGCAGAGCCATTCACAGTGGGTCCTCAGGCTTCCCATGACTGCCTGGATATCATCTCATCAAAGGAATCTGTGTCTTTTACTTCCTAGGTCACACAGATCCTAACTCCAGCATTTCCCCCTCTTGTTTTTTTAGAACAGTCTGCTCTAATTCTTTCAGGACTTAGGGAATCTGCAGGCCCACGACCTGTCCCTGGCCATGGGACGTCTGCAGAACCTCCTTAGCTTCCTCCCATTCTGCTTCTCTTCTGGACTTGAAGAACCCCTTCCTATACTTGCAGAGTGCCATGGGCACATCCTCAGTTACAAGCCCAAACATGATCCCTGTCTTGACACGGTCCCTGTGGCTAGTAGCGAGGAGCATCTCTGTGGTTGCCTCCTCACAACCTCAGGACAAAGTGTGTGCTCCCCAGGCAGTTGGGGGTCAGGCTGGTTCTGAGGCTGAGCCATCAAGGTGAAGAGCCTTGGGGATGCAAAGCAGCAGCTGGAGGGAAAGTGTGGCTATGGTGGCCAGGACACTGAGAGGAGATGGTGTACATATTTTTAGGAATATGGCATAATATGGAAGAAATGTGTCCACTTGACACAGAGGAAGGCTGAAATACCAAACAGCTCATGGCTAAATTTAGCAGAAGTGCTTTTACTTAAGAACTGCGTAGGCGAAGGCTTCATAATACAAAAGACGTCCCCAGGGAACCTGCTCAGCTGTGGCCACCAGTGTGCCATGACCTGGTAGGGCTGAGTCCGGGGCCGCCTGACCACAGGGGTAAATGGATTGGGGCTTCACAGTGCTGGAGATGTAGAGGTTCGACTGCTTTGTCCCCACTGACCATGACTCAAGGCTCCCAACTCTCTGCTCTTTTATCTGTGTCTAAGGTGACCCTTCAATTCCCCAAAGCAAAATTGTGCTCCCTGAAGACTAGGGGAGTGTTTACATGTGCTTTCTAACACCTCAGCTCAGGACACGGGAAGGGAGGACCTCCGGAGAGGTTGAGCAGGAGCCTGAGCCATTGGCAAGGGCTTTCTGGTATCTAGGTCTGACCTGGGAGTTTTCCAGACTTACTTGGCTATTGACACTTGGCCTTGATGGCCAAGACCAAGGCTCCCCAGTTGTCAGTATCTCGTGGTGGGATATGAGGCTTGGCTCCCACTGGCAGAAATGTAGTACCTGCCTAGTGGCTAGGTGGGCTGTGCATGGGGCCTGAGCCTTGCCTGGCAGGAGGGGTGATTTCTACCTTGCACCAACTGTGGCCTCCGGCCCCTTCCAGCACAGTCTGAGGTCACCTATGGTGGCTCTTAATCTCTTTTCCACACCCACCCCCAGCTCCTACTGTGGGTGCCACTTACCAGGGCCAGCGCATGGCACTAGAGACCTCCTGTACTTGGGATGCTGGGCAGCCCCAAATTGGGAACTTGTTTGGGAGGACACAGACCAGGGCAGCTGGGTATGGAAGTTGATGACAGAGCCCAACTAGCTGGACAGGTCAGAATCTGATGGAGGCTGTGGGACCCATAAGTCGGGGCCTAAACCATGAAGACCTTGGGTCCCCGTACTCTCTCCTGTTGTGGGGACTCTGGACATTCACTGTCTTTGCCTTTTGACTCCTTTGTACGCAGCCAAGCCTGTAGCTTTAGTGGAGATCATTTTTTCCCTTGAACTGAATTAATTTTGAAGTCAATAAGAATTTCACACACAATACCCAAGGCAGAATATTGCTGTCAGGGAGCAGGAAATTTAATTAAATCCATAGGCTTGGGAAGAAACTGAGGGGCTGATGAGATGGATGGAGTGGAGGGGACCCTGGACAGCATGTACCCACCGTGAGGTAAGTAGCATCATTTCTTCTAGACACCAGCCCCTGAAACACCTGAGTGTTCAGTTTTCAGCGGAAACTGCCATTGGGAAGAGAAATTACTCTTTGGGTTTTGTGCCATAATTTTTATCGCTTTTTCAAATTAAAATATTTTGACTTTCTAATCCATTATTAGGGAATATGCATTTATGGTATTTACAGGGCCTCTGAAATGTTTAATTAAGAAGAGAAACAGTTCTTCAAGGGAATTGGCACTGTAGCCTTGCCCTGGCAGGCTGCAGGGTGGTCCATGAGGGAAACAGGGGCCAGAGGAAGGGAAACAAGGACTGGAGGTCTGCTCTGCAGTGAGTGCAGCCACCCTGCTAGTAACCCCCTGCACCCAGCCCTGTGTATGACCCAGGACCAGGTCAGATCAGAGGCTCCCAGAAGCCTCTGTGCAGGAAGACAGCGTGAGCATGCACACAAGCCTGCCAGGCCTGACTAGTTCAGAAGCTGCATCATACCCTCGCTGCTTACAAGAGAATGTGCATATGTGCATAAGGCCCACGCCTCCCGAGGCTGCACACAGTAGGCCTGATCACAGGTCACGGACATGGCTGCAGGACTGCTCAGCATCTCTGAGTCCTGCCCACTTTACAAGCACAACAGCAGATCAGGGTCAAAAGTGAGGTGAAGCTCAGATGGGGAGACTAGAATGGCAGGTGGTCCCTTCTGGACATGGAGTCCTCTCCCTGGAGCCTACAGAAGCCAAGGATTCCTGTCACTGTGTAGGAATCCATACCTCCTAAGACAGTCTGTTGAGTCCAGGAGGGCCAGCCCAGAAGGATCAGGGCAGAGCAACCCAGGTCCCTGGCTACCATCCCAGCTTGAGTCACAATTCAGAGGCCTCAGAACGGGGCCTGCTGACCCTTTTCTTTAAAGAAATAGTCACTTAGCCAAGTCAAAGCCTTCTTAGAGATCCCTCAGGATGGTCTCCTGGTGTGAAAATGCTAAATTACTACAGGGCAGCAGGCCAGCCTGGGAGCCTGGAATCTACACGGCAATGGGCTAGCCTGGGAACCTGGAATCCACTCACACCTCCTACAGAAACATGATCTGAATTCACAGTCAGTGTGAACAGGGCTGACCTGGGGTCTGACATGATTCTCCTCCATCCCCATTATTTTCCGCTGGGATGGTTGAAAATGAAACTTAGATGCTAAGCCTTGACTCCCGGTAGGTGCCAGGCTCCTGCCAAAGGTACTTACATACAGGCTCACACCAGCCCGCTTGCATGGGCCCAGCTGGGCCTTATCAGTGGGATCCAATAAAAGAACAAACACTGAGTGCACTAAGGAGCAGCATCCTCTGGCATCAGGGTGACCCTGGAGATGGCTTCTGTGTGGAAATGGGATTGATTACCTTTCCGAGCGAGTGAGGCAGGAAGGCCGTCACCGGGCCGGGTGACGAGGGAAGGTCGGAGAGGACGATGGGAACTGAGAGCCACGAGCCACAGCTCACAGAAGAACTGAACAGTGAGGTCGTTTCATTTGCATTAAATTCTAAATACTGTTAACCTTAGTGCAGTCTGGGCCGCTCCTCTCCCACCCACGCCGCCCTGGTTCAGTGGCCTGGGACATGTGGGCAGAGTACAGCAACACTAATTCCAGCTCGCTCCCATGAGCACCGAGTGCAGACCATGCAGTAGCTCCATGTGCTTTCCACACTGCATGGCTAGGGGTCACCCACGCCTACCCGTGTTCTATGGATAACCAGAGGGTGGTGGCCCTAGGAACATTAAACATGGGATGCAGAAAAGCCAACCCTGGTGACGAGGCACAACAGATCAAGTGGGTTAGGCTCATGACACCTCCGGAGGCCATTCCCTCCTCAGGTCATCAGTGCTGGGAAAGAAGGTATCTTTCCAAGGGAGTTGTCTCCACTGAGCAACATCACACACAGCAGAGCCAGGTCACCAAACACGTGCAGTATGGGAACAGGAAGGCCATGAGATTCCCGCCTCCCCACATGGGGACCCTGCAAAGGGTTACCTGCAGGGCAGGGGAGCCCCATGCATTCCCTGAGTGCATAGGGGTGCTGTGAGGATATCAGCCCTGACTCTCAGCTGGTCTCTTAATTATGCTGGTCCTGCCTGCACCCTAGCAGGACACCACCATGGTATCCTGCTGTGTGAAGGGCATTACTGTCCCTGTGGTCCCTTCTCAGCAGGAAAACTCCCCTGGGCAGTAATGAGTCACAACACTTTTCTAAACCTCTGCTTCTCTGGGCAGAAGGTGCTCTCTAGACGCACGGGGCTGACCGTGGTAACATTTCCTGGCTCGCCCTATGCATTCAGCACCAGCTGCCTTTAACCTCATGGTTCTCACAACTATGGCCTAGGGCAGGAGCACTGCCTGCTAACTAGCTGCACACTGACTGATATAGAGGTGTTTTCTCTCCAAGGGCTTCATAATTTGGTGGGAAAATAATTGGCTTTGAATTGTAAATTTCAGTGAAGAGAAGAAGATAAGCTTGAAAGAAGGGGCTGAGTAGGTGGGGGGATCCCCAAAGGCCCCAGTGGCAGAAGGGAACCTGTGCTAGGTTGGTGACCTGCTGCAGGTCAAGGGGCAGGAGTGAGCGCTTCACCATATTTGTGGGCTGTGGAGGAATCTGTGAGAGGCTGGTATTTCCCAGGGCCTCTGACTGCCCCACACTTGTGCAGGTGTGAGGTGACTGAGGCTATGTCAGGCGACAGTGGTCTGTCTGGCAGTAAAGTGGACCGCAGTGCTACACTGGTGTAGGCTGGGAGAGGTGGGCACACACAGAGCTGGGCAGAGGCACAGGCCGAGGGTGCACTTGCTGCACATAGGAATGTCCTTGATCCCTAAGAGCAGGTTCCCTCAGGCAGGTCACTATGGAAAGCCAGGCTGGCAGTGCTACAGCTCTGATCTAGGGTTTCTGTCTGTGGGCCCTGTGCGCCTGATAAGCCACCAGCACCACTTGCCCAGACGCCTCTGTGCAGGAGACAGACCCAGGCTGACTGAAAGGTGCTCCATCTGGGTCAAGTCCACAACAGACTCAGGGCTTCTCAACAACCCAGACTGCGGTGAAGTCTTAGCCAGGATGAGGAAACCCACATGGCAGGAAGGTGAGCTGCTCAGGACCAGACAGCAAGCCCACAGCTGGGCGCCCCGTCACCCAGCTAAGTACAGAAAAAGAGTGGACCTCCAGACCTCCAAGTTGTGGAGCAGTCAGCAGCTCCCAAATGCCAGGCAGCAGGGCAGAGACAGAGACCCTGGGAGCAATCTGTCACCCGTTGCTTGGAAGAAAGGAAGCTTTATGTTCTCACAGGGACAAGAGGACACTTTTGGGCCTGTGGCATTACACAGGGAACCTACCTTGCTTTCATCCTCAGGGTCGTTGTAGGCACATGCTTCTATGAAATCTGGGAATGTCTCTGACCATCCATCACTTGTGCAGTTTTTGCTTATGTTTCCTGGAAAGTAAAGTTTCAATGTTTTATCTACAAGTCTGTGGAAACTTGACACAGGACGGACAACTTGGCAGTGCAGAGGCCTGGCCATCCTGAAATGGTATCTGCTCTGGCCACGCAGAAGCCCTTCTTGGCTTCTCCACCCACATCATTTCTTCACACCTGCCTCATGGGCTCAGTGGGGCTGACACCATGGACAGACCCTGTCATAAATCAATAAAAACAACTTGTAATTCTAACTGCTGCAAATCAGAACACTTTTATTTTGGAGCAGAATGATTTTGATGTTTCTCACCATGAGAGACAGCTATCACCAAGTCTAATCCCCATGGGCCCTGCCACCCACTCTGCCTGCTCCTCTCCCTCTGCCCACCCAACCCTGCTCTGCCCACTGTCCCACTCTTTCCTCTTATGTCCCAGCTCCTGGTACTGCTGGGGGGGCGCCTGGGCATCAGATTTAGCAAATACCTTCACTCACATCATCTCTTTATGTTTGGGGCAACCTAAGGAGGCAGACTTGGCAGTGTTGCTGCTCCCACTTTACAGATGGTAGAATAAGGTCCTGAAGGTTGGATGACTACTGAGTAGGAGACACATCTTCTGACTCCAGAGTCCTGGCCTTTCTTTACACTGTAGATGCCTACCTGCCCGTGGCTTTGCATAATCAGACAAAACTTAGAGCAAGCTCATTCTACCACAGTGGCAATCTGTCAGTAGCTCCTGCCAGGGAAGGTGGTGGGTGGAGCAAGACCAAAACCTGACTCCACAGGCTGCATAGCTCCCCTGGGGACCCACTTGTGGTCCTCCAGAGGTGTCTTACTCTCCAGTCACATGTGACAGGTATTCACAGGGCTGGACTGCTTCCTAGCCCTGTGCTAATAGGATTGGGATTTTCCAGAATATTTATGACCCAGCCATTGGCTGGGTGGGAGTTTGTAAAGTTCAGATTGTTTCATGACTCAGATCACTTAAGAATGTAGATGACCTATGCATAGGTGTGACTTCAGCCTTGACCTTCTGCAGGTGAGGAGCAAGGGCCCTTTCCCCCCATCCCAGTCTTGTTTCCAGAACTTTAATTTGAAGTCCAACACTATTACTCTTCAAAGTTCCCACCCTCCAACACCCACCCAGAGAAAAAAAGTTCCCCACAGCTCTGCAAAGCATCAAGCTTTCCTGTTTCCAGATGTATCTTCTATTCTCCAGTTTTACAGACAGACGTCCCCATGATAGGAAGGTCCGGATCACTCACAAAAACCAAAGCCTCCTCTTGGGAACTAGAGGCGTGTGTGCCCTGTGCAGAGCAAGCCAGGAACCAAAGAGGAGTCTGGACAGTGTCTGAGACTGCAGGCTCAGAAGCTGCAAACTTCAGGTAATGTCCAAGGAGCTGGTGGGGCGGGGCTGGGTCAGCAGGGTCAGTGCAGCAACCCAGCCACCAGCCAGCAAGAGGGAAGCTCAGTCCCAGAGGCTGCCCTCCTGCCAGTATCATAGCTCCAGGGAGCTGACTTCTCTCCCTTCCCTCAAGACCCAGGGCACAGGGTCGGGGAGGCAGCTCAGTGCAGTGCCTGCCTAGCAAGCACAAGGCCCTAAGTTCAATTCCTGGTACCAAAAAAAGAACAAAAAAAAAAAAAGAAGAAGAAGAAGAAGAAGAAGAAGAAAAAGAAGACAACCCAGGGAAATTCTCTCAGGTTTATGGGAGTTTCTCTTGGCAGAGGCCACTGGAAGCTTCTCCACCTTTCCCACCGCCCTGAAAGCAGTTTTGGTGGTGACTCCCTAAGTCTGTGGTCTCTGGCTCAGCCTCTCTCTTCATGCCTCCCTGCAGGGTCAAGTGGATGGTGTCCTCCTGCTCCCCAAAGCCAGTGCTCACCCTGGCACAGCCCTGCTGATCCCTGGCTGCACTTGGCAGCAGAAGGGGCCAGAAGTGACCGCAGGAAGCAAGGCCCAGCTTCCATGAGGGAAAAACCAACTCTCAGATGCAAACTCCATGGGGCAGAAGCCAGCACACAGGGGCATACCTGGCTTGACGTAGAAGTTGTTGAACACCAGGGGGCAGGGCACGGTGACTGTCTCCCCCAGGTCCGCAGGGTGCCAGCACGTGAGGTTGTCCCAGATGCCAGGGCAGGCTGGAAGGAGAAGCACAGTGTGAGGGTGCACAGCCAAGGCAGCTTGCAGGGGCACGTGGCTCTGGTCAGACGTTCACAGGGAGGAAACCTGTAATCAGACAACGATCTTGCAGGCTACTTCTGAGAAGCACAAACAGCCATGTCACCAGGAACACGGCAGGCCTGTGTGCTCATTTAATTTGTTTTGGAGAAACGACGAGGTCTGTGCTAGAAAATATCTGAATAATTCAAGAGTACTGGGAACTTTGAAAGGCTTTCTTTTATTTTAGTTAATTTACAAAACTAATTTTATGTATTTAAGGGGTAAAAATGGTGTCTCTATACATGGAGTGTGGAATGATCAAGCTAAACTAATGAGCACATCCATCACCTCAAGTACTTCTTTCGGGTGAGAATATGTAAATTTCTCTCTTTCAGTATTTTGAAATCTACAGTATTAAGTACAGTTGCCCTGCTATGTGATAGTTCCCCAGGACACATTCCTCCTTTCCAACTGAAAGCCCATACCCTCTCCTCTCCAGGTGCTGGCCACCACTTCTCTCCTCTCTGCTTTTGTGATCAACTCGTAGATTACACATGAAGGAAACCCTGCTGCGCTTGTCTTTCTGTGCCTACTTCACCTAGCTATTTTGCTTCAGATCCATCTATGTTGCTGCAATTGATGGGATTTCCATCTTTTTAATGGCTGAATAGTATCCCACTGTACATCTAGACCACATTTGTTTGGTCTTTTTTGGCACCAGGAATCAAACTCAGAGTCTCATACTTGCCAGGCAGCTGCTGCACTGCTGAGCTACATACACCCTTGGCCCCACCACATTTTTAATTTAAAAAAATGAATTTAAAAATTCAAAATTATTTTTTCATTTCAAGAGAATCATTACTTTCTTCTTATTGTTCTCCACTCCACTGTGGTGGAAGGGACACCTTTTGGGTCAAAGTCTTGGAGACTTAGCTGGGGTAGTGTGGTGGACTGACAACTGGTGGTCAACTTATAACACCCAGCTGAGCTGCGTAAGTGTGGTGCTGGGTGGGAGGCCCACCTGAGGATTGTTGCCAGCACTCAGAGGCAAAACTGGAGAAGAAGTTAGGCTGTTGGGAGCTGGTAGAAGTGGTTGGGATAATGCTGGAAGTGGAGAGAAGCTGCAAGGAGTTGTTGGTTTGTTGGAGGAGCTCATCATGCTGGCTTTCCTGATGAACTTGGCTGTTTTCATCCTCCAAGGAGCTTGGGACCTTGTTGCTGAGAATGGCTTCAGTTCACTTTGGAGGAGCTCTGGTCCTCACTTTGAGCATCACTTCCTGGCTCCAGAGGGAAAGATGGTACACTCTGCTCAGTCTCCTGGAAAAGCTTGTCACTTTGGCTTTCCTGATGGGAACTTGGCTGTCCTGATCATGGGAGGAGCTCAAGACCTCACTGTTGCTGAGGATGGCTGTGGTACCTTTTGGGGGAGCTCTGGTTCTTATTCTGAGTGTCACTTCCTGGCTCTAGTGCAGATCCCTCAGCCTGCTAGCACAGATCCTTCATCCTGCTGGCAAGACTTTCTAGCTTCCACCACTGACCTTTGGGCCTTCACAGTGCAGATCCGTGAAACAGGCCTGCATGAGATATTGTTATGGGCTCTAGACCTCCATTTGGACACATGGGAGGCATTGTTATGGGCTCCAGGTCTTCAGCTGGACTCATACAGGACATTACCGTGGGATCCAGACCCTCAGCTGGATTTTTCAGCCTTTAGTTTGTGGACAGATTTCCTGTACTCTCTTGTATATGATTCTATGGGTGACTATTATAAATAATCTTATAAAGTATGTACCCTGTATTATTTTGTTCCCCTTGCAAAAACCCCAAACCATGACAGGTAGGGATGGTCAGAAGCCTGGTGAGCCAATCCTAGAGAAAGCAGAAGCCATAAAACTCACATCCTAATTGTTCTAATTGATAACATGGATGTATGCATTATGTTGGCTTAGAATTCAGAGCTGAAGGCCTTCCTCTAGCCTGAGTGGGCCCTCACCCTGGGGGAGGGAGGTGCAGCTTCTGTGGGGGTCTCTTGGAAGAGCCGAACCCACTGCTGTGAGAAGAGCCATGGTGAGCAAAGGCTTTTGTGCCTTCCAGCTGGATGTGCTGCAGGAATGACCCAGCCGATGTGCACAGTACTGAGGTCCACAGAGCTCCTGCAGAACCAAGGCTGTGCAGGAAGGCCCAGAAGTGCCAGGAAGCTGAGCTGGATGGGACTGTAGCAGGGCCAGAACCACCTCCTCTCCACCTGATCAGGCTGAAAACCTTACTGTTCATATTTGTTACTTTCCTGTTGCTGGGATACAGGCACAACACCCACAGTTTAAGGAAGGAGAGGCTTATTTTCCTTCATGAGTTCAGGCCATAGTTGGCTGGCTCCAAGGCAGAAACAGCATGGTGGAGAGGCCTGGCTGAGGGCTCCTGGCAGTCAGGAAACAGAGAGCAAGGGGAGAAGTGTGGACAAGAATCCCCCTTCCAGTCACGCCCAATCAGGCCCCACCTCTCACCAGCACAGTCATTTACTGAGCTCATCAGTAAATGACTCCACTGATGACTGTAGCATCTCATGATCCAATCACCTTGCAAACGCAAGAGACTTCTGGGGGACATTTTAGATCTAAGCCATAACACCTTGCCATGAGGATTTAAATGCCTCTGACCACCATGTCCAAAAGGACTGTGTTTTCTGAAGTCCCACATTCTTGCCTCACACGAGCAGCCAGACTCCTCCCGAGGACACCATTTGAGTAAGACACCTTCCCAGGGGTCTCCACTACTGGGATGGAAACACAACTGGGTGCCATATGGCATGTGTGAAGCCAAGCCACCGGCCAACTCCATCTTGGTGAACGAGATGGAAATCATTTCATCACCCAGACGGGGGAAGGACATGGCATGAATATCACTTCACTACCCCCTGGTTGTGCCTCCTCTGTGTGCGGGGGATCAAAAGCAGAGAGGGATGTTTTTATGTTAGCAAGAAGATGGGAGAGAGGAGAGAGAAATTGGAGAGCAAGCCCTACTTGAGCATGGGAAGACAAGTGGCTCTGGCCTGTCGAGACCAGCTCAGGTGAGCCAGCTGTACTGGGGACTCATAGTCAGGTCCAAGATCACTTATTATAAAGGGTGATTTTTCTCCTTCCTAGGAGAACCCACAGCAAAGTACTCCTTGTACCCTGGCCATTCCCAGTATAGCGTCTGCTGTGGCCAGGGGAGAGTGGCTATCTGGCAGGACATGGAGTTACACAGAGCTCCTCTCCAAGGCTGTGGTTCTCGGTTTGTCCGAGTCACACTCCAGGAAGAAGAACCAGGAGCGGGCCAGGCTTACTGTCCAGCATCCTGAGTTTCTGAGGACAGAGCTCTGAAGAAAGTCACCTGGGAGGCCCCATGTTCTAGATGCCACATCCAGGGCAATGGCAGAGCTGAGGGTAGCTGAACTTGGCCTCTGAGCTCCTGGGCTTGGGGTTGCCTCCCTGACCCATATTCTTGGCTTGTTCCAAGGTCCCTTCCCTGGAGTGTCCTAGGAATTTTAAAATATTTTCTTTTGAGACAGGGTCTTGCTAAGTTGCTCAGGCTGGGCTCAAACTCTCAATCCTCCTGCCTCAGCCTCCCAAACAGCTGCAATTACAAGCTACCACTGGATAACTTCTTTAATTCATTTTTGAGGTACCTGTCTTAAATCCACACCCAATTAGGGAAGGCTCCCCTATACCCAGGATTTCCCCCACCATGGGCGGCTGGCCTGGGGTCAAGGCCAGCTCTGGGTACTGTGATGGTCAAGGGGGTCTTGCCCCTTGTTGGCATGCCCACATGGTCTCTGGGTACATGGGGTGGGCTGGCCACCTCTTTGCAGAGATGGGGAGGGTGCAGCACAGCACCCTGTCCTCCCCACTCTGAGACAGGTTTCATCAGCCACGTAACTTTCTCTGAAAATAAAAGCATCTCCCTCAAGACTGACTTCACACTAAGGAGCCTGCGGGAGGCCAGCACAGATGCTGAAGTTCACAGAAGGTCCAAGTTCCAAGGGTTGGCTGGGCATGGAAAGTCTTCCTTGGGTTTCACACGTGAGACATGTAACAGTTAAATCTCCATTGGTAAGCCCCCAATATCCACTATACTTAAGCACTGAATGGGGCCAAAAATGCTTGCTCTTTGATCTTTTAGGAAGAATTTTTGTTCTTTTTTAATTGATGAGAAAACTATGAGACTATGAGAATGCTGATGAATGAATATATAAAGAGTAATTAGAATTAGAGAATTCAACATGTTCTCATTTCCAAACACAACTGTTTCAGGGAAAAATCAATGGATAATAGGATATTGATGATACTACTGAGCTACAGCAATGAAAACCCAGGGAGAAACTGACAGATGCAGGAGTAGCAGAAGCTTGATGACAACACAGCCATCAGTTGTGGAGTATGCTTATCTTGGTGGACTGGCACCTGTGGGGAGATCACCTGTGTGGGGCTGTATTGTGCAGGGCAGGCTTGTGTGTGCCTCACCTCTGTGTGCCTGCACCTGTGTGAGGCTCACCTGTTCGGATCTCACCTGTGTCTGCATCTGTCCATTCCTGTACCTGTGTGGAGATCAGTCGTGGGGCTGCACTGGGGTGGGGCTCCCCCTTGGCTCACCTGTGTGGGCCTGGACCTGGGTGGGGCTGCATTGGTGTGGGGTCCACCTGTGCAGGGCTCACCTGTATGGACAGCCCCATGCGGGCAAGCTTCTGTCTCTTCTCTGGTAAAGTGAGGGCTGGGCAGAGAGGTTTCTGGGATTTCTTGGAGTTCTACATTTTGAAGTCCTTTAGAAAAACTTATTATTTTCCTTTTGGCCTAAAGCCATTGATCCTCTATGCATATCATCACTTAAAGAACTAAAAGCTGGATGGAATTGGGAATTGAATTGGGAATAGAAATTTTTTGGAGGTGCTTTGTCCTTTGAACTACAGCCATCTGTTCTGACCTGAACTGTCCCCAGTAAGTGACTCCCACCTGCTAGCCTCACACAGCCATGGCATTGCTCAAGCTTACAGAAGATGCTTCCTTCTCTTGGAGGTTCTGGGCCAGCACCTCTTGCAGAGGCACCCCACTCAAATGTCCAGCACACTGAAGATCCTCCTTGTAACCCGGAGCCCAGACCCAGCTATGTGTAGCCTCTGCCCTGGCCCACAGAGGCCCCTGAAGTGAGATGGCAGTGATTCAGCAGTATTGCCATTGCTACCTCACTGTGGGTTTCTGCTCAGAGACCCCTCAAAGCGACACCATTCTTGGATACCTGGGGTCACTTAAGACACTTGGTACAATTGCTTCACAGCCACATGAGCTGACCATACAGTGTGACGGACTCCATGGGGTCTGTTTCCTGAGCTTGGGCCTACGGTAAATATGCAGACACTGGTCTCTGGGCAGCTGCTTATCAGGGACCATGACACAGAGGTCCCTGTGGGAACACGGAGGAAGCAGGGTATGATTGCCCCAGGTCCAGCTCCCACGGCCATGGAGAGGTGAGCATGGTGACAGGGCAGTAAACCCTCAGGTGCAGCTGGCCATACCTCCAGTGCCCTTGGACCTGGGCTCCTCTGCAGACATCACTGGAGGCTGCCTGCTCAGGTGGCCAACTATCAAACACCCATTACTCTGAGTCCTGGCATGCTAAATGGAACAATGACTATACAAATTCTGCCACATGAGGATTTCTTTTCTTTTTGTTCTGAGGATGCATATTTACATTACTTGTCCTTAAACTATTTCCCAGTAAGACAAGGAGAAATGCATCCATATATTAGCAAAGGTGGCTATGGTGCCAAACGCCAATTTAGAGAAGCTGCAATTAGGAATGATGACAATAATTGCTACTGGCAGAAGCAGAGATGGAGGAAGCCTTTGAGGGAAGCTCCCAAAGCAATGACTTGTCAAAACGATGGAAGGAACATGCTCTGGAATGTGTAGAGGACAAAATGAGACTGTGCTCTTCTTATAGACAATCAGGGTAGCTGTAAGATGACCCCATGCTAGGAGGCTGGAGATGACTCAGGAGACAAAGACACAGCTCAGGGTTTGCTGATAGCCTGTCCCAGGACACAGGCCCTAAGAAGCAGGCTGTTCCTTCCTACTGACTTCATACAACTTCTAGATGAGCAGCAGTGAGGTCTGGTGTGGAGGCTTCTCACTGTATATATTTTTAAACAGTATTTTTCTATGTGCATGAATCACTCTTTTCTTTCTCTTACGGAGTGACAGATTGACTGATTGATTGTTGTTCTTGGGATTAAGCCCAAGGCAAGTGCCCTACCACTGAGGTTCATCCCTAGCCCCCCACTTAACTTCTAATGTGAGAATATTCACAAATTCCTTCAACAAAAGCTTCTAAAGTGTCTTTCTAAGGCCTGTAAGACTTGGGACGCAAGCCAAGTTCGGTGGCACATGCCTGTAACCCTAGCACTTGGGAGGGGCCATGAGTTTGAGGCCAGCCTGAAGTACACAGTGAGGTTCTGTCTCAAAAAACCAAAAGGAAAAAAAAAGATAAAAGAAAGATTTGAGGAATATGGCAAGAAACAAGATGCTACCTCTCTTTGAGGACAATGTAGTGGAAGGGGCAGCAACCACAGTCCGTGGTGGCCAGCAAGGTGACCATACAACATACTGGGAAGCAGAGGATGTCCAGCTCCCTATGGAGTCACCTGGCCTGTGGAAGTGTCCTCATGGGTGCCTCATGAAGATGCCTTGCCATCTTTCTGAGGTTATAATCCTGACTCTCCCCTACCTGCTTGATGGTACAGGCACCTACTCTGGGGCACAGAAGGTACACCAGCCAGTGGCCCCCAGGAGATGCTGTGCTTTCCTGGGCCATGACACGGATGCCTTCATGAACACGGCCACCCGAAGGGACTTCATGAGACCTTGAGTACGTGAGCTCATGCTGTGTGTGGTACCATAAGCAGAAAGGCTCTAGTCTCTGGTCTCTGGCCTCACAGACACCTCGTGTCTTCTGCTGGCACCTATGAAACCATTGCTGGTTGCCTTGCTGACCTGCAAGTGGGGAGCCCTCACGGTTGGTTCCTGAGATGTAGACCATAGTCCATTTAGCACCTTTTGTTTAAAACAAATCAAACCCAGCCGTTTAGGCCAGCACCTTCCGAGGCCTGGTCCTGAGTCAGCGGTTGCCATCCACGCTTCAACCCTGTGCCATGCAGGAAAGGAACTTCCCAGAAAGTGCAGGTACCACCAAATACTGCTGCGTCCCTGCGGCCAGCAGAAGATGACATGACGTCACACGAGGGAGGCGCCTGCCTTGGCCCAGCCAGGCACGGGCAGTCAGCAAGGTCTCTAGGCACCTATGGCCTTCAGCATCACGCCCACAAGGTGGCAAGGCTAAGCTGGGCTCGGTGACGAATCCCTGTGGTCACTGAGCTCGACACCTCAATGGACAGAGCAAATGCTTTGAAAACATTCTGAACTAAAACTGGTTTTTGTTTCAATTTGTTACAAGGTTTTTCTAATTGACTATTGCTATGATTTGGACCTCAAACGTCCCCCAAAAGTCTCTGCATGTTCAGAGGCTGAGATTTTGGCAGGTGGCTGGATCGTGAGGTTCTAAATTCACATATGGATTAATCTATACTTTGAGGGTGCTGCAGCAGGAGACAGAAGCAGGAGCTTGGGGCCTGCTTGGAGGGAGGGGCAGGGCGTGACCTGGGGGCTGTGTCTTGTCCCTGGACATTCTTCGCTGGCTCTTTCTGTTCCCTGCCTGCCATGGTGAGCAGCATTTTTCCACCACAGGTTCCCAGCGTGATACAGGCCTCATCGCAGGCCTATTGCCCGGGAGCCAGCTGGCCATGGAAACCTCTGAAACCACGAGCCAGAACAAACCTGTCCTCCTTCAAGTTTTTCTTCTCAGGTATTTGTCGCAGGGACAGAAAGCTGACCAGCACAACCATGTCACAAAGTCTTACAGGAGTCTCCTCACTAGAACTGAAGACTAGTGGCCACGAGCTGTGTCCCAGCACTGCAGGAGGCTGAGGCAGGAGGACTGGAAGTATGAGCCTGATCCAGGCAATGTAGTGAGACCCTGTCTCAAAATAAAAAATAAAAAAGAGCTGCGGATGGAGCTTAGCAGGAAGGCCCTGGGGTTCAACCCCAGTACACAGAAAACAAAAATAAACAGAAAAGGAATTGAAGCTGGGCACGGTGCTACACTCCTGTAATCCCATCATTTGGAAGGCTGAGACAGGAGGAGTATCACGCGTTTGGGGCCACCTGGGCTACAAAGTGAATTCAAGGCCAGCCTGAACTGCCCAGTGAGACCCTATGTTACAAAGACTGAAAGAAAAAAAAAATTGAAGATCAGTTTTTCTTGTTTCTGGTGCTCTTTCACGCCTATTCATTATCGGTATGGAATCTAAAAGTGACTCCCACATAAAAATACTTCTGTTACGTTTGACTTCGTGAAGCAAAAGCCTGCTCACAAATGTTTGCTGACGTGCTGTGGCCTTGCTCAGCGCTGGTGCTGTGGGCCCTGGTTCCCATCACCTGCAGTATCTCCATCCTGGTAGCTCACTACTATTTATATCCCTGGGATTTGAGCCATGCTTATTTCAAAGAAGAAGCAGCAGCACTGTGGACACAGGCTGTCTGTGCAAGAGCTGAGGACGGTGGTCCCTGTCAGCTCTGCTTTTCCACAGAGGGCCACTGGCCAGAGCATGTCCTGCCAGTCAGAATGCTGGAACGAATCAGATGCACATATTACATGTCTTTGCCAGAACGTAATACTGAAATTAAAAGCTTGAACTACAAGAAGACATAGAAGACACTTATCATTGCAAGAAAACTGAGTGGGATTCCTGCCACATCCAGGAAAGGCAGCGTTCTGTGGCCTGGGTCTCACCTACTGCTCTCAACCACACTGGTGCAAGGAGAGCTCTGCACCTCAGGAACAGCAGCCCAGGCCCCCGGTGCCACCCACAGATGCTCTCTGAAGAGTATTTTTTAGTGTGCAGACTTATCTTTGGAAGGAACACCTAGCAGGAGTCATAGCCACCACCCCCAAAGCAGGCAGTGCTGGCCACAGAGGTCTGCCTGCTCCTGCAGAACCTGTTTTTAATACACTGTTTGCAAAGTTTGAAAAAATTGAAATATTTTATACAAAGTTTATATTTCTGGTAAACAGTCTGAAAATAGGGAGCTAGAACCTACTTTTCCTCAGGGAGCAGCGAATGGAGGTACAGAGGGCTGCCCCTTAGGACCCTAACAGCACCTGATTCCAAGCCCTGTTGTCTAGGGTTATTTGGATTTTCACTGAAAAGAGCACAGCGTGCGGCCATAAGCTCACTCACCCACTCTGGTCCCCAGAGCCAACCCTCAGCATGTGCTGTCTGTGAAGCTGGAAGGGGCCCTGGAGCCAGAGTGCTGTTTTTCAGATGAGACATGGGGGACAGGGAGCGCAGAGATGCCTGTCTGTAACAGTCAGAGCCACTATATTCAGCATGGGAACTACGGGCTGCCTGCGGCCCAAATGGCAATGTACTATGAAATGCAAAAAGCACACCAGCCTCCTAAGACTTAGTAGGAAAAATGTAAAAGTAATAATTTCAATGTTGAGTGTTACAAATCAAAATGATAAACAGACATATTTGGGCAAATACAATGCATTATTAAAGTAATCTCACATTTCTTTTTATTATTTTAATGTAGCTGCTAGAAAATCCCAGTTACCTACATGGCTCCCATTCTGTTCTACGAGGCACGGTGCCAGGCTGTCATGACAGAGACTCACTTCATTTTAATTTCGTTCTTGAAGAAAATAAATGATGGCATGACTAGAGAAAAGAAAGCTCACAGGCGAAGCCTCTGCGCTATCACTAAACAGTAACTGGACCCAGGGTCTACACAGCCCGAACCTGTGCTGTGGGACACTCAGTAGCCCTCTGCATATCTCACAGCATATTTGCAGTCTGCAGTACTCACAATAGGGCTGTCTGCAGGGAAACAGAAGTCCATTTTCCCGTTGGCTTTCTGGTAAGTTTCTACTGTCATTAACTGGAGAAGAATCATTGTGACAGGGCTAAGAGTTTAAAGTTCAGGAATGCAGATAAATGTTCCTTCTATGAAAAAGTAAAGCTGTGCTTGCAAAGCGTAACAACTACATAAAACGATGTCATTCCTTTTGCTGCTCCTCAAATCACAGAAACCATCACTAGTAAGGATTAACGCTTTGTTTTAAAAGGTTGGTGTGGGGACCCCACTGACACAGTCCTGCATGAGTTCTGCCACTGGTTCAATAAACCTCTGGAAAGTGGACCTGCCCTTAAGATGTAGACACTCTCACCCTCGGCAGGAGAGGGGCTCCCAGATGCGGCAGTCAGGTGTTCACCATCTACCACAAGCACAGGCTGACTCCTTATATCACCACCTACCTTTGTGCTTTTCTGTTTGAGTGCTTAGAAGCTCTGAACATTTTGTTTCTTCCTCCTGTATTTCCAGATGAAATCGGCATTCTGGGTGAATGCTGTTCACCTGTTCAAGGTTATAAGACAGAGAAGTAACTACTAATTGCATAAAAGGGCAGTCAAACAAAAGTTCTAAAGAAGAATCCAAAATCTCACCGTTCTAAGCTACTCCCCAAATGAAATTCATTTAGAAGCCTCACCTTCATTTTTCTGGCATGGTTATTTACAAAACTCTTACTACTTATTTTGTAGATGTTTCATAAGACAAATATAAAACCCAATGGAATATTTTTTTTTTTCTGAGCAGGAAAATAAACTAGCAGAATACACTGTATGTCATTAGCACTAATTTTGGGACCATAGAGCCCTTTAAACCGTTACTCTTGATACTCAAATTTTTCACTTCACCGCCTTTGATTAGATTAAAGCAAATGCACGTTTCCTCTCAGGACCACTGTTGGAGACGCCAGCTCGCTTTCTCCAAGGGCTTCTCCGTGTCTACTGCAGAGTCATAACAGGACAACTACATTTTTACCGGCCTCAGGACATGTTCAAAACTTAACCCTAAGAATGCAAATAAAACTGTAATCAGTTTTTCACTTAGAATTTGATGTGAAAGAGCTTTCGGAAAGATTAAAAAGATGAGGAAGGAGGCAGGCATACGAGAATCCATTGCTAGGACTCCAGGGAGAATGGTAATTTCGAGTCAGAACCTTTGTGGGGTCTACAAACGCAACAAAAGTCATCACTGATGGTGTTTACTGACACATAAAAGTGCCAGACGATATCAGTCTCAGACGATAACACACTCTGACTGCTGGCTTTCTCCACCTCTGCCAGCCTCAGCAAGGGCCTACTTTGCTGGCCCAAGCCCCTGGCTGCTCAGCAGGTTCCGTCTCTGCCTGTCTGTCTCAGTCTCTCCCTCCCTCTATCTTACTTTATCTCACTCTGTCTCAGTCTCTCCCCCTCTCCCTTTTATCAAAATTTTACTAAAACAGTAACCAAGGAGAACCATACTCTTGGCAATGTCATGGGTCTATGTTTAGTTATCCCACTATTAACACAGCCTAGAATCCCAAGCAGAAATGCATTTTCCTAGCAGAATTAAAAGAAACTTAATGCTGTATATCTCTGCCACATTTATCCCATTAAAAAAAAAAAAAACAAAACAAAACAAACAACAACCAGGGTCTCTATAGTGTTACTAGCTCATTATTTATCACACAACCACCAAAGGTGGACTCCTGTTCCCAAGTATGCTGTTTTTCAAGCCAAAGGGCCACATTTCCGACTTAAGGAAATTTTGTCGATTTTTAAAATTATGTTGATTTAAAAGGTAAAACATTAGGATGTTAAACGCACTATAATACCAAGACTGTTTGAATGTGCAAAGCAGTGATTTATGGGGATTCCACAGGTTAGAGACCTTCAGGCCGCAATTCCTGACGCTGCCTCAGCCAGGCTGGGCTCTGCCCTCGCAGCCCCGGGGCTGGGGAGCCCAGGACCACGGCCCCGCAGCCGTCCCCGCACGCGCGCCCCGCGCGAGCTCCGCCGGGAGGGGGCCGAGAGGGGGCTACCGCCGCCCCACACGGGTCTTCGAGCGAGGGTAAAAATTCCTGAGCACTCTGCAGCAAACCTGTTTTCAGTTCATTACTCCCCCGCACTCCTGAAACAGGCAGGACGGTCCCCACAGGAAACTTCCCTGCCCGCCGCGCGGTGACAGGGACCAGGTGGCGGAGCGTCGCCAGCCGCGGGGCCGCGGCGGCGGGAACCTGACCCCGGCTCGACGCAAGCCCCAATTCAAGCCCGAACGCGACCCGCCCCGAACCCCATCCAGAGCCCGAACTCACATCCGATCGAACTCTACCGCAGCGCGAACCCGCCCGGATTCGATTCGACCCGAACCCGACCCCGAGCCCGACCCGGCCGGGCCGAAGCCCGGCGCAAGTCCAAAGCCGAGCCGGACCGAACGCCGCCGCGCGGACGCGAGTCGGGGACCCGGGGCCCCGGC
>NW_004955579.1:1212527-1216613 GCF_000276665.1 Chinchilla lanigera
CCCCGCCCCCCGCCCACAAGGCCGCCCCGACAGGACCCGAACCCTCCCCTCCAGCCCTCACCGGGCTTCGCCCTGCCCCCGCCCCGACGGGCGCACCCGCACCTCCGCCCACTCGAGTCCCCACCGGTCCAGGCCCCTCGCCCCACCCCAGCTCC
The DNA here is from genome assembly GCF_000276665.1 of Chinchilla lanigera. Taxonomy (NCBI): domain Eukaryota; kingdom Metazoa; phylum Chordata; class Mammalia; order Rodentia; family Chinchillidae; genus Chinchilla; species Chinchilla lanigera. Next base: position 1,212,683 of record NW_004955579.1, read on the forward strand.
GCCCCTAACCGCGCCAGGCCCTCAGCCATAGGCGACCGAAGGCGGTGGAGCGGGCTGGCGCGGGGGCGGGAGGAGAAAACTGGAGTGTTTCTGCGCCAGTGACGACCTCGGGAGAGGACCTGGGCTGCGCCGAAGGGGACTCAGCGGGAGGCCAGGCTGCTGTTCGGTCCTCGCGGCCGCGGGCCACCTCGGCCACCCCCGGGACAGCGCTGGGCCGGGGAGGACCCAGCACGGGCGGCCTAACTTTGTATTCGGGAGTAATTCCCAGTACAGTGTTTGGATGAGTGTGGACCGCACAGAGCACACCTGGGTTCAGCCAGCAAAGCTTCCGGCTGCTGAGCTGAGTGGTATTTGGGCTCAGTGCGCCTCTAAAACCATCCGTCCGGGTCTTCTGTTCCCTTCACCTGTGCCCGCGATCGGTCACCTAGTACCCACAGCTCTGAGCTGCCATTTATCTGTCATCTAGTGGACTTCCAATGCCCCCAGGCCTCCAGCAGGTTTACAACTTGCACCTTTGAGTAAAAGTCACTCAGCGTTTACCAATTTTTTAGTGTTTTACAAACTTGGAAATTAAGCTTTAGTAAAACAAACTGCCCCCACCCCAAAGCCTGGGGTGTTAGAAAGCCTCGTCGGTCCAGTTCCCTCCCCCTCTCCCGGCCTTGGAATTCCCTGTGATGGGTCGGGCAGTGAGTGGGTGGTGGTGGGCTCGCTTCCTGAGAGAGCTGGTTCCATGCTTCTGGGTTCCTCGAAGCAATCGTGAAGCGCGGTTCTCCGTAATGACTCTATGGTGTCCAGTTCCCAGAGGCAGGTGGCATGGCACCTCTCACTGTCCATGCCAGGGACATCTGTGTGAGCTGCCCATGTTAGCTCCAGGGCAGAGTAGCATCCCTAAGAAGGTGATCAGTGCTCAGGATGCGTCAGGCCAGCGTGGCGTGCCTCTGCCGGTCCGCTTCTGAGCGCTCTGCTCTGCCCCGCACCTGTGTACCCGTTCTTTGGCCAGAGTCACGCTGTCCTAATCACTGTTTGCTTTAAAGCATGTCTTGAAGTCAAGAGATGTCAGTGTTCCAACTTGTTTTCCTACAGTATTGTGTTGGTTATTCTGAGCCTTTTGCTTTTCCACATAAACCTTAGGATAAATTTGTCAGTATCCGCAGAACAATTTGCTGAGATTTTCATAGGGTTTGTGTTTAATTTACAGATCAAATTGAGAAGAACTGACATCAATAAATTCGAGTTTCCCTGTACACAGACATAGGATATTCCTCCATTTATGCACACCTTTGATTTTGTTTATCCTGTTTTTTTTGTGCACTTAGTTAGCTTTTTGGTGCCGAAGTAAATGGCATAGTATTTTTAATGTCGTTTTAATTGTTCATTTATGGAATGTAAGAAAGCAATTGAGCTGGGTTTGGTGCCACGTACCTGTAACCCTAAGCACTTTGAAAGTCTGGGGCAGGAGGGTTGGAAGTTTGAGTCTTGCCTGGGAAACTTAGTGAGATTTTTGTCTCAAAAATAAAAAAAAAAAAGTAAAAAAAGCTGGGTGTGTAGCTCACTGGGAAGGCTCTGGGCTCAATCCCCACTACCACTAAAAAGAGAAAAAATGCAATTGACTGACTTTTGTATTATAACATTATGTGTTAGTTTTCCTGTTGCTGGAACAAACAACCTATCCCCAATAATTCAAAGGAGAGGTTTATTTGGTTCATAGTTTCACAAGATTCAGAGCATGGTGAGCTGGCTCCAAGGCAGAAACAATGTGGCAGAAGAGTGGTGGAGCAAAGCTGCTTAGTTCACGGCAGCTGGAAAGCAGCAGAGAAAGAGCACCAGAGGGGAAAGGGTGAGGGGCCAGATATTGACCCCAAGTCATACCCCAGAACCCCACCAGGACACATCCCGAAATATGCTTACTAACCCTCTAGGGGCACTCCGAAACCAACCTGCTTGACAATCTGGCTTAACTTTCACATCCCACCCCTTGGCAATGGTTACCCAAACATGTGTTCTGAAGCCATACTTAATTTCTAAATAAACACAAGGTCACAATTTCATCTAACTTCATACAGCTATCCCACATAAAACCAAAATATGATAATCCCTTTCCCAAAGTCTCAGTAATCCCAGCATTGCTAAAATGTCCAAGTCAGTCTCCTCAAAAATTCGAGATAAACCCTTAGTTACGAACCTCTGTAAAAATAAGGAAGTAACATACTCCCAAGGTACAACAGCAAAGGGTAAACGTTCGCTTTCTAAAAGGAAAGGAATAGGTGGATACCAGAACTAGACCAAGACTGAAATCCAGCAGGGCCGATATTAAACCCTGTAGTTCCATAACCAGCATCCAAGGCACATGGTGGTGAGATGTGAGTCCCAAAGGGCTCAGGCGGCCCCACCGCTGTGCTCTTGCTAGTTGCCTCTCTCTTGAGCTGGCTGCACTCACTACCTGTGGCTTTCCTTAGCAGATGCCCTACGTGCCTGGCACCTCCTACTTCCTGGGGTACCCGCTGCACTTTTAGCTTCATTCTCACCCATCCGTGAACTGCTCTCTCAGGGGCTCTTCACCTGGTCTCCCAGGCTTCATTTGAAATTTGGATGGAAGCCTCTATGACCCCACAGCTCTTACATTCTGCATGATGGTAAAAACAGCCTCAATTGTATAATGCCAAGGTCTGCTGCTAGCATGAATAGGAGCCAGGGCCCCTTGGATCGTGGTGGCAGTGGCCTCTGAGTGCCTGGACAGCTAAACATGGTAAAGTGAATCCAGGGAATCAGTCCTCTAGGCAGTCCTTCTCAAACAGGAAATGAGCCCAGGAGCTCTCTTCTCAAATGAAAAGTTTCTGTTTTTGCAGAGCCTGCAATGAGTTGGGTCTTGCCAATTACTAAAATGTCCTTAAGTCATCTTTTTTCTTGTTCTTGTTCAAAGTATTTGTGTCTTTTTAATGGTGCTAATCTCTTTAGCAACCACATTTACTTTGGACCCAATTTTACGTGTTATTCTTTTTGGACCTAAATTTGTTTTTCAAGTGATTCTACTGTGCTATTTACTCCCAGTTTTCACTAGAAGTCTAGCTTAAAGCAGCCATCAGTACCCATGCCACAGCCTAAATGTTGGGCTGCCCTGGAATTCCTATGCCAGATCAATTAGTCCACCACTCTTAACCGCAACTTCCTACAAAGTCTTAGGTCATGGGCAAATATAAACCAAAAAAAATTTTTTTTGTTTTTGCAAGAGGATAAAATTGTGACTTTTAGTTCACTTAATAATAGAACCCTCATTTCCAGTTTAAACCTCATGAGCCTGGCCTTTACTGTCTGCATTCCTGAAAACAATCCAGTTTTCTGAGATCTGATCTATCAGGCGTGGTTTATAGAATTTTAGGCTTGCTCTAGCCTGCTTTTCCAAAGTCTTCCTGCAAACTAGTTCTAAAGGCTTCTGAACCACATGGTCAGGTACAGTCATAGCATGAATATCTTTATGAGACGTGATTAAAAAACACAGTGAGTGCTGTCACCAAGTGCCATCTAATAGACAGGTGGGCTTATAAAAACATTACCTTGTGTACTTATCCACCTCATTCAGTGGATCTGGCACCATGCAACTTCTGGCTGTTCCACAAAGTCAAAATGACCACGGGAAGGAAACATTTTGAATTGATTCAGAACATTCAGAACATTGCAGCCAGGGCAGTGCAACTGAAGACACTCATAAGAGAAGACTACCGACGGGGCGGGGAGTGCTGGTGTTCAGGCCAGCTCCCTGCCTTGTAGGCTCCCAGAAGGAAGGCCCCCCCGGCGCACGGGAAGCCACGTGGTGGTGAGCACTGTTGCGCCCCAGTCCTTAGGCTGGCCGCCACCGCTCAATTGAGAACTACCATGACACAGAGAAACAATGACACAATTGGCCCACTGTGCACCGGCTGCAGAGGCCCACCCA
>NW_004955579.1:1218152-1261972 GCF_000276665.1 Chinchilla lanigera
AGTATTTTGAGGAGGATTAATGGCAACGTGTTTTTTACCATAATATTTTTTAAATTTAAAAGTTCACTGTATTTTTCAAAATCACATCTCATATGCATTCACTGCTACAAATTTCCCTCAATCCTGCAAATTTTGATAACTTGAGTTTTCATGTTCTTTTATTTCAAAATATCTTTAAGTTTTTAAAGACTTTTTGTTCCATGTTTTATTTAGAATTGTGTTGTTTAATCTTTCAGTATTTTAAGAGTTTTCAGCTGTCATTCTGTGATTGATTTCTAGTTTAATTCTACTGTAATCTGAGTTTATATTGTAGTTTTTTTCCTTTTAAATCAGTTGATGTATATTTTATGGTGCTAATGTGGTCCCTCTTGGTGAATATTCCATGTGAGATTTAGAAGAATGTGTATTCTGCTGCTATTGAATGGAACATCCTATGAATATTAATTAGAACAATTTGATGATGGTGGTGTTCAATTCCACTGTACCCTTCCTTATTATTCTTATCCCTGGGGGAAGTCTCTTTCTGATACAGGATTTCAAAATATGCAGTGGTGACAGTAGATTTTTCTACTTTCTTCTCTTGTGGCTCTATTGCTTTTTTGCTTCGTGTGTTTCATGGTCTGTGATTATACAAATGCACATCAAGGATTGTTATATCTTTCCTGAAAATTGATCATGTAATTCCCTTTCTTATCCCTGATAATTTTCCTTGCTTTAGAGTCTGTTTTCTATGAAGTTTATGTAAGTACTTCTGCTTTCTTTTGTTTATGGTATCATGGTATACCTTTCTCAACAACTTTACTTTTAATATAGCTGTGTATTTCTATTTGAGGTGGGTTTCTTATAGACAATCTATAGTTGGATTTGGATTTTTATCCATACTGACTGGCTCGCTTTTTAATCACTGTACTTAGACCATCTGTATTTGAACTGGTTTGATACAATTTGATTCATGTCATATGTAACATATTTGTTATTGCTTTCTATTCTTCTATTTTTGTTTTGTTTTGCTTTTTGAGATGGGGTCTCACTATGTAGTTCAGGCTGGTTTTGAACTCATTATGCGGCCCAGGCTGGACTCAAACAGTGATCCTCCTGCCTCAGCCTCCAGAATGCTGGCATTACAGGCATATTCTATCACACCCAACTTTCTATTCATTTTCTTACGCTTTGCTTCTTTATTTTTATCCACTACTCCACTCATCTGCCTCCTCTGGTTTTAATTGAGTATTTTATTTTCTTTTCTCTTAGAATATCAATTATCCTTTCTTTCTTTCTTTCTTTCTTTCTTTTTTTTTTTACTTTTTAAAATACAGAATAATTGCCCTTGAGTTTTCAATATGTAATAAAAGCTAATCCAAGCCCACTTTTATAAAACATTGAAGCACTTGCTGGGAACTGCCTATGCTCTGTAACAGAGCATTCACCATAACTCCTCCTGTTCCTTATAATTTGTCATTTAATTTACTTATGATATGCTGTGATTACCAAGTATGGTTAATACTATTATTTTGAACAGGCTGGTATTTCTTTTTTCAATTGGGAATAAAAATTAAATCTTGTTATTTGCTTTCATTCATGCCTCCTTTAACACTCCCTTTCTGTAGGTGGGAGTTTATAAACTATTCCATTTTCCCTTCTCTGAATAACTTTTTTCAAAACATTTTTTTGCAGGGAAGGCCTCCTGGTAACAAATTCTCTTAATTTTTGTTTGTCAGAAAGTCCATCTTTCTTTTTCACTTTTGAAGATTAATTTTGCTGGACACAGAGTTCTGGGTTGGTGGGGTTTTCTTTCAACATTTTATACATTTCACTGTACACTTTCTTGCCTGTGTGGTTTTTGGAAATGTCTGATACAGTTCTTAGAAAGGCTCCTCAGAGGTATGATTCCTGTCTCTCTGCTTTCTTTCAGGATTTTCTGTGTCTTTGATTTCCAGTTTGAATGTGGTATATACACATAGGTGTGGTTTTGTGTTCATTTTGTTTGGTTTACTCTGAGTGTCGTTAATCTGTGATGCCTCCCATTAATTCCGAAAAAAATCTGTTGTTATTTCTTCAAGTATTTTCTCTGTTCATTTCTCTTTCTTCTGCTATTCTCATTATGCACATGTTGCACATTCTGGAATTGTCTATTCTAGAATATTCTGAAACAAAAACAAACAAATAAAATATTCTGTTCCAATGTTTTCATTCTTTCTTCTCTTTGAATTTCAGCTGTGGACGTTTCTGTTAGCATTTCTTCAAGCTCACTGACTGTTCCCTAGCCATGTCTAGATGAGTTCATCAAAGCATTCCTCATTTCTTCCTTCCACCCCCATTTCCTTTGGGTTCTTGGCATTTCTACTTCTCTGCCTCTTTGCTTGCAGTGCTCTGTGTCCTGTTACTTTATCCATCAGCACCTTTAGTGTATCCCTCATAACTGTTTATCCTTGATCTAATAATTCCAGCATTCTTGTGTGGTCTGACCCTCGCTCTGTCTCTGTAAGCTGCTTTTACCTCTTAGTAAACCTTGTCATTTTTGTTGAAAATCTAACACAATCTTCCGCATAGTAGGAACTGAGCTAAGTAGGCATTTAGTGTGAGGCTTTATGTTTATTTTCCCAAAGTTAGGGTTTGTTGCTGTTTGGGAGGCTGTAGGTAGCTCGGTCATGGAACTTCCCTGGTGGATTTGTTTGTTTCTGCCCAGCTGTATGTCTAGTGAGATGAGACCTTTATCTGACTGAAGGTCTGAGGCTGCATCCTCCGCACTGTGTTCCCCTGTTGGTTAGTGAAGCCTGAGGCAAGAAGAGTCCTAAAGTCCTGGATGTGACTGTCCCAAGTGCCGCTCAGCTTCTGCTCCTGGCGAGACAGGAAGGCTAGAGGGGTGGCCTTTCCTGAAGTCACTTCAGAACTAATAGCTTTCTTATACCTGGCAGAGGTGGCCACAGTGACCCTGGGATAGGAGTTCCAGCTATGCAGCCCTCACTGCCCTTTCCTGCTTCTGCCTGCAAGTCACTGTCAAATAGCCCAGTGTCTTCCATGTGCAGCTAGGATCTCCTGGCACCGCCACTCTCCCTAGCTGCTTTTCCATCAGAAACCACATCCATGGCCATGTCACTCATGTTTCTGTACCAAGGGCCTGGGTAGTCGTGAAGGTGCTGTGCTGGCTTCCATGCTTCTGCCCAGGGAGGCAAGTTGAGATGACACCTGGCCCAGGTGACATCCTTGTAGGTGACATTTACAAGTAGGTGGATGCCCTGTGTGGGCACAGGCATGGAGTGGGGTGCAGGTGTGACACCCTCATGGGCTTGTGTCTTGGGGATAGCAGGACACGGCCAGCTCTGAGAAGTGCACAAGCACACAGAGCTACTTTAGCCACATATTAAGCAGAACGAGAATCTAATTGAAGAGTAAATTGGTAAATGGGACCAAGTTTAAACGTTTACTTCAAAGTGAACAGGGAAGGATAATTAATTACTCAGTGGTCCTTACATAATTAATAGTGTTTTCCTGCTAGTAATTAAAATGTAGATTTTCTGAGCCAAATTGTTCCCAAGCAGGATTTTACACAAACCCAGAGCTTCTGAAATGTCAATAAGTTTTGTTCTCATGTTTTCACTAAAGTATTTCTGTTTTCTCTGTCCTGCAGCCTTTTTTCCCTGCTGCCCAGCCTAGTTTATTAGACCTGTTCCTACTTCCAAATGCACTTTCAAGATGGGAGGAGAGAGGCTTAGGAGGAGGAGGAGTTGTCCTGATTTACAAAAGACCATGCAGTTTTCCACAGTGTCTGTGCTACAGTTCTGCAGTGGTGCCCACAGAGACCTGAAGCCTGCAGTGGGGACTGGAGCTCCCTCTGGCCTGAGGGCTGCAGCCCTACTATGGTGCAGGGCACTCATCACACCGTCCTCTCTGAGTCAGTGGCATGGACACCAAGCACCTGGGCCCTGTGTGGCTCTGCCCCGTGGCACTGTTCTCCTCACCTTTTGGGACACAGCCTGCTCCCTGGAGAAGAGCAAGTGTGGCTGCTGGTTATCACACCATTAATCAAACTGAACTGATATTTAAAAATTAGATTCAGGTGAATTTTTATGTTGTTTGGAGTCAAAATGAATTTAGTGTTATAAGAGATTTTACCTTTTGTGCTGTCAAGCTGGGGGAAATACCCTATCATGGACTTTATTATACAAATTTGAAAGACTTTTTGCACACTTACACCTGGACACAATTCACAGAGTGGTCCAGTCACCCACACCCCAACCTTCAGTGATAGGAGGGCGCATCAGGGGACAGCACGCTCATGAGAAGGGGACTAAGACACCAATATTGGAACTCATGCGATTGCCTCTGGGCTGTGCAGCTGGATGCCTCCCCACAACTGTGGCTCACACATGGTGTTGTTTGGCACAGCTGTCAGTTTCTGTTATGGTTTGTGTCTAGATATCCCCCCAAAACCTCATGCAGTCATAGGGGCGGGCTTTTCAGAGGTGGCTGAATCTAGAGTTCATGAATGATTCATGGCCCATTGCTGGGATTAAGGTGTGAGTGCTGTAGCCTGAACACAAAATAAGGGACTGAAAGAGGCTTGTCCCTTCACTCTTCCTTGTTACTTTTGTTGTCTTCTGCCTGCCCTGAACTTCTCTCCTCTGTGAAGCCACCCTGCCTTGGAGCTGACCGATTATGGGCTGAAAACTCTCCAAACTGTGAGCTAAATAAACCTTTTTTTCCTATAACTGGGTGTTAGGTGTTTTGTCTCACCAACCAGAGAAAAGTAACTAAGATAGTTCCTGGTGCTAGGAGGTGGCCTGGAGGCTCTGGCACAGGCTGACAACCACAGAAACGTCGAGAGTCAGTATCAAATCAAAATAGGCACAGGAACCCCAAAGCAATGACTGTGTGGTGTCATTGACGCAAATGGACCCTATTAATGTCTCTGCAGAATCAAGACAGCAACTGTGCCTAGGATGTTTGAAAAGCTGAGGCCTGGAAACATTGAGACAATGGTCACCGTGGCCTTGAGATGCCAGTCTCAGTCTGTGTGGTCCCCCCAAGGGGGCAGCAGATACTGGCTCCATCCCAAGGAAGTTGGGGGAAGGTGGTCTCTTGTCCCTTTCCTGGGGACAGCTCAGCCCGAGGTCCTGGGGTTACCTGGAGTCAGGCCCTGCCCTGGCACCCACAGTAAGCCAATGTCTTCTACTCATAACGCCAACTTTCAGTGTTACTGTAGGAAGGACAATGATTAGGGCAGGGTTGTACACGGAGTAAGCACTCCCTGCTTTCCATGGTTACTGAGAAAGTCACTTATACTCACTTCTGGCGGAAGGACCAGCCCTCCCAGGGGTCAGGATGAGACATGAGTATGTGGAGACCAGGAGAGGTGGCTCCCCATGGCACCATCAATGGTGGTAACCAGGGACCTGGGGTACAGAGCTACAGTATCATTTGACTAGCAAATTCCCCATGGCTCAGTGTTCTTAAATGTAGGATGGAGGACCCAGAGGATCCCAGAGCTGGCTTGGGATTGGGGAGAATAGTGCCAGCTCAGATAGCAGTGTGGATCTCTGCTGTCTGCCAGTGTCATAGCTTTCAGTGGAGACTGGCTGGGAACCAGCCCACACTCTGGCTACTGAAGAATCACTGTTCACTGGCCTAGGATGGTGCTGACCACAACTGAACTCCTGACACTAGGAGGTCAGACAGACCTCTGCCCCTGGACCCAGGCATGAGGTCAGGGGGAACACAGAACTAAGCCCCAAGTCCAGTTCCTCCTCACATCCCCTACAGCCCCAAATGCAAGGCCTAAGCTTGGGCTGAGACTGGGGTCCCTGAGCATCCTGGTCCTTGCACCAAGTGTGATGCAGGAGGTGGATGGACTGTCTTCAGGACCCTGTCCTTGATGTGAGATGGTATCCTGGGGACACACCTGCACTTCCAATCCTGATCTCTTGGGGGCTACTGAATGCCCCGGAACAGGGCTGTGGGGGGCTCATCAGGGGTCTTGCAGCCCTGGCTGAGGCTGTGCGCAGGGGGTGGCAGTCCCTCCGTCAGAGCCCTAGACCCTTGGTGGCATTGCTGGCATGTTGGGGTGGTGTCCTGAAAGAGAATGCTGGGGTGATCATTTCCATTTTCTGGGGAAAACATGATGATGCTGGCTGGGATGCTAACATGCTCCAGTCCACCTCTCCCTGCCCTTGCCTGATGACCATACAGGACAGAAACCCTCCCTCGTCTAGCTGGACATTCAACTGGCTTAGTACCCCTAAATACCAGGGGCTTGGGGGGGCCTCTGAGACCAGGATGGCACACACCTAGGACTTCATGCAGTTGGTGGGAAGGAGCAGGTGCTGTGTCCTCTCCTCAATCAGCCAAACAGGGATCAGGTGGACTGCAAGGGAGGGAATATTGAACTGCTGCCCCCATGCCTTCTCAAGTGGATGAGCAGCCAGCAATCAGCATGGATACTTTGTGCTGCCGATGGGAATCATCTCTTATGCCCAGGGAAGTCCACGGTCCGGAGTCCTTGTGTTAATGGAGAGCGCCAGCTGATGCATTTCATGCCTCCTTCTTCAGATCATGTTTGCTTTCCTATCTTCATGGAGTGTGCTCTCCTTCCAGAGTGTGGAGAGGTTTCATGAAGATGTTGAGAGCTTGAGAGCAGAAACTGAGGGAAACTGGAAGAAGGACCAAAGAGCAATGTGCAGATGCCACAGGCTTGTGACCCTGCTGGCTTCCCCCATGGCATCACACAGCAGGGGGCCTGTGGCAAGGCCATTTGTGTCACTGTCTGGTGGTACTGGGCGGGTGGCTTTCCTCAAGCTCCCCGAGTCTGCTTGAGTCCCATGTCACTGGCCCAGATTTCCTGGGAATGCAGTGGCAGTGACCTTCTATGCTCCCCAGTACATTCCAGCACACAGAGGTCACAGCCCACTATATACTGGTGATAGCCCACAAGGGCACTGGTGGTCACTCAGTGCTTATGTGCCCCCAAACACAGGGTCAAAGCACTTGCTGAAAGATGCATGGATATCTGGGGTGGCCAGATGCAGCTTCCGCTACTCTTTCCACAGCGCTGTTAAGCTATCAGCATCCCTCATATACACACCCACAGCTAGTCAGGGTGGCGAGGACACAGGGTCACACTAGGAGGACTTAGGGATTCTGCTCTTGACACAGCTGAATTCTAATGGGGGGTGAAAGTCAGTGTGGGACCAGGTGTCTGTGCACAGGGGATGCAGGGAAGTGGGCAAGGGAGTCCTTGTCCAGTCCCATTCTGTCCTGAGAATGTTTACTAAATGCACAAATAATCCCACAGTCCCTGTGGGACAGATGTCACTAGCATGTTTGTTTTAGTGACAAGGAGTGAGAGACGGTGGGGTATGACATGGAACCTAGTAGTCTAATGTAGCCAGGGGCTAACCTCTGCTGGGCCTTCCTCACCCTGTGGCCTTAGCAGTGTAGTGATGCTGATGTCCAGGAGTCTATGCTCTGCCCACACCCTTCAGCCAGGGGCACAGCTGCCACCTGCGTTGGCTGCAGGGACTCACTCCCCACCTGCCACAAAGGAGAGAGATGGTGAGATCCCCAGGAACTCAACAACACCAAGTTCACGTCCTCAGTCCTGGAGAGGAAAACCTCAGCTGCAGGAAGGATTGTCACACTACAACAAAACATCTTTTGTTCACTTTGGGGGTGAGGTCCAGCCCAGCCCCTGCGACAGACAGTGTGGACACCCTCCTCATCTTAGAATGGAAACAAGGGACTGCATGCTAAAATTCATTTATTTCCCTACCAAAGTGGACAGGACCCAAAGGATAAACCAGCTTGCAACCTTTCATTTCAGGCCATATGCTATCCAGCCTCCAAGTCACTGGTGGCTCCTGGTTGTGTCCCCACCAAGCCTAGGGCAGAGGGAGGTGCTCGCGGCACCCCTGTAGTGGGGTCCTTGGACCCTGGGCTGGTGACATTTGCCTGTTCTTCCTGGTCCAGTACCCAGGCTATATCTAAGCCACAGTGATAGTTAAGACAGACTCCCTTTTTCTTTAATCCCTTTTCTTTGATCACAAATTTAATGTTTAAAGAGAAATTTAGATAATCACTCAGGTATTTCAGACAAAATCTCCCTAATACCTGATGCAAAAAAAAAATTTTAGAGATTTTGGTCCAAAAGGAAATCTCTTTAACACAGTGGAGAAATCATCCACAAATTGGGAGAAAATGCTTAAAAATCATCTATCTCCTAAGGGATTAATTATTCAAAATACATAGGGAATGAAATGACTGAATAGTGAGAAATCAAATTATCTGATTTAAAAATGAGCAAAGGACCTGAACAGACCTTTTTCCAAAGACAACAGATGGCCAGCAGGTTCACAGAAAAGGGTTCCTTCTCACCGACCATCAGCAAAGTGCAAACTACAAGCACAATAAGCAGTCACCTCACATAGGTGAAAATGGCTTTGTTTAAAAGATGAACGATAGCAAGTGCTGGCTGGAAAGGATGTGTGTTGTAAATTGTTCAGCCACTGTGGAAACAGGGATACTCCTCAAACACTAAAAATAGAGCCACCATGTGATCCAGCAACCATCCCACTGGTATACGTCCAAAGAAATTGAAACCGGGAAGTTGAAGAGAAATCTGCACTCCTGCGTCCAGTGAAGACTTATTCTCCATAACCTAAATGGTTGTGGAACAGCCTAATGTGGAAACAGCCTAAGTGTCCATGGACAGTTAAATGGACATTGGAGGGTGAGGCATGTAGTTCTGAGTGCAAATCTTGCCTGGTGATCAGGAGTCCTGGGCCTACCCCCAGAACCACAATATATATAAACACTTCTGTTTGCAAACAATTCAGTTCACAAACCAAAGTGGCAAAATTTTGCTTCTGTTTGCAAAGTCCACATTGGGTGACAGATATTACCATGGCCATCTTCCCCACACAAGCATGAACACAGCTATCTTCCCCAAAATTATAAAACAAATTGTTTGTAAGCCTTTAAAAAGCAGGAACTCCTGTTATTTAAGAGCGCATGGGTGGAGCTTGAGGACGTTATGCTCAGTGACATAAGCCAGTTACTGAGAGGCAAGCACAGGGGAGCACCTTGTCCCTCACACACAGAATCTGAAAAAGTCCTGGAAGCTAAGGGACCATTGGTGGAGGCGGTGGGCCGGGGCTGGGAGGAGTCGGCCAGGATACCCTGGTGAGGGTGTGAAGACTCTTGGAGGGGATGAATGCAGGGTAACTGGACTTAAAAGGAATGCATATTTTAAAATTGGTAAGACACAATTTTCTCAATTTCAAATGCTCTCCTCACAAAAAAGGTAAGTGTCTGTATGGGTATTCGAATCAGCCTGGGCAGTCAGCGTATGCATGTTCGAAAGGTCACCTGGTACCTGTCAGTGTGCATGATTAGGACCTATCAGTGAAGAACAAGGGCTTAAAAGAAGAAACCTCTGAAGGGCTCTGCGATGGGTGGCATCTTCCTGCCTTTGGAGAGCCCCCCATGACCAGGCTCTGCACATTTCTGGTAGAGAGCAACGTTTTGAAAAGTTTCAATTTTTTTCCACTTTCACTTACAATGGGGACAAAGGTAGGGCTCCAAATACTCACCCCAGGTGAGTGGGGTCTCTGTGGCTCTGGAGTATGGAGTCCAAGGCTAAGGCAGGAAGCTGATGCTGGATCTGCAGCTCATGGCTCTCAGGCGTGGATCCCAAAGGTGTGTGGGCTGCAGGCACCGGAGGGCTGTTCTTCCCATGCTGGCTTTGGCCCACCCTGGATAAGCCTGGGGATGTATCCAGCCCTGGCTCAAACTGAGTGACCTGTCTGGTGCTAGGCCTGACATGACCTTAGACATCAGTCGTGACAAGTATTCATAAGACCTTTGTCAAACTTCTCTCTGGAGACAATGGGTCACCTTTCAGGTGACAGAGAAACATCTGAGTTAGCATCACACTAGCCCCTTCCCAGGGCCTTTCTGCTTCAGGCCTTATCACCTGTTGCCATGTGGCCTAAAGCCCTGAAAGATAATGGTGCCATCCACACAGGTGCCACCCACACAAGTTCCACCCACTCAGCTACAGTGAGGGCTCAGGGAGAGGGATGCGTATTATAGATGCTAAGCTAGATAGAAATCAGAGGGCAGTAAGACAGGGATGGGACCTCGAGGGAGTCAGTGCAGAGGATGCCACATCAAAAACTGTGGCTAGAGACACATCTGAAGAAGGCCAGGCCTCAAGATAGAGACTCAGTGGCCAAGGCCTGCATGCCTCCCTAAAAGATAAACAGCAATTTGTGCTTATTCTTGGTTCACGAATTTAATCCTTTCCACAATTCTGGTTGCAAACCAAGTTGGAAGAGAACCGAATCAAATTCATTGGTTAAGTTCAATGTTGACCTTATGGGGAAATTTGATTTGGTTCTCATCCAATTTGGTTTGCGATCAGAACTGTGGAAAGAATTAAGTTCATGAACCCAGGTACCACTGTGCTCTAATTAGCAACACCCAGTACGTAAGTCCAGATAGGCATCCAGGCCCTTCCCTTCCCAAAATACCTTTGTTCTTTCTATGTTGGAAGTTATAGATAAGCTAAAGTTAATGATGTTTGCCATGTATCCTTGCTCTGTGCCTTGTTTCCTTATTAGATCAATATTAGCTAAGTGATTGTAGATGTAATCTTATTGGTTGATTGTAGTTTGACCCACATTGTGCCCATCTCATGATTTTGCTCCACAAAAAATTTTGGAGTAATAGCCTCTAGGGCAATCCCTTTTGGGACCCCTCCTGTCTCTCAGGAGTTTTCTCTTAATAAACCTTTCTTCCTGTTAACCTCTTTTGTCCCTTAAAACTCACTCTTTGATATTTGGGGGACATCAGTTTAACACCTCTGGCATCTAGCAAGTTGGGAATTATATTTCTCCTATTACACATGGATGATCTGGAGCAGCCAGCAGTGTGAACACCTCCTGGCCCTCACAGCCTGGCTTGGCCCTACCCAGGACAGGGCCTTGGGGAAATTGACCATCTGTCCTCTTGCCAGGCACTCTCCACAGAGCAGTCTGGCTCCCAGGTGATCTTCTTTGGGCTGGTTGCAGTGCTGAATGATAAATTACAGAGGAGGCTGATGAGGAAAATACTGAGGACAGGCAAGACCAGCATTGCTGCTTAGTGACTACCTTGCCTGGCTAACCCCAGTCTGAGAACCCCCTAGCTAACCAGCTCACCACTTGTACCACCTCCCTCCACAGCCCCCACCCAGGTAGGCTGTTCAGCTGGACATGGTCCTCCATCTCCCTAGCTTCCCAGTGGGAGGATTGCACAGGGAGTAGGCAAGGCTGGTGGAGTGTTTAATCCCTTACCTCCTCACAATCTCAGTGAGTGAGTCGCTTCTTCCTGGGCCCTATCAAGAGAGCAAGGGCTCAGTCACTGCCCTCCCTTTCTAGAATAACCGAGGTCCCTGAAAAGCAATGTTTTCCTGGAACGCTCAGCTGGATTGAGTTCCTATGCCAGGCCAAGAGAACACACTTCCAAGTTTCCTGTGGTTGGACCAACCATAGGTCCAGGATTTATGATTTTATTTTCCAGACAGAAAGAATTCTAATTTCTTAACATTTGCAGATTTCTAGTCCAAGAATGTAGGAATATTGATTTATTTCCGAGTTCATGGCAGGCATAATTTCAAGGTCATTGTGACTTCCAGCTCTTTTTCTTCTCTGAGCTCCCCCTACCTGCTCTTCCTGACCCTCTCCTTCTCTGGGTATCCTACTGACACTCATCTACCTGTGTCTTATTTTCCTCATTTGTTAAATCGCTGCTGAAATAGTCATTCCTGAGGTTCAAACTTCTGGTAATGACTTAAAAACTAAATTCTGATTGAGCCTGCATTGCCATTGGTCATCATTATTTAGAATTTCCTGCCTCCATTCTTCATGTAAAGGCAGATACTAGATGACCCACTATTAAGCCAGGGACCCACTATTAAGCCAGTGTCTCCGTGTCTTCAGGGCCTGCAAGGTTTGGGGTGAAAATGGCCACGCAATGCAGAGTGTTAGCTCAGGTCCACAGATAGGGTGGTCACAGCAAAGGAGCAGGATCTGGGCCACATAACCCATTGGGGGCTGCAGGCTGCTAACGTGTCATCACAGGCTCTGTGTTGGGAAGAAAGCAGGGAAGCTCTGGCTGTCCCCATGTACCAGGGCCTCACCTTCATGACCTGCTTTCCTCCAAAAGCCTCCTTCCAAAGTCCAGGGCAGCCAGAGAGATTCAACATGGAAAACTGGAACGCAGTCCATAGCTCATAGCATGTGATTCATGAGGTGGTGAAGCAGTTATGTGTGTTCTAAGTTCTTTTCATTTTTAAGAGGTAAAATACTAATTTATTTTCTAAGTAAAATATGTGTGTAGCAATCTCAAATATAACCAGAAAAAGTATAGTAATAGAACATACAATCAAGGTAATAGCAAAAAGGAAAAAAAGAAACAAAAATTAATTCAATAGAATATGCATAGAGAAAATAAGACTACAAATAGATGAAACAAGTAGAAAGTAATTAACAAGTTGATGGATTTTAACCTAAATATATCAATAATTATTTTACATAAAATGAAACAAATTCTTATAAGAAAAAGGTTAAATTCAAAATCTATATTCTGCATGTAAGAGTCCTGTATAAAGTATATTTTAAAAAGTTGAAAGTAGTAGGATGAAAAAAATATACCGTGAAAACAAAAACACAATTTGTTGGAGGCAATAGGTCTTCTACAAATATATGCTCCAAATATCAGCTTCAAAATGTTTGAAGTGGGGCCAGCGATATAGCTCAGAAGCACAGTGCCTGCTTGGCAAGCACAAGGTCCTGAGTTTGATTCCTGGTACAAAAAGAAGCTTAAAGAAAAAGTAGACAGAGCTAAATAATAATAAAAACAATAATAATAATAATAATGATAAGAGATTTTTGCATACCTCTCGCAGCACCTGATAAAACAGTAATTTTATTTTATTTTATTTTATGTTTTTTATTTTAAAAATAAAAGGAGGAAAATGTTAACAGACAGACAACATTTTACAGAGTAGCAAAGGAACAGTACAGACAGTACGGAGTTACAAACAAAGTGGTAGGGAATTAACAATGCTTGTTGTATTACATATTGATATCTTCAAAGTGGTTTCTCATGAAAACAGATATAGACATGGAAAGCTAATCAACCAAGGACTCATTGACAGTTTCTTTCAGCAAAGAAATACAAGACAGTAGAGCAGCCATGTTGACTATCCTGCATATACATACATACACATTTTCTCCTTCTTTCCCTTCTCTTTTCCCACATCCCAGTTGCCCTTTACCTTTGAGTGCTTTCCTATCAATTCACAATGTCTATCATATCACCTAGTTCACATTAACTCTTTCAGGTTTTACACTAGTGAAACAATGCGGTGCTTGCACATGTATGTTTAATTTATTTCACTTATGAGTATGGTCTCTAGTTGTGACCATTTACCTATAAAAGCCTCGAGTTTATCTTTCTTTACAGCTGAGTAATATTCCATTACATAAAAGTACCACAATTTTCTTATCCAATCCTCAGTGGATGGACATTTGGGTTGCTTCAACATCTTAGCAATTACAAACTGTGCTGCTATGAACATAGGTGCACATACATCACTGTGATATAATGTTTTTAGATCTTCTGGGAAAATACCCAGCAGGGGGATAGCTGGGTTGAATGGGACCTCTAGACCTAATTTTTGGAAGAATCTCCAAACTGATTTCCACAGTGGTTTCACCAGTCTGCATTCCCACCAGCAGTGGAGAAGGGTTCCTATTTCTCCACAGCCTCACCAGCATTTGTTATTGGTTGATTTCTTAATGCTAGCCATTCTTACTGGGGTAAGGTGGAATCTCAGTGTTGTTTTAATTTGCATTTCTCGAATGACTAATGATGTTGAACATTTTCTCATATATTTATTTGCCATTTGTATCTCCTTGTCTGAGAAGTGTGTATTGATCTCTGCTGCCCATTTTTGGATTGGGTCTTTGAATTTGGAGGGGCTGATATTTTTAATTCTTTATATGTTCTAGATAGAGGTTCTTTATCTGATGGACAATCAGCTAAAATTTTTTCCAAGTTTGTGGGTTTTATTTTTACTTTGCTGGTGATTTCTTTAGGTGTGCAGAAACTTAAACAGTAATTTTAAAATATAAGAATATAGGTTAATAAATTAGGCCTAATGTGTGGAAAATACTTCCCAAAACATATTTTTTGAGTACACATAAAACATCAACCAAAAATGGGCCACAAAATACATTAGAATAGACTCTGAAGGCCTGAAATAATATGACATATTTTTCTCATCACAATTATAGTGTTAGATAAAATAAAAAAGGGAATGACACAACTAGAAAACTCCTTTGTATTTAGAAACTTAAAATATGTCCCTGGCACCCCAACACTTGAGAGGCTGAGGCAAGAGGATTGCTGCAAGTTCAAAGTCAGCCTGGACCACATAGCAAGATTCTGTCTCAGAAAGAAAAGAAAAGAAGAAAAGAAAAGAAAAGAGAAAAGGAAAGAAAAGGAAAGAAAAGAAAAGAAATGAAAAAGTTTCTGTACTAACTGGATATCTGATCCCATTTAATGCATTATTTTAGTTTTTAATGTGTGGTATGCAATTGTAGTTATGTTTTTAAAAGTGTTCTTATCTTTTAGTGACATGTGCTGAAATAATTATTTGGCTACTGGAGTCTATTTCAAAACCATCCAGTGGAATAGGTGAGGTACAGATGAGAGACAGCCCAAGCAGTTTCTGATACAAGCTGTAAGTGTATGAAATTTCTCAGCTCTATTTTCTCTATTTTGTGTATTTCTGAAAGTGTTTATAGTAACAGGTTAAATGCATACACTTTTAAGTCCATAATCCAAAAAGAAATTAGAAAATATTTGGAACTTAATGGAAGTACTGTACATCAAGACTTCTCACATGCACGCCTAAATAAACACAGCAGAATCTTTGACAATTGAACCAATATGCAATTGCTACCTATTTAAACTGAAATACAATTTTTAGGCTGAGCTTAACTGGGGTGATTGCAGAATGAAACAAACATCAGGGTCTTTGGAAGATTTTTACCAGAACCCACACCTCAACACAATAGGCTAACTGCTAAGATGTTTTCCAAAATTACACAACACACCAAGAACTGGAAAGCATGTCCGCTTCTCACAGAGAGATAGACACTAAGAGCAAAGCTCCCACTGGACTTTAGAAGTGTAAAACTATGATGTGGAATAACAAGGATGAAAGTGATGATGATGATAAAAGACCTCATACGGGGCTCAGCCTCAGACACAGCTCTCTTCCATTCCCTGCTGGTGCGAGCCACAGACTGGGCACCAGGCCAGGTGCAGGCCTCCTTATACCGCAGGTCTGTGGCTTGCACCGATGGGAAGGAGGAATGCGGGGAACGGGGACCAGATGCCTTTGCTGACCCCAGGGAGCTCTGAGTGGGTCCTCAATGTGGCCTTTTTTTCCACTTACGTTTGTTAGCGGCCAGGGCCAGTGTGTGGCCGGGCACACAGGGCCCCTCTGTTGACAACACGTACTGCAGCTGGAGGGATGGGAGAGAGGGGCTGAGGATTGTTCCACGTGCACTGCGTGGCCTGTGACTCTGCTCCATCCTGTTCCACAAAGTTCAAAGCCAGGCAAAGCCAAGCAGGGAGAGGGTCAGGGAGAGGGCTGCAGCCAGCACCTGCTGTCCCCAGCCTGGCAGCATGCGGGGGATCTTACCCTTGTGTTTTATGTACTTCTCCCATTTGTATTTTTCTCCAGAAGATGGGAAGCTCTCTGGGATGCGTAAACACTGGGATGGGATGGGGCCTAGGGAAGCATGAACTCTGGCATACCTTGCAGACGTCGGCTGCCGGGAACATCCTGGTTTCTCAGTGAGGAATTCTTTTCCCAGATGCACTCCATCTGTCCCTTTTCTAGTCAGTAAGCTGGACTTGTATTCTGGTTGAAATGACCTAGGTGCTGTGTGTGCTGGTTTTATAACAGAAGCCTTGAGTAACTGACCCCAAAATGATTTCTTTCAAATCGCTACACAAGTTGCCTCCATTTTGTGAAATTCGAGGTGTGCAGCGACTGTGCTGTCATCTGCTGTGAAGATGAATCAAGAGAATGCCTGCTGCCAGGCTTTTTGAAAAACTGTTCATAGCAGGATGGAATTTGCTACCTTTGGACTGAGAGTACTGAGCAGGATGATCCCAAATCACGCCATTCCAGTTCCTCTCAGGAGGATCCACAGAAGGAAGTGGGGGGGACTACAGCTGTTTCTGTGACACTGTGGGTACCCCATACTCAGGGACCCTGTTCTCAAGAATCAGGCCCTTCCACAAGTAGGCAGAAAAATGCACACTTTTTACTTAAATCACAAGGAGCCAGAGTTCTCCTTTGCATTTGGGAAAGGAGTTTTAAAGGTGAGGGACCCCAGCACAGCCAATTCATAGCTAACTCCAGAGTGCAGCCATGCAGGCAGGGAATGTGAAGGTGGGAGAGAGCATACTCACACATCCAGAGAAACATGGGCAAAGTCTTCCAGCCCCTGCCACGCCTGACAGCCTCTTAAATGAGCCCAGGATATGTTAAGGATGACAGAAAATCAATTCTCTCACCTCAGAGAGCTCTTGCACGTGTACCCCAAAGACAAAGCAGGAATGGCTCACATGGCAGCAACACTCTGGAAACAATCTGAGTAGCTACCAAGAGGAAGATGAGTAAGTCTTCCCCTATCCAAACAACTCATAATTTTACAGTCCCCAAATTAAGAGCTACAGTTACATGCAACCAGGTGTATGGGTTGTAGTAATTTAACTCTAAATGCTAACAGTAAATGACAACCCCCAAATAATTTAAAAACAACTAAAATAGAAACCACAGTATGAGGCCAGGCATGGTGGCACACTAACCCCAGTACTTGGGCAGCTGAGACTGGAGGACTACTGCAAGTTCGAGGCCAGCTTGGCTTTAAAGTGAGTTCAAGCCAGCCTGCACTGCATAGTGAAACCCTGTCTCACACACACACACATGCAAAAAGAAGCCACATTATGTTAAGTGGTATTTACAAGGTCGAGCTGCAGGTGCAGGAAGTCAAGGGTGCAGACCTCTAGGAAGAGGTAAGGGCCACTGCTTAGGCAGAGGCAGGAAGGTTTCTAAAAATGTGCTAGTTTTCATTTGTACTGCTTTTGTAGATGTTTGTTAAACTATTAAAATAAATTCATTTTAAAGAGCAGATATGTGAAAATGATGTGAATATTTAAAAATCTGGTGTCTATTAAAAGGAAAGAAACAGAAAATGATGGCATGTTTGAGATGGAAGCAGGTGAACTGAGGAAACCTCATCAGAAAGGCAAATTGTGAAATATGGAAATACACATGGAGAGGGCCAGGCTGAGTGTGTGATCTCATGGTCACTCATGTCGCTGGGCCAGCAACCAGCAGTGGGGGGATGCTTCTCTCTGGTTACATTTCAGCAAGGTGACTTCTGGAACAATGGTGGTGTTTCCTCATGGGGGTCAGAGGTTTACTCTTCCCTCTCTTGGCTGGGAGACCTTCAATATCCTGAGTTTCACGGTCTGCACCTTGGCTGGGAGACATGTGGTAGGGATGGGAAACTGTTTTCAGATGCATTGCCAGCAGACTTCCACAAGGTCACAAACCAGGAGCAACATTGCCCTGGGTCCTCTCACCACTTCTGTGACAAACATCTCCTTTAGTATTTCATATAGATGTTTAGTCTAAATATATTATCATTTATCTAGAAATGAACTGTCAAGATAATAATCATGCTAATATTAATTTTTCTGCTGTTTTCACATTTTTAAGGCCTGTCATTGCATTTGATAAATCCAGTGGTCTGATGATGGAGACCACTATGAAGAGGCTCTGAGCAGGATTTAAAATTAGCTAATTGGCTTTCTATGTCTACTTGTGAGTCTGTCCAAGGCCTAGGCCCCTTGCCTGGAGATGGGCAGTGGATTTGTAGTAAGTAAACCTCCATGAGTCACTGGTCCTGGCTGATGCTTATAGTGGCCTGTGAAGCCATGATGCCTTAAAGGACAAGTTAAGACCACAGCTGAAGACACCTGGCTCCAACCCCGATTAACTAGAAGGAGACTGAAGCTGCAGGCTCCACACTCCTACAACAAATGTCAGCTGGAGGTGAGGTAGTCCTGATTGACATAATTTACTACTTGGGAAAATATCTGAACTGACTCACAAGGTCATGCTCAGATTCCCATGCTTTCCTCTCTATCTCCCTCTCTCCCTCCTTTGTTGAAAAGCAAATAAGTGTGGGCTGCCCAGAGAAGTGCTTTGTCTCAGCCCCTATAGAATCTCAACTTCTGTTAGAAGGTCTTGAACCTCCTACAGCCCTAAAATCATACCACTTGTTTCTTTTATTTAAGCCTTTGCCACTCTCCTGGGAGGTTGCAGGTCTGATCAGTCCGTGATAGTCTGGGAACTGAGATAGTAATTTCTGCTTCACAGATACAGCTGCTCACAGGGCACACCAGGCACAGGGACTGGGCAAGCCAGAGGACAGCCAGCTGGGCCATGCCTGTCTCAGGAGGCCTCCAGCCACTCACTCAGCCTGGACTGCATGGCTCCTCACAGAGGGAAACACTGGGGCTCTGAGTGCCTCCTGTGGGTCTACAATGGGTACTGGCTGTGTGACAACCAGCAGACATCACACCCCACACTTAGGATTCACATCCAAGGCTCCTTTGATCATCAGTCTCTGAGGCTCACAGGGGTCTGATACAGGGTGAACTGAAAGAGAAACCCCAAGCGGGAGAGCCCTAAAAGCCATGCACTCTGCCATCTTTCCATGTTCCTCTGAGTCCCAGGCCTGACACTGGCCATTAGATGCAGTCTTGACGGTCAGCATCTCTGCAGATGCCCAGATGAGGCCGGCTGAAAGGTTTCAACTCCATATCCTTAGGGACCATGAAGAGGCCCACATATCCTCTGTCCCAAAGTTCAGGGCTGGCTACCAAAGCTTTGCCAAGTGCAGACTTCATCAGGGGATGTGGGTTGGGAAGGGAAGAATGGAGGGAGAGACAGAGGGGTCCAGAGGCTGACATCAGTCCCGAGAGACCTTCAGGCCCTGTTGCCCAGGTGGCCAACCTGGCCTGGAGCCTGGCTATGCCCAGAGGACCAGCATGAAGTTATGCTTGTGGGCAGAAGGAAGAGCTAGCATGCAGGAGGAACATGTGGTCTGTGTACCAGGGTCCCCCGGGCCCTGCTGGGGCTCAACTCAGAGGCAAGGAGGCCCAAGCAGAAATACACTTGCCCATGGCCAGATCAGACAAAGGCAAACATTTGATCAATTGGATTTGATCCTTAAGGGCCTCTGAGATTGGACCCAAACCTTGACTCTCTATGGACAATGAAGGCAAAGTGGCTGCAAATAGCTCTGTCTCCAGGGAAGGGACAGGATAGGACACAGCAGGGCTACCCTTGAGCTGTGTGTTTTGGAGCCTTGGGGTGGGGGTGGGGCACTGCAGAGACTAATCTTTGAGAGGATCAGCACTTAGACTGAGAACCATGGCGTGGGCCTGAGAACTGAAGGGCTGGGGCCAGCACCCAGTGTGGACAGTGAGGAATAGTGATTCCTGCAGAGTACAAGACGCAGACAGGCATTCTCTCTGGGGCCATGTGAGCCCCAAAGAAGGGACCCACAGGAGGGCGGGGAAGCCGGGATGGACATGGTAGTGGCTAAGACAGGGCTGACTTTAGAGCGTGGAGCAGAGTGGCTGCCTTGGCTGGCAGTCAAGACCCAGCATATCAGGGCTGTTTAGGGGCCACTGTCAAGTTGGAGGAGAGGGACTCAAACCGCTGGTTTCCCAGTATTCCTGGTTTCTTTCCCCTTTATCTCCACCTCCTTCACCCCCTGTGAATCTCTGTCTCCATCTTCTCACCCCTTGTGAGTCAACCTGCAGCAGAGTCTGGAAGAAGAGGGAGTTGGGACAGAGATGAGAAGGGAGCTGTGGATGTGCAGTCTGGGGTCCCTGCATGGTGCTTGGCTATTTGCTATTTGTCTCTTCACATCCACATTTTCAGGGAAACTGTTCAAGAAAATCACTTCCCTGGTCTTTGAGATCCCCAGTGCCCTTCCCAAGCTGTGACCTGTGATCGGGTGCCCCACTTCTCCTGCCCAGGACCCAGCAACTCTTCCCAAGATGACAGCATTGAGCTTTTCTCAGTATTTTCCAGGATATGATGTGACCACCCTAACACCCATAACTGCATGCCCCTGGGCCATGTGACTTCCATGGGGCTGGTGTGTCACCTTGTGGAGCTGGTGTCTGAAGTTCAGGTGGGACAGGACCTCTGCATAGGGAGGGGGGAATCCACCTTTCTGCAGTCACTGAGAGGTCATGAGCTACAGCTGGCAGTGGTGACAGGAGTCTCAGAACAGGGACAGGACAGAGCATGAGTCTGAATGACAAGAGGGATGCAGACCATCATCCAGAAACACCAAACCTACTTCTCAGTTCCCAGTGTCTGGAAGTCCAATGTTTGCAACTGGTATGAGTTTAATTTGCAGCATCTGCCGAAGTGTCCTGATTGTTACCTTGCTTGGCCTTCATGCCTTGTGCCAGGCCATTTCCTTCATACATTCACAGATTCCCCCGAGTGTGAGGCTGTCCTTGCCTTGTGCTACAAGCCTGGCCTCTCCCCATGCTTTTCTTGAACCTGCAGACCACATAGCAAAGCCCCACTTGGCTGAGTATTCTGCTGTGTTGCTGAGGGAACTCTGGACACAAAAGTTTCATGGCCACATTTAGTAGACTCCTCGTGTCTCTAAAAACCTACAGAAATTCTTTCTGGTTTTCTAACAAAGCCAGTTCAGATGTCCAAATGTCAGATAATAATTCTCCCTGAGCTCCATGGTGGACACTGTCATGCTGGTGTCTCATCAGCCTAGTCCCTGTGTCCTCTGCCCCAGGCCTGACTCCTACCTTGCAAAATTGAGCATGTAGTATTACTGCTGTCCCACTGTATGGCTTGTATCTAGATGTGGTCATAGGTGGGGCTTTTCAGAGATGACTGGATCTAGAGTGAGTGATACTGGGATTAAGGGTGTGTGGTACTAAATTAGTCTACTGATTGGAATTAGCAGAGTTCTGCGTGTGGATAATGGGAAGGCTGGTGTGGGTAATACAAATCAAGAGTCTTGTAGCCTGGATAAGAATATAAAGGGAGAAAGGGAATGTAGCCTTTTAATTCTGCTTTTCCTGTGGGAGAAATTAGAATACTTTCCACAATGTCAATTTCAAAGCACTGAAGGGCTAGTCTGAGTAGTCATACCTGCTGTGAAGAAATGACAGCCACAAATCTGTTCATGCCACATTGAAAGTATATTTTCAATCTTTAAAATCTATTAGAAAGAAATATCATACTGTGTACTATGCCTTGTACACAAAGAATACTTTCCTTAAAACAACTGTTTTGAATTTCCAGAGTCTGCACTGGCCTTGCTGTGAACAGGAGCACTCACTGGGTGCTTCCTGGAGCAGCCTCAGCCTCTGTCAGTGAAACCATCTGATCTGGAGATGTCTGGTCACTGGTGTCAGATGCTTTGCTGGAAATGCACCAACAACTTGGACCTAAAAGGGCCACCACGGAGGAATGGGTCTCTGTGCTGGACAGCTCCTGTTCTGGGAAAGGGAGTGTAGAGGCCTGTGTCAGAGCTGTCCAGAAAAGCCACCCTGGGGGATGCAGGCACCTGCACACTTAGGTGGGTAGAGAACAACAAGGACATGAAGAACATGTCCTGATCTTGGGGCTCCAGGAGGAGCTGATGATGCTGCAGCACTGTCCTGTGGGTTAGGGCAGAATTCTCTCCTCAGAAGACCATCATATGGTTTTTTGAAGTCCTTTAATCTAAGGGGGGTTCTTAGTGTTCTCACAACTCAGAATCTGCCCCAGAGCCCACACTGCATAGTGTTGTGACATCTGTTCACTCCTATGTATCCAAGCGTTCCAAGTATTTACAGAGATGTATGTGGTGCCAGGCGCTGTCCAAGGTTCCGACAGTTACCTCTAATCATGACCTTCCTATCATGCAGAACAGTGCACTTTGAGTTTTCCATAAACTCCAAGATTCTGGGACATTTGTTGGCTAAAACGTCTGCTCTGCACCAGCCTTTACTCAAGTTAGTCTATTTACCTTTCTGAACTTTTACCCTTGAGTTTAAAAATAGCAAGGGTTAACCAGGCAACCTCAACAATTTGTGCCAGTTCCGTCCATCACTAGATGCATGACTTTTGTGGGGGGTGGGGGATGAGTGAAAATCAGAGGAAGAAAGCAGAAGAGGGGAGCAACCTATGAGTGGCCTGAGCCAGGGAAAGCACCCATCAAGGGGAAACCCTACAGGATGAGGCTGCAGAGGATGCCTGGCCACATAGCAAAGCTCCACCAGGCAGAGGGCCAGCACTGACTGACCTCTGTGGGTAACACACAAAGGTCACCCTGGTCCTTGCTTGGTGTGGTTTGGGGGAGGTTGTGGCTGTGGTCCTCCAGGGGAGGGTCAAGGACATTTACTACTCGTCAGAAGTAGAACCAGGAGATGTGTGGTCAGTGGGAAAGAGGACAGGTCAGACAGGGCTGATTCTGGAGTGATTTACTGAGAGGAAAAGTAGCGTAGAGAAGAGAGTTGATTTCTGAGTAGAGAAAAAGGAGCAGAGCTTGGAGCCACAGCCAGAGGTCAGGGTATCCTTGTTCATGGAAGGACCACAGGCATGGAGATCAGCTTTGCCAAGAAACAGTCTTTATTGATTTTGCTGTAAATTAAGCCTTTCTGAGCCCCAGTGTGGTTAACATCAGATATTATGAGTCAACTAAGTGAAAACTCGGTGACTCACATGTGGTCCATGGCAGAGAGCTGGACCAAGGCCTTGACCATAGCAAGCACAAAATGACAAAACAGTAACACTCTCTCTCTCACACAGTAACACACACACACACACACTCTCTCTCTCATTGCTTTAAGGGTAAAAATTATAGTTAAATCATCCGAGGCTAAAACAAATAAGACCAATTCAACAAGAGCTACCTAGCACCAACTCTTTCTATGGCTACAGCTAGGTGCTACAAATGATTTTAAGATGACAGAGGAGAACAAAGCTGACTTGAGGAGCAGCTAGAGGCTGCTCATGTGATCTGCTTGATTCTCACAGGACTGGAGATTGGAGAGGAGAATCGGCTGTCAAACTCCATAATATCTATATTCTGAGATGATCTCGAGGGAGCCATAGAATTTCAAATGGAGAAATGAGACTTGTGGGCAAAATGCCATTTGGAGCCTTGATCTCAGGAATTCCTATGTAAATTTGAATGAGCAAAATAAAATATTCATCCCCATCTGTATAATTCTTTGACTATGCATATTTATCTGTATGGGAGTATGTGTTTCTACACAACTTACAGTGTTGCTGTCAGTATAAGCACAAGAACCTGACTGTAATTACATTTGCTTATGACAGAAAAACAACTGCAGTGTTTTGAACATAAAATTATTTTCCAGAAATTACACACTGTGTACAAATTTACTAGCTATGTTGAAGAAAACATATTTCTTAACCACCTTTACATAGATAATAAGCCCTGAGCTTTTCATTCCTCAAATGCTGTCTTCCCAGTTATCAGGAAGAGGTATAACTTGTAATTTCTACTAGCTACAGAGTTAGCTTCTCACACTCACAGAGTCCTCTCTGCAGCCTGGCTCTTTTAGACACTCACAGCTAGGATGCCTGTGTCCAGCTAGAGTGGAGTAACAGGGACTGAAGTACTGATTTTGTTTTAACAACAATAACAACAACTGAAACAGATAAAATATACAGAACTATGGTCTTCATGTCATGGGAATTGGGCAACAAGAGACAGTGATCACTGAGATAAAAAGCACACAGGCTGACTCCAGCTGCCACTCCAAGGGTCCTCAAGGTGCAGTGAGGTAGCTGGCCCAGGCCAAACAGCTGAGGAGCTGCCTTACAGACAGATAAACTTCAGGCCATATTGAACAATAGAAAGGGACAAAAATTACCAGCATCCAGAATGGGAGTGGTGGAGTGCTAAAAAAAGGAAGGGGAAGGAGTAAGAAGACATTACTTTATGCCAAGTAGCTCTACATGTTACATAAAAGGGAAAAAACACTTGGATGACAAAAATTCTCAAAGCTCACTTGGGAATAAAGAGGTTACCTGAGCACTGCTGAGTATACATTAATGAAATTGAATGAAATCTAAAAAATGTTCTCCTAAGGAAACACTAGGCTCAGATGGTTTTGCTGGTGAATTCTATCAAATCATTTCAGGAAGAAAATTGTCTAGAATATGTAATGCTTCGCAACTCTTTTAATGAGACCACATCATAATGATTTGAAAACCAGATAACAGCAACACAAAAAAGCTATATACAATACCAATATGTCTTACAAACATAGATGCAGAAATTATAAACAAAATTTTAGCAAGTTGAATCAAAACCTACTTAAATATATAACAATAACCAAGTAGATTTTATCACAGTGGTACAAAATTGGTCTAACATTCAAAAATCACTGATATTCATACTATTCACAAACTAAAAAAGAAGGGATCTTGTTATGGTTTAGGTCTAAAGTGTCCCCTAAAAGTTTCATGTGTTTGGAAGTGGGGCCCTTGGAAGACAATTGGATCGTGAGGGCATTACACTCATCACTGGAGGAAGTGGGGTTTGGTTGGAGCGGGTAGGTCATTGTGGGTCTGACTTGGAAGGCTGACGTGTTCCTCTTTCTGCCCCTCCCACTTCTCTCTTCTCCTCCTTCCTGGCTGACAAGATGTGAGAAGATCCTCTGCCATATCCCTATGCCATGTGATTTTTGCCTTGGAACCAGCAAACTACAGACCTAACTCTCTCAAACCCTGAGCCAAATACACCTCTCCTCCTCTAAGTTTTGAGTGTCGGGTATTTTGTCTCAGTGATGGGAAAGTGACTAATACAGATCTTCTCAATATGGAAAAAATGCATTTGAAAAATGCATTTTATTAACAACTATCATTGTTAATAAAAACTCTCAGAAATTAGGAGTAGAAGGGAACTTCTGTGTAAGAAAGGAACTTCTGTGTATAAAAAACTTCTGTTAGCATTACAGTGAAGGGCAAAAGTCAGAATACTTTCTAACTAAGACCAGGAGCAGAGCAAGGACATCCACCCTCAGCATTTGTATTCAATTGAACTAGACATTCTCACCAATGAAGAAAAAGAAAGACAAATTCTCACCAGCTGACAAAAAGTAAAAGTCCTCATATATGTGGATAATATAATCATCTATATAGAAAATTCAATGGAATATAAAATAAGTTACAACCATGTAACTAATGACCAACTACAGTAAGTTTGCAGGGTGTAAGATGAATAATCAGCATTTACTAGTCAGATGATGCAACTTTGCTAAGACTTGGTACTTCTATAAATTGTTGTTGTTATTATAAAAACCCCAAATGAAATCCCCAGAAGGTTTTTTAAGTTTTGTAGAAATAGACAACTGATTCTAAAATGCATACACAAATGCACAGAAGTAGAACCAGAGCAATTCTGAAAGATAAGAATATGGCTGGTGGACTAAGATGACTTCATTTTAAGATTTACTATAAAGCTATGGTAATTAAGACAGTGTGATACTGGACTCACAGAAAACTGATCAGTGGAACATAACATTGACATATGCCATTTATATATGCCATATATATTATATATATTTATAATATTATTTATATATGTATTTTCACAAAGCATAGACAGTTTAGTAGAGATAAGGATAGCCTTTCAACAATGGTGCTTCAACAGTTGTACATACATACGTAAAACATATTAATAATCTTCAATCCTTACCTCACACCATATGCAAATATTTACTCAAAATGGATTATAGAGCTAAAAATTACACAACTTCCAGAAAAAGGGGGGAAAACCTCTTTCAAGGAGATCAAAGAGGATATCAGAAAATAAAAAGATATCCCGTGCTCATGGATAAAAATAACTAACAAAGTGAAAATGGCCATATTCCCTAAATTGTTATACAAATTTAGTACAATCCTGATCAAAATACCAGAACATACCTCATAGATCTACAGAAAACATTCCTAAAATTCATCTGGAATGAGAAGAAACATAGAATAGCAAAGGCAATCCTGGGCAACAAAGGTAAGGCAGGAGGCATCACAATCCCTGACTTGAAATTAAACTACAAAGCTATTGTGATAAAATTAGCATAGTACTGGCAAAAATCCAAACCTGAGGACCTATGGAACAGATTAGAAGACGCTGGCACAATTACAAACACTCAGCCACCCTATCTTTGACAACGGAGCCAATCATGTTCACTGGAAGAAAGATAGCCTCTTTAATAGATGATGCTGGAAAAACTGGCTTGCCACATGTCAGAGACTAAAACTAGACCCATGCCTATTACCATGCACAAAAATAAAGTCAAAATGGCTTAAAGATCTAAATATTAAATCAGAAACACTAAATCTACTGGAAGAGAAAGTAGTAGAAATCTTGAAGACATAGGGATAGGTACAGTCTTCAGGAACAAAACCCAAACTGCACAAAAAATACTTCAAAGAACCAACAACTGGGATCTAATCTTATTAAAAAGCTTCTTCACATCAAAATAAATCACCAACAGAGTGAAAAGACAACCCACAGAGTGCGAAAAAATTTTAGCCAACTGTTCCTCAGACAAAGGACTTATATTTAGGACATGTAAAGAACTGAAAAAGATCAGACCCCCAAATTCAAAGACCCAATCCAAAAATGAGCATCTGAGATGGATACACACTTCTCAGATGAAGAAATACAAAAGGCAAATAAAAATATGAAGAAATGTTCAGCATCACTGGTCATTTGAGAGATGTGAATTAAAACAACACGGAGATTCCATCTCATCCCAGAAAGAATGGCTATCATCAAGAAATCAACCACTAACAAATGCTGGAAGGGATATGGGGGAAAAGGAACCCTTCTCCACTGTTGTAGATTGGTACAACTGTGGAAATCAGTTCAGAGATTCAAAAAAAAAAAAAACTAAGATTAGAGGTACCATTCAATCCAGCTACTCCCCTTCTGGGTATTTTCCCAAAATATTTAAAAACATCATGTGATAAAAGACTGGTATCTAGAAAATAGAAACTCACAGCAATATTTGTGCACCCATGTTTATAGCAGCACAATTTGTCATAGCTAAATCTTTCAAACAACCCAAATGTCCATCAACGGAAGGATAAATGAAAAAGATGCTCAGTTATAAAGAAGGATAAACCTGAGACATTTATAGGGAAACGGATGCAATAGAAACCATAATCATAAGTGAAATAAATTGGACTTGCATGTGTAAACATCATATTGTCTCCCTAGTGTAAGGAGCTCAGAGAATAAATAAGATCCAAAATGTACAATAGATATGGGAAGAAACTGTCAAAAAGTAAAGAGAAACTGGGATGGGGGAAAGGAGAAAAGAAGGAAAGGAAAACGAAAAGGGAAAAAATATATTCACAAGCTAGTTAGGATAGTTATAATACTAATTGCTGCTAGTTCATTGAAAATAAAGGTTTGTGCCTATATTGTTTGATCAATTTTTCATGCCCATATCTTATAGTATGTGCAACCACTTGAAGATAACAATACTCAATGTACTAACCATTGTTACTCTCCTACAATCTTGTTTTAAAGTTTTGTACATTATTTTTATTGTTTTTTTCTTTAAAATAAAAAAGTGATAATATTTGGAAATCACTGCAATAGGGAGAATATTTACTCCTTACAGATGAAATGACAGGTGTACTGCATATTTGACAATGAGGCTCATTTTCACGAATAACTGTATCTTCTTTGCAAAAGTAGCAAAACTTCATGAGAAGGAAGATTATGTTACATTTAGGATAAAGTTTCCATTTGGTGCATTACTTAAAACTAGAAGTATTCTTTTAGGAATTTAACTTTGGATATCAATGACATTCTCCTAGATTATTGATGGTAAGATGACATTGAATAAGAGAAAAACAGAAGGGTGGAACAATTGAGGACCTGTGAATTATTGCTTGAGTGAGGTTCTAAGTAAATAAATGACAAAGCCCCTGAAGTTAGTTCACAAAAGTGCTAGGTATACTATCTTATAAGTATGAATATTAAAATATTTTTCTGAGTAGTCAATTAAATTTTATGAAAACCTCCATTTTACTTGCTTGGGCCCTTTAGCAAAGGAACTGACTTTTGTATTGTTTATCTATTTCCATCAGCAAATGGCCTTGGCTTATTACTGTGAATGGACATGTAGCAATTGAAAATATATGAAGAGAGCTGAAAATTATCTTAAGGTTTCAAAGTTACCTCTTAATCTTTACAGCATGGTGATGGAGACATTTTTCTTAGAAATAAATTTCATGTTTTTTATGCCCTTAAAAAAACACTTTTGATCCTGGTTTGTTAAATATAACACAAAAGCTCAATCTATAGTAGCAAAAAAACAGACAAAGTTTACTAAAATTAAGTATTTTTGTTTTTGAAAGATATTAAGAGAACAAAATATAAGCTATAGAAAGGGGAAAATATTTTGAAATTGGCTGTGATAAAAGACTTGTATCTAGAAAATAGAAACTCACTGATACAAAAGCAAATCAACCCAACACAAAGTGGGCAAAGGGTCTGCCTGGGTAATTCATTAAAGAAGATAGAAGAGTGGCGAGTAAGCCAGAGGAAAATAGTCAATACCATTATCCATAGGGGAGATGCAAAGAAAAACCACAAGATACCATTATTCAGCTATTAGAAGGGCTTAGTGAAAAGACTGGTGATACCAAGAGTTGATGAGGATATAGGGCCACTTCCTCCTACCGTGAGAACATAAAGTGGTACAACTATGTTGGAAAAGAGCTTGCTACTTTCTTAAAAAGTAAATCACACACTAATATTATACAACTATTCTAGTGCTAGCTGTTTACTTAAGAAAAAAATGAAGTATGCATCCACACAAATTCTTGTGTATGAACATTTGTAATAGCAACAAGAAACAACTATGTCCATTGACAGTGGATAGGTGAGCTGTGGTATATCTATGCATGGAGTAGTATTCAATAATGAAGGGGAATGAATTATTGATATACACTAGTAAAAGGATGAATACTTGCATATTATATTGATGAAAATAACCAGATAAAAAGTAATATGTACTATATGGTTCTGCTTATATGAAATCTAATGCAAGTGAATCTACTATAATAGATTACTCTTAGGAGTAAACTGGACCCCTACAGTTTATGGGGTCCAGGAGAGAAGGGAGGAGGGGATAGGGAAAAATAAAGAGTTGTCCTGGTGGTGAGGGTGTTTCTTGTATGGTGGGTGGTGATGTCATGCATATGTTGACATTTACCAGATTGTACCTTTTAATGTGCATTTATTGTAGTCAGTCAAAACTTTTTTAAAACCCAAGGCACACTATAGCCATTCCTCCTGGTGTCTGGTAAAGGACAGAGTGTGGAAAACAGGAATGCTGCTTAGCACTGAATAATGGCTAGAACCACAGCATTCTATGGTGAAAATGACCCATGGACTCAGGGAGGTCAATTTCCCCTTGGTTCAGGAATTCTTTACACCTTATCTTGGATTGTAGGCACCTAACTTTTGAGTTTGTCATAAATTTGGCTTTAAGTCATAGTAAAATAATCTGGCCCCAGCACAGTGGTTTTGTTGGGGTGGGGCTAGACGTGAACTTACAACTGGCCAGTTCTGCCCCTTCCTTTTTGTGTATAGAATAACCCACACTTTTGTCATCCCCCAGGGCTGGAGCCTAGTTCTTGGGGCCCGTAGCCCATCCTCCCTCCATTCCTTGGCTGCACCCTGTGGAGGAGCTACGCTCTGAGCAGGAATGGATGGCTACACCAGCACAGTCTCCAGGCTGATCTGACCAATCCAAGCCCACTTCCCTGTCCTGGATTCTACTTGGTCTGTGCAGCCTCCATCCTGCACCTCTGCTGTCCATTGTGTTCTGTTTCAGTGCAGGTTGTGCCTAAGAGAACTCAACAGTCACTACACCACACAATGAACTTCATATCCTTCCTCATTTAAAAATAATCTTCATAGAAATAAAAGCAAATCTTATTATAAATTATACTAGATTATTATGAAAGTAATTTCCAAGGGCCCTCAACTAAATGTAAGATTTTTCTTTCAAGATATTCTGTCAATCATACGATGGCCTCATTAAGGGATTCTAGTTACCCCAAATTTAAAATGTAACCATCTACACCCAGGGAATTACTCAAAATTCAGGACATCACAGCATCCTTGTGGAAGAAAATGCTTCTGAACATGGAGCCATGTCATTTGAACATTTTAGTTTGTGTTGTTTTATGAGTAGTTTTTGGCACCGAAACGAAGAGCTCTTCTGAATGATTTTAGAGCTGTCAGGGCTTTGTGCCAACAGTGCTATGACATTTCAGAAAAGATCTCACACAAGTTCTTTAAAAGTCACTTGCTTTGGAGTAGCTCATACAGTTATAATTTAGTAGAAATACATTTACTATTCTCAGGGGCTTAACTTGGAAAAATAATAACCAACATGTAAACCATCAAAGTCTGAGTTTTCACTGTGGCCAGCTCTCGGCTCAGGCAGCAGCTGACTGGGGATCTTCTGCCAGGCTTGGGAGTTCTGGGTTCTGTAGAACTAGCCCAGAGCATGAGGATAATAAACTCGTCTTCCTGTTATAAAAAATTCCAATGAGACTGTGTGTTTGGGCAGGCCAGTGGCCTAGAAAACACAAATGTAATGAACTCCTTTAACTCAGCCAAACTTAGTAGGCATGCTCTTTCAGAGAAGTCATTTGTGTCCAAAGTTATGTAACACCCATTTTGATAATCCCCCCAAACTCACTGGGTATAAAGTGAGTCCACTTGCAGGGGCTTTCTGTGTCCATCAGTCCCCAAATGGTGACAGTGTATATGCTCTGAGAAGCCTTGGGGAGACCACAGCTAGAAGTGCAGAGATCAGGGCAGGGGACATGGCACTCTGGGACTCAGGCTGCCCTCCAAGGCCTCTGTGGCTAGGCCAAGTCATTTCCGGGAGCTGGGCTGTCCTTGTCTTCTTTCCAGGCCAAGCCTGCTCTGCTATCTTCCAGGGACATCCCTCAACCTGCACCCCAGATCCAAGAGCCACTCCACTTTCCTGGGCTCTCCCTGCATCCCAAACCTCTCACCTGGTGCACAGGGAGGTGCTGTCCTGAGCAGATGATGCCAAAGGGAAGTGAAAATTCTGAAGTTCCAACTTGTTAAAGTTCTATCAGCAAGAGGCTTAACTGTGAGCCTCTTTGTTAAATTATACCTGCATATTACACTTGCCATTTGAAACCCTGAAAGCCTTTCAAAGAATATAAATGCCCCTCATACTCTGACTTACAATTAGGAAAAATTCTAAGAGTTTCTTTCTTTTTTTTTAATATACCAAACTTTATTCATTCATCAGTTGATGGACACTGGCTTATTTTCACCTTTTGGCTATTTTGGGTAACACTGCTATGAACACTTGCATATATGTTTTTTGGTAAGCCAGAGAGTGTTGCCCCATTAAGCTCTGTCATTCTGTGTCACAGAGTAGAAATGATATCCTTTAGCTCTAAGACATCCACTCTCAAGCCAGACCCAACCTGGCTGAGGTCCTACTGTTATCACGTGTGGCAATGAATTGAAATAATAAGTATTTTCCAACCCAGGCAAACCATATTCAGATTGGTCAAAATAAACTTTTAGAAATGATACAGAGCTTCACTAAACAAGGTGGTAGCAATTCAACAATGGTTGTTATACTGCATATTGTTGTCTTCAAATTAGTTGTTCAGATTACCAGATATAAGCATTAAAAATTGGTCAAGAAAAAAAATTAAGCATTAACTATTCTTTTCTGGTTTTTTAAATTACTTTTTATTGTCTTTAATACTTTGATCAATCCTGCATTCTTACATCTGGTAATCTGAGCAACTTGATTAAAGATAGCTGTATATAATATAACAACCATTGTTAATTCCTGTCATCTTGTCTTGAAATCCTATATTGTTTTTCTTGTTTTTGTGTTGTTTTTTGTCTTTGTTGTTGTTATTTTGTTATTTTTTTTCCTCTTTAAAATTAAAAAAAGAAACTTTTAATTTTTTTCCTCTTTATTTTTTTTATTTTTATTTTTTGGTTTTTCTCCGGTACCGGGAACCAAACTCACGACCTTGAGCTTGCCAGGCAGGCGCTTTGCTGCTGAGCTAAATCCCCAGGCCCTGTTTTTTTAAATTTTATTTTATTTTAAAAGGTAAAAGAAGGATAACATAATAATAGGGGGGACTTAGCAAATTACAGACAAAATGGTAGGAAATTATCACTGGTTATCGTTTTACATATTGTTATCTACAAAATAGTTTCTCAGGAAAACAAATAGACAAATAATAGTGAGTTAGAGACAAAAGAGGTAGGAGATTATCAAGAGTTGTTGTACTATACTTTGGTATCTTCAAAGTGGCTTCTAAAGAAAATAAATAGAGCTATACATGAGTGACCTATTGAAAAATCATTAACTATTCTCAATGGTTGTTGTAGGAAACACATAATAATAAACATACATCCATTTATGAAATAGGATAGGAACATTACAAACTTTACACAGTTATGAATAGATTAGTAGGAAAATATCAATGGCTGCTGTAATACATGGTGGTATCTTCAAAGTGGTTTCTCAGGAAGACAGAGATATGCAAGAAGGATCTAATAAATAGTTACAGCCTAAGGGTTGTCAAAAATAGCACATTACCTCCTCACCAGTGACTCCTTTCATTGAGGTATGATGGCTGGAAGGAAGGCCAGGATTGAAAAGAAGGACTGAGAGACTTGCACCTGTGTCTAGCAACAGGCTGTTTTCTTGTTCCTCCATAGTCATGATTACCCAGGGCTCCTTGATGGAGATGATGGTCTGGCCAGAGGGAGAAGGCAGAGCATTCCCCAAGCCCTCTCATTCCTGTTGGACTAACTGGTAGCATGGGTCTGAACTCTGGGGCCTCCACCTCAGAGGGCAGACCGATCTCCAGTGGTCTCCTTTGCATCCAGGGCATGGCTCATGGGGCCTCTTAGGGCAGTTCCTCTTGAGGTGGGCTGGCTTTTAACAGTGGTAGCAGATGAATGCAGTTGTTGAGTTCTTCTTGGGGGCCCAGGAATCAGACCTGGGATCTGTTTCTCTTAGTGGTGCAGCAAAAGCAGCTGCTTTTTCTCAGTCTCTTTGTTTTCTCTCCTTGGCCTCCTCCTCATCATGGCTATAGAATACTGAGGAGGCAATTCTTACTAACATCTCAAGTGAGCTATCTGGGGTGAAAGTCATTCTTTGTAGCTTTTTCTCTCCAGCTTCCCATTGCTTTGGGACCCCACAACCAGTTAGTGTCCTCTCCCCAACTGTCAGCACAGGCAGCACGAATCCTGCTGCAGACTTCTCTGGAGCTCCACCACAGCCTGTACTGTCAGGGGAAGAATGGCTTCCAATGAGTCTCTGCAGGTATTGTGCAACGTCCTCCTGGTTTACAGCTTCCGAGTGGCTCTTGTGACCCCAGTCCACTAGACCTCTGACTCCTCAGGCTTAGTCTGCATTCTCATGTTCTCTGAGTCCTTGTTCAGCAGCTGCTCCTCCGTTGACTCTGGACCTTTCTGGTTCTCAATGGCAGGAGCAAGAGTGGCCCGTTGTATGGCATGCATTCCCAGGGGTTGTTCAAAGTTTCAATGATTCACACACATAACTTTTAATTTTTAATTTTCCTATTTTGAAAATTCGTTTGTGGTGCTGAAATAAATATTGAAGGTAAGTACAGAAGTAGAAATTAAATTGTAAAATATGTAATGGGTTATGATTTGCAAATATCTATTAAGAATAATTTACTACAGTGAAGCATTTTTAGACTCATCGGGGGTGTATTACTAATCTAGGAAATGTTGGACTTATACTTCAAATTCACGACTGCCTAGGAGGGTTAATGCCTGTGTTATTCCTCGTTCCATTTGAGTAGGCTTGGTTCAGAGGTACTGGGAGACCAAGGAATAGGAACAGAGAAAGTCTGTCAATGTAGATCCCAGGAAAGCAGCAGCCCAGAGAAATATCCTGGGCTTCTATGTCGGACAAGAACATCCCTTACTGTAAGACCTCAGAAGAATCAGATTGTAGGACCACCGTTGTACCACCTGGGCCTCCAATGTGCTCCAGACCTTCTCCTTTCCTCATGGAGTTCAGGGCGTTTCTCCAGCTGGCCTGTGAGTCTCCTCTAGAACTCTGCCGGGGGTACCTCGCTGGACCTTATGGATCTCACTCTTCACTCTGGCCCAGGCCCTGTGCCTGGGACATGGTACGGCGATGAGCAAACCGTGAGCAGAGGGCAGTAGCACAGCACTGTCCTAGCTGCAGCCACCCCTGATGGGCAACCCACCTGTCATATCCTGATGGCTTCCTCTTACCCTCACCTCCTTGGACCACTGAGGAGCCACTGAAGAACAAGGTGAACCATGTGCGCATGAAGAATGGCACCTTCTTTCCTGAGGATGAGATGACTGTGACAACCGTCTCCCTGTCAGCTCTGAGCTAGCTACACGCTGCAGGTGACAGCTCATGGTCTTCAGTGGCTCCTTATAACTCCCCAAATATATAGAATGGAGCTGGCCATGAGGCTTGCCTATCCTCTCTGCCCCTCCAGGTGAGCTGATCCTCTCTCCTGCCTGAGAATCTCTCTCTCCTCTTCTTCACTCACCCTCTGGAGAAGGGCAGCTTCTTCCGAATGCCAGCTCCCAGTCTGAACTGCCTCCTGAGCACCATGTGATAGCTGCTCCCTCATGGATGTACTGCACGCTGTGGGAGCACTGAGTTACCCCTGAGCTTCCCTGGAATTGCCCCATTCCTTCACTCTCCCACTGTACTCTGTGGGTTCTGTTGAGAGACTTTTCTAGCACATTCTGAAACTGTGTCCATGTAGCTGCATGCATACTGCATACAAGTTCAGGTAGTCAGAACCTGTGGTTAGTGTCTGTGTCTGTTTTGGGACTGTCCACCCATGAAGGTGGGCTGTTTGTTCAGCAGTGAGTGGCCAAGGTCTGGACCACAGCATTGTGTAGGGTGGCTCTTGGGAACCCTTTGTGAGGGGGTGTGGTGGGAGATTGTTGGTGGCAGGCAGCTTTCTTGTACATGAGACCCTAGGGCTGTGCCATTGCCGATGGCCTGAGCATTCTCCTCCAGGATGACCCTGGTCTTCTCAAAATGCCCACTGCTGTGCAGATGGCCTCTTGCACATGGTCATCCTTTGCTTTGGCAATGACAGTTGCCCTCAGAGTCTGTCACCCACACAGCAAGCACAGATTGAAGAACACTACGGCTGTGTTTCTGGCTTCTAAACAGTG
Organism: Chinchilla lanigera; assembly: GCF_000276665.1. Taxonomy (NCBI): domain Eukaryota; kingdom Metazoa; phylum Chordata; class Mammalia; order Rodentia; family Chinchillidae; genus Chinchilla; species Chinchilla lanigera. The sequence continues at coordinate 1,253,618 of NW_004955579.1, forward strand.
CAGGAGAGGCCTGAATTGCTAGGGGTGTTTCCTGAGGCTGACTTCCTACTAGGATGGGTGGAGGTCAAGGCCATTTCCGAGGACTTGGCCCACATGTGGAGATCTAACCCTCACAGGGCTGCCCCATTGCACCCCTGTTTTCAGCTCCACGTCCATGCTGAGCTGATCTGGAAGATCCCAAAAACATGCTCTGGGACTTTGGTCAGCACTGGGTGGAACATAATGTTTACTTTCATTGGCAATTTGTAATTACCACTTGCACTTTTTATTAGCACCTTTGGAAAGAATTTTAATAAAATTATATCATTTTGATCATTAAAATTGAGATATAATTTATTATATTCTCCTTAGATATCTTATACTTTTGTTGCTATTATAAGTGCTATTTTTTACCTACTTTCTAATGCTCTGGTGTCTAGATAGTCCTGGGTCTCACAGGGTCAATGCTTTCGGCTGGTGTGTCTGAATCTCGGATTCCACAGTGTGTCCTCCCCAGAGATGCCTCTGTTCCCAAGCAGCAGTGGGGATGATGGTCAGGCTTAGGGCCTCACCCCTTCCCCCTGGACTTCTCCTTGCAGCTCTGTGAGGAGACACTGCAGCACATTTAGAAAACACAGAGAAGATGCTGAGGGAGCCGCATCCAGTGATTCTCCCTCCACACAGAACCACCCCGTCACTCAGCACAGGGGGCCTCCTGCCCCTCACATGTGACGTCATCTCGCAGTGACTGAGCTGGGCCAGGTCTTCTGGGTGAGGGAGGAATGTGCAATGCTGACCCTCACCTGCACTTGTGGTGCTGACTGATCCTGGGTTACAAGGCTGTGTGGGGTCAGGGGCAAGAATGCAGTGCCAAGGGCAAGAATGAAGGAGATGTTTGGGGCCTGGGCCAGGCCACTGCAGGGTGCCAGTGCTTCCTTCTGGGGGTGGCGGTGCTCTCAGGGGTTATTGCTCTCAGTATAGTCTCCATGTCCACAGAATCATGCTGCGAGTGTTTCACTAATGGAGAGGGGCAGAAATGTGTATGAATCTAAAGATTTTCGCCTTGTTGAGGAAGGTAGCCATGAACAGGAGACTGCTTTGCCAGACCCCAAGGTGGCCCTGGGGCATGGAGGCCCCATTTGTGTATGTGAGGTGCTGGTGGCAGGAGGCCCAGGGTACATCCTTGTGCCCAGGGCATCATCTAGTACCATATCTGAATCCATTCTACTGGGCTTATCCCTTCTGGTCCTGGAAATTTGAAGAAATTCCCAGCAAATCATTCAACACACAGAAGCTGACCTCTGAGGGACTGAAGTGGCTCTCAGATGCTGACGTCCCTGTGGAAAAGGACTGAGCTGGGCCTGCAGTCCTGCCAGCCAGGGACAAGTCCTGCTGCTTGTGTCTGAGGCAGGCCATCTTGGGGACTGTGTGCTCCACACATGTCAGCAGGCCAAGCTCAGGAAGTGGGGTAAACAATGCTGGATCCCTGGGTGAGGATGAGTGCAGGAGAGATGGCCCAGCCCTGGCTTCCCTAGCCTGGCTGGCAGAGGCCCTGAGCTCCCAGGGTGAATGTGAGCCAGAACAGGATGATCAGCCCTGGGACTTCCGTCTCAATGACAGCAGGAGCAGCAGGGTGACTGGAAATGCTGGGAGGGCTGATGTGACCTCTCACTGCTGAGAAGACAGAAGATCTCTGAACTGTCACAGGGGAAAGAGCAAGGCCTAGTGGCCAATGACACTATGTCAGCTTCTGGAGACAAATCTCGGTGACACTGACAGAGCTAGGCTGGGGTAGCAAGGCTGCCAATTTGGAGGAGAATCTGGCCTCACATGGTCACATAGAGAAGAAATGTTAAAAGCAATCTTGGAAAATACTTAAGAGTGAAGCAATTGTTTATCCCCTTGAAAATCCTGCCCAATTCTCTGCTGCAGGTCAGAGCCTCTGTGAGAGGGAGGAAGGACTGTTGGGGTGAAGGGAGGAGGGATGGAAAACAGAAACAGGAAGAGTAATGATGATGCGGAGACCATGGCCAAACAGAGAGGGCCTCACTGATCCTTGTGTCCAGCCCCCAAATTTAATTTTCCTTTAAACTGTATCTCTCACTTAGTTGTAAACTGTCATGCTATAAAACTTCACTGATTTTTGTCAGTTTTGTATTCTCTGGCCTGGCAGAGTTCTTACAATAGAGTAGAGGCTCAGTAAGTATTTATAAAATGAGAAACTGGACAAATATGGGGACCCCCTGAAGACCACATCCCAGGATATTTTAGGGTGAATAGGGACATGTGAAGGGATTTCCCAATGACCATGCCCAAGACATTTTGGGGTGGATGTACATACATGTGGGGATTCCCTGGGGGCCATGTCCAGGACAATTTGGAGTGGATAGGGAGACACATGGGAATCACAAGAATTTGGTGTTTAGGTACAGCAGAACGGCAGAGCCAGATCCTTCATCCTTTCCTAGCTTCATTTCAACTGTTCTTTGCTGAAGAATTTTGGGCTTGGCCAGGCTCCTGCCAGTCCAATTACAATGAGTAGAGGCAGAAACCTCTCCCTGGGGAGGTGGGATAGAAGTCTGGAAAGTTGAACTTGCTGGGAGGTGAAGGAAGGTCCCATCCATGGAGCAAATGAGCCTTCTGACCCTCACTGTGATCCTTGGTCAGTGTCACTGTTGCCTGCCTGACACCAAGCTGCCGGGGTTCAGGTCCCCACATGTTCACAGCAGGACCAGCCAGAGAGCTGCAAGGCCTGTGTGTTCAGTCCCCTGGATGGGTTCAGTTCTGAGAACCCAGGTGGTATTTTTATTTTTCAGTGCTGGGGATGCCTCCCAGGGCTTTGCATGTACTAGGCAAGTGCTCACTACTGAACTACATCTGTCTGTCATCTGCTGAGTGAGGACCATGTGAAGGATCATGATCCTTTATTCCAAGGAGGATTTCATAAGCCCCTTTGACAATCAAGCAGTTCTAAACATTCACTGAGAGCTCAGAGTTCCTGGGGCCTATTGCCACCTGAGGCCATCATGGCCCAGGCATTCAGTCCTCAAACACTATTTGTTTGACCAACCAACATTCCCAAGCTTTATCACGTGCTCCATATCAGAGCAACTTCTGTACTCCGAGGCCTTCTTCTCAGGCATGCATTATTTGAGGAAGGTTAATATCCAGATTTGCCCATTTGAAGCCTGTGACTGTAAAACTTGGATGAGCTCTTCAGGAGAGTTGGATACCTAAGCAATCTCCACTCAGCCTGGGATATACAGAGAAAGCTTTACAGACTGCCATGTAATTTGGAAAGCTGCCAAGTTTAGTAAGGTAAAAGGAGGCATGGGCCTTGTCTGTCTTTCTTTCTTTCTTTCTTTCTTTCTTTCTTTCTTTCTTTCTTTCTTTCTTTCTTTCTTTCTTTCTTTCTTTCTTTCTTTCTTTTTCTTTCCTTTTCCTCCTTTTTTGAGACAGGGTCTCACTGTATAGTGTTGGCTGGCCTTGAACTTGCTTACGTAGCCTAAGCTGGCCTCGAACTCATGATGGTTCTCTTGCCTCAGCCTCCTGAGTGCTAGAATTACAGGCACAGTCTTGGCCCAGCTCTCTCTATGCTTGGATATTAGGACTTCAGCCTCTCTAGTGAGGCCTGGGTCAGACTCTCAGGCCATCATTCACAAGAATGCCTTGCCCATGACAGACAAATGCAGAGACTCATCAGCTCTCTAGCTCTCAGGATGCAAGCTTGCAGCACTGTCCCTGGGAGAACTATGGCTGGGAGAGAAGCCCATCATCACCCTCTGAGGGAGGACATCTCTGCACACGTCCATACACCCAGCTCACAGAGTGGCCACCACTCTCAGTGTGACATCAGGGTGGCCACTTAAGCCTCTCTGCTGTGCATCCAGTGATACACCTGGGTCCCCTCCCCAACTTCAGATGCCCTGGATCCCTCAGTATCCGATTTGGGCAAAGCTAATTTCAATTGCTCCAAGTAGTTATTAAAATTTTATGGCCCCTTATATTTTTACAAGCTTTATAATTCATAAATGCTGACACATGTATTGGACATTGTTATTTTGAGCTCCTACTTAATATCCTAATTTTAGGGGCTGGGGGTTTAGCTCAGCGGCAAAAGCGCCTGCCTGGCACGCGCAAGGTCGTGAGTTCGGTTCCCGGTACCGGAGAAAAAACAAAAAAAACAAAACAAAACAAAAAAATATCCTAATTTTAGAACTTTTTTCCCATTCATGAAGAGGATGTCCTGAACTTGCCATTGTGTCTTGTAGGTGGGAAAATGCCATCTGGGCCCTTGGGCCTGGCGAGTGGGGAAGAGGTAGCAGGAAGTGGGGGCGACGCTTCTCCTGATGTGCAGTCTATGTGCAAAGGCTGAGACCGGGGTTGGTTTGACAGCTGAGGGTAGTCAGGGGTGGTGGGAGGTAAGACCCATCTTCATTTAGAATTCAGGGGTGTCCCCTATTATCTCAACCAATGTGACAGACCTCCAGCCAAATAGAGACCAAAATTTGTGCAAATTCCCTGGAAGACACAAATGACTAACACACATTCAAGAAGAAATGCAGAATTTTGATAACCCATTATTTTTTAGGGAAAATTGAATCCATAGAAGAAAGGGACTATCGAAAAAGGGCAAAAACTCCACCTCTACCCACCAAACATTCAAACAAAAACAAAACAAAATGAAAAACTTCTACACAAATGTTTCCTAAGCAGAAAAGAAGGAACACTTCACTCCCAATTTTATGAGATTATTATTGTCCTGATATGAAAACTAAATGAAAATAATACAAGAAAAGTAAACTACAAAAACCAGTATTATTAACAAACATGGAAAAGTCCTTAAAAGAACTAGCTGAAGACAGCATTCCATCAGTAAGTAATCATCACTACCAAGTGGATCTCCAAGCCTGTGCATTGGTTTCAATATTCAAAAATCAATGTAATTCATCATGTTGGGACTAGAAATAAGTAAGACAAAACTGCATACTCAAACCAAGAGATGCAGAAGACACATTTGACCAAATTCAATATCAGTGCAGTGTAGCTGACTAGAAATGGAAGGAAATTCTGGGACATACACACCCAAAGGCCTTTGGGTGGAGAGGGCCTGCAACCTCCCACTGAGGTTTGAAGTAGGACTAGCCATCTGCCCTTGTTGCTCCTGAATCACATTGCCCTGGAGCTCCCATCTGGGCAAGAAGTAAGAATAAGACCGACAGAGGCCGGAGAGAAATTGATTGAATGCTTCTTCTTCACCTGTTTTATATATACCTTAAAGAATGCTCTGCAAAAGTTACCAGAATTTAGAAGTGAATTCAACAATGTCTCAGGACACAAAGTCAGATTGCAAAAATCAATTGTATTTCTACATACTAGCAATAAAAATTGGAAATTTAAATTACAATAACAATATCATTTATAATACCATAAAACACACAGCACTGTCAAGGATAGGTTTAATAAAGTGTTGCATTATCTGTATGCTGAAAATAGCTGGATTACTGAAATGATTTAAAGAAGGCCTAAATGAATGCAGGGAGAGAATATGTCAATTCATTGGAAGACTTGATAAAAATGTCAGCTCTCCTCAAAGTCATCTAAAGATTCAACAAAACCTCAGTTAGTATTCAACAGTTTTGTACAATTTTACAAGATGATTATAAAATTGCATGATTTAAGTGACATAAATCAGACTCACATCTGTAAACATCGTATTGTCTCCCTAATGTAAGAACCTGAAAGAGTAAATAAAATCTGAAAGGTAAAATAGATATTGTGAAAGAGAAAGAAACTGCTCAAAAGGAAAGAACAATTGAGATGAGGGAAAAGAGAGAGAAGGAAGGAAAATATATATATGTATATATATATATATATGGTAGCTAAGATAATTGTTCTACTAATTTCCATTGGTTTATTGAAAGGAACAGTTAATGTTTGATTGCTTGATCAATCTTACATGCCTACATCTGGTTCTCTGAGTAACTACTTTGAAGATAACAATATGTAATATAACAACCATTGTTAATTTCCTATCACCTTATTTTGAAATTCTGTATCATTTTTATTGTTTTTGTGTTGTTTTGTTTATGTTTTTGTTTTTGTTCTTTTCTCTTTAAAATAAATAAATAAATAAAATCTCATATAAATTCAAAAGATGCAGAATCCCAAAACTAATTGGGACAAATCATCAATTTAGAGGACATACAGTGTGGGATTTAAATATAGAACTGCACAAATTAAGACAATGGGCTATAAGTGTGACTACAGATATTTTAATACACGGAATAGAGAGAGAATAAGCCTCATAATTTATTTTTGACAAAGGATCTAAGGTAATTTAATAGAGAAAGGCTAATCTGCAATATATCTTATTGGAACAAATTAGATATGTACATGAGTAAAAGATCATTGATTCTTAGCCTCATGACATATAAAATAATTAACTGTGAATGCATCATAGACCTAAATGTAAAATTTTAAACTATAAAACTTCTGGAAGAAAAAGTGGGGAAGATATTTATGGCTTTGGATTTAGCAAAGATAAACTGGTATGAAGGCATCAGTATGAAAAATAGTAGAAATAATTGATGAAAATTGGACTTCTCTGTGTTATATCAATAGCCCTATATACAAAACCTTTGAAGAACAAGCTGCAAACTGGGAGAAAAATACATCTTGTAAGGGGAAAAGTGCCCACACTATACAAATGCACAGGAGAAAGATCGAACGTGTACTGCACCAAAGCTGAGAGATACGACATTGGCAATAAAGAGTACCACACTTGAAAAGATGTTCAAAGCCTTAGTGGGAAGACGGAAATAAAAACATTCTGAACTTCTGTTTCATAGTTACTGAAAAGGCTAAAGTTTAAGACTGACAAAGCCAAGTGTTTAAGGTGTGGGGATGGAACTTTCCTCCCTCGTTGGTGGGAAGGCGAAGTGGTGCAGCTACTGTGGAACACAGTGCAGCCGTTTCCCATAGGACAACGTGCAGACACCACTTGACACAGAAATTCTAAAACAGCTGAATGTATCTCATCTAAGTGGTCAACCCAAGGTGATGAGCCCACAGTGGCATGTGTGATTTGGTTGGAATGAAGGACACAGGGCAACAGGAATGAATCTCAACAGCAGACGTGCCACTGCACAGTGTGTTGTTCCCTTTGCACAAAACTTTAGAAAAGGAAAGTCAACAAAGCAGAAGGCAGCCCTGGGGTTGGAGGGAAGCAGCAGAAAGGCATGGGGTGACAGGAGGTGCCCTGTCCTGGTGGAGGCTGTAGTCACATAGCACATCTTAAAATCTCAGTTGAATCGAATACTTGTGTGGACTACCTTGCATGCAAATCGTAAGACAATGTAGTTGAGACAAACTGGTAAAACTCTTCTAACAATTTGATGTGCAATTTTTCAGATTGTTTTTATGTAATGAGGAATACCAATTAGGTTGTAAAGAACCATGACTGCCAGTAGAGGATATTCTGGGGTGGCTAGGATTTTACTTACTTCAAGGCAGACAGGTATAAGCCACCTTTTCAACCTAGGATTGTGGGCAAATCCAGGATTTCCACACACCTTGTGCCAACATCCACTTTCTGGCCTTAACGCTATGTGGCAGCACACAGGACCTTTCTGTGGCACTCCTACAACTTGCTATATATAGTGTTTCAATATAGTGTTTAACACTATTTCAAAATAGTGTTTAAAATATCTAAAATTGGCAAAGGCCCTGAATAGACATTTCTTAAAAGAAGACATGAATATCCAAAAACTATATGAAAAATGTTCAGATTAAAACTATAGTGAAATGTCATCTCATATCATGGCTATTAGTAGAAAGATAAAAGATAATATTGGCAAGGATATGGAGTAAAAGGAACTCTGTATACTGTTGGTGGGAATGCAGTACAAACCTTATAAAAACTGTATGGAGAGTCCTCAGAAAACTAAAATTAGAACTTCCATATGATTCAGCAATCTCACCTCTGGGTAAATGTTCAAAGGAATTTGAAATCATTATATCAAAAAGACATCTGCACTCCATGTTCATTACAGCAATTATTTGCAATAGGCAAAATATGGAGTCAAACCAAGTGTCCCTCAAAGGACAAGAGGATAAAGAGAAAGTGCTATATTCCATGAAAGAACACTAGTCAGCCTTTATTTTTTTTTATTATTTTAAAGAGATAAAAGCAAAAATAAAACAACACAAAAACTATGAAAATGATACAGAATTTCAAAATAAGATGATAGGAAATCAACAATGGTTGTTGTATTACTTATTGTTATCTTCAAAGTAGTTGCTCAGATTACCAGATATAGGTATGTAAGATTGATCAAGCAATTAAACATTAACTGTTTCTTTCAATAAACTAAT
>NW_004955579.1:1262567-1279922 GCF_000276665.1 Chinchilla lanigera
AGGAATCTCCAGACTGACTTCCACAGTGGTTGCACCAGTCTACATTGCCAGCAACAGTGGCACAGCCCCTCCAGCGTTTGTTGTTGTTTGATTTCTTGATGGTAGCCATTCTTAATGGGGTGAGATGAAATCTCAGTGTTGTTTTAATCCACATATCTCGAATGATGAATAATGTTGCACATCTTCTCATGTATTTATTTGCCATTTGTATTATGTGTGTTCATCTCAGATGCCCATTTTTGGATTGGGTCTTTGAATTGGGGAGGTCTGAGTTTATTCAATTCTTTATGTATTCTAGATGTAAGTCCTTTGTCTGAGGGACAGTTATCTAAAATGTTTTCACACTCTGTGGGTTGTCTTTTTACTCTGTTGGTGATTTCTTTTGAAGTACAAAAGCTTTTTAATAGAATGAGATTCCAGTTATTCATTCTTTGAAATATTTCCTGTGCAGTTTGGGTTTTGTTCATGAAGACTGTGCCACCCCTATGTGTTCAAGATTTTGACTTATTTTCTCTCCCAGTAGATTTAGTGTTTCTGATTTAATATTTAGATCTTTGATCCATTTTGACTTTAGTTTAGTGTGTGGTGATAGACATGGGTCTAGTTTTAGTCTTCAGCATGTAGAGAGCCAGTATTTCCAGCACTATCTATTAAAGAGGCTATCTTCCTTCCAGTGAACATGTTTGGCCCTTTTGTCAAAGGTGAGGTAGCTGAGTGTGTTTGTAGTTGTGTCCACATCTTCTAATCTGTTCCACTGGTCCTCAGGTCTACTTTTTGCCAGTACCATGTTGTTTTATGACAGTAGCTTTGTTGTATAATTTCAAGTCAGGGATTATGATGCCTCCTGACTTGTCTTTGTTGCCCAGGGTTGCCTTTGCTATTCTAGGTCTCTTCAGATGAAGTTTGTGGCCCAGGGTTGCCTTTGCTATTCTAGGTCTCTTACAGATGAATTTTGGAAGTATTTTCTCTAGTTCTGTGAGGTATGCTAATGGTATTTTGATCGGGATTGCATTAAATCTGTACCACAATTTTAGAAGTATGGCAATTTTCACTATGTTTATTCCTTTTATCCATGAACAAGGGATATCTTTCAATTTTCTGATATCTTCTTCATTCTTTTTCAGAGTACTGTGATTTTCAATATATAAATCGTTTACTTCCTTTTTAGATTGATTGTTAAGTATTTCATTTTTTTTGGATGCTATTGTGAAGTGTGTAGTTTCCCTAATTTCTCTCTCAATAAGTCTGTTGTTTGTGTACAAGAATGCTATTGAATTTTGAGTATTGACTTTGTGTCCAACCATGCAACTGAATTTGGTTATTAACTCTAGGAGTCTTTTGGTGGAGTTCTTTTGGGGGGGTCTTCTATGTAGAGTATCATGTCATCTGTGAATAATGATAATTTCACTTCTTCCTTTCCTATCCTTATTCCTTTTATTTCTCTCTCTTGTCTATTGCTCTGGTTAATATTTCCAGAACTATGTTGAAAAGGATTGTTGATAGTGGTCAACCTTATCTTGTTCCTGATTTTAGAGTGAAAGCTTTCAGTTTTTGTCCATTTAGTATGATGTTGGCTATTGGTTTATCCTAGATGGATTTTATCAGATTGAGATAAAGACCATGTATTCCAATTTTCTGTAGGATTTTTATCATGAATGAGTGCTCAACTTTATCAAAAGCTTTTTCTACGTCTATTGAGATGATCGTGTGATTTTTGTCTTTGGCTCTGTTGCTATGGTGTATTACATTTATTGATTTGCATATGTTGAACCATCCCTGCATTCCTGGGATAAATCCCACCTGGTCATGGTGTACTGTATAGTCTTCTTGATGATATGTTGACTTCTGTTTGCTAGTATCTTACTGAGGATTTTTGCATCTATGTTCATTAGGGAGAGTAACTTGTAGTTCTCTTTTTTGATTTTATCTTTCTCTGGTTTTGGTATCAGGATAATACTTGCTTTCAGGAAAGAGTTAGGGAATATTGCTTCCCTTTCAGTTTCATTAGAGTTTTAAGAGTATGGCATTAGGTCATCTCTAAATTTCTTGTATAATTCAGCTGTGAATACATCAGGACCTGGGCTTTTCTTTGTTGGTAAGTTTTAATTACATTTTAAATCTCATTAACTGATATTGGCTTATTGAAAATTTCCATATCTTCTTGATCTAGGTTTGGTAATTGAAATGTATCTAGGAATCTGTCCATTTCTTCTGTATTTTCCATCCTATGAGTGTAAAGATTTTCAAAATAGGTATTGATGATCTTCTGAATTTCCACAGGATATCTGTAGTGACTTCACCCTTATCATTCCTGAATGCATGAATTTAAGTCTTTTCTTTCCTTTTTTTGGATAAGGTTGGCTAGGGGTTTATCAATTGTATTTATTTTTTCAAAGAACCAACTCTTCAAACCATTAATTCTTTGTATTGTTTTCTTGGTTTCCATTGTGTTAATTTCTGCTTGGATCTTTATAATTTCTTCCCTCTATGGGCTTTGAGTTTGTGTTGCTCTTCTTTTTCTAGATGTTTAAGGCACAGCATTAGGTTGTTTATTTGTGCTTGTTCTGTTTTCCTGATGTGAGAATTCACCACTATAAATTTCCCTCTGAGGACTGCTTTCCTTGTATCCAACAGGTTCTGGAAAGTTGTTTTTGAACTTTCATTTGATTGTAGATATTGTTTAATTTCTTCTTTAATTTCATTTGTGATTCATTGTTGTTCAGGAGGGTGTTATTTAATTTCCATGTGCTTGTGGAGTTTTTGCAGTTTCTTCGGTCAATATTTTCCAATTTCATTGCACTATGGTCCAATAATATGCATGGGATAATTTCAGTTCCTTTGTATTCACTTAAGCATGTTCTTTGGGCTAGTATATGTTCTATTTTAGAGAAAATCTTGTGTGCAGCTGAGAAGAATGTGTATTCTGATGTTGTTAGGTGGAACACTGTAAAGATCTACTAAATCTATTTGTTCACAGTGTTGGTTCAGTTTTATTTCTTTGCTGACTTGTTGTCTAGTTGATCTATCTTTTTGTGGTGGTGGGATTTTAAGGTCCCCCATTACAATTGTGTTATTGCCTATTCAATTTTTCATGTCTATTAATAATTGTCTTATATAGTGGGGTACTTCCATATTTGGTGCATATATATTTATGATTGTTATCTCTTTCTCTTGTAGTTTCCCCCTAGTAAGTATGTAGTGACCTTCTTTATCCCTTTTGATCATTCTCAGTTTGAAGTTGACATTGTCTGCAAACAGAATAGCTACGCCTGCTTTTTTTCTGGGTTCCTGTTGCATAGAAGATTGTTTTCCATCCTTTAATTTTCAGTCCATGAATTTCTTTTTGCACTAAATGTGTTTCTTGTATACAGTATATTGTTGGATCTTGTTTCTTGATCCCCCTCTACCAGTTTGTTTCTTTTGATTAGTGAATTGAGGCCATTTGCATTGATGGTTATAACTGATAGGTATTGGCTTATGTTGGCCATGGTATTTTCCTGCTGTTGGTTCCCTGCTTTCCCCCTCTGTTTAATTGCTTGCCTTGCCTGGTGGTTTCTTTCTGTTGTTCTTGGAATTGTGGTCATTTTTATCTCTGTCTAGAATATCTTTTAGTAGTCTTTGTAATATTGCTTTGATGTTCATAAATCTCTTCAGTTGTTGTTTGTCATGGAAGTATCTTTTTTCTCCATTAATTCTGAAAAATAGTTTTGCAGTGTACATCAATCTGGCTGGAAGTTGTTTTTTTTTTTCAGGACTTGAAACACTTCACTCCAAGGTCTTCTTGATTTGAGAGTTTGTGCTGAGACATCTACAACGATTCTGATGTGCTTTCCTTTATAGGTGATCTGTTTCTTTTCTCTGACTGCTTTTAATATTCTGTTCTTGTGCTGAATTTCTGGAATCTTGATTATTGTATGCCTTGGTGTAGTTTTATTTTAGTCAGGAGTGTTTAGAGCTCTAAGTACTTCATTTATTTGTGTGTCAAATTCTTTATCCACACTTGGAAAGTTATCTGCCATTATTTCTATGAAGGGTTTCTTTAATGTCACTTGTGCTGACTCCAGCTTTCTCATTGACCCCAGTCAATCTTATGTTATTCTTCTTTGCCCCATCATGTAGCTGTTGAGCTGATTTTTCATGGTCTCTTGCTAATTTTAAGATATCTTTCTTTTCCTTATCACAATATGCAATTCTGTCTTCAAGATCTGAAATCCTATCCTCTCCTTCACTCAGCCTTTTGCATGTACTTTCAATGGAGATTTTAATGTCTTGGATTTCTATTTGGATCTGTTCCATGGCTTCCATTTCTTTCCTATGCTTGGCATTACTTGTTTCCATCATTTTTCTAAGCTCATCTCTTCTTTTAGCTGTGTATTATCTAATATCTTTGATTTTAGGCATCATTTCTTTTTGTACCTGAGAGATTATTTTCTTCAGAGCCTTTTCCCCTTATTTTTTCACCTGTGCTGCTATCATTTCAGAAAGTTCTAGGGTTTGATTTCCACTTTCATTTATCTCCTTGAGTTCTGGGCCTGTCCTGGGTGGGCTGGGAGTCTGGATGTGCATTTTGCTTCTGCATCTTGCCATTTTCTATTTTCTCTTTTTTATTTTGCTTTCTATATTGATCCTTGCCAGTTTCTTACGATATATAGCTTTATCGCTAGTATTTTGGTTTCCCTACGGGGTGTCTGTTCTTCAGGGATGTCTTCTAGATGTAGGTGGTTTCTTATAGCTATCCCAAGGCCCTAGCTTCCCAGTTTGTAAAGGATGCAAGATTAATATTGGCTCATCTCCTAACCCTTTGGTACTGGGCTGTGGTGGTGATCCTAACCTCATACAGTCACAATGTTATCATACAGTGGAGAAAAACTGTTTATAACATGTTTGACATCCTGGCTAAAGTAGTACAGTTAGTAATAGCAATAGTTTCAAGTGTAGCTTAGCTACTGATAAACTATGGTTTATTGACCATAGTTACTCTGACCATGGGAGTAAATTCTAAAATTATGTAACAAAATCAAACATATACTGTGCATTTGTACGCAGTGATTTCCTCCTTACTCAGGAGATCTTACCCTTCCATCAGGAGCAGGTGGTTAAGATGGTTAGGGGATAGGCTAAAGTGATGAGTGAGATCAAATATAGTAGAGTCAGGGATGGAGATTAAAGGGTGATCACCAAAGTTTTGGGAACTGGAGGACACAGGAGGGAAAGAATAAAATAGATACAAAGGAGCAGTCAGAAAGGGCAGAGGCAATGTTTACTAACCTGAAAGTCTAATTCAAGAAGTAGTTGAGGAAAGAAAGTGAGTCTACAGAAGAGAATGAAAAGCAAAGGTAAGAAATCTCAACATTGCAAAAAGAAGAGAAAAAGAGAAAGAGAATGAAAATGAATAGAGAAAAAAAGAAGGAGAAAGGAGATGAGAGAGACAGGAGATAAAATAGAAAAAGAAAAACTAAGAACCCCAAATACTAAAATAACTACTGAATACAGAAGAAAACAGAATGACATCCAATCAGACAGAATAGGGATATCCAATCAGACAAACAGGTGAGAATGAAAGTAGTAAAATACCTCTGGTGTTTACAGTTCTGTGGTAGCATCCATATTTAATCTCAGAAATGTGTTGGGTATGGAGCTGATCTCGGCCTCTGGATGTGGGGCCTTGGACTGGACTTCTGCTGATGGAGTCCTCCAGAGTCCAACTACTGGCTCCTTGCTCCTGCTTCAGACATTTCCATGCTGCTGGTCTTGCCAATTACTCTGCCCCCAATGGCATGTGTGTGCCTGTGCACCTAGGACATGGCTATTGTACTGGGTCTTGGGTCTTGGAGTTCCTGTCAGTCTACTTGACAAAGGCGTGTGTCCTTACACTCCACTCAGAGACCCCACCATCCTCAAGACAAAGGAGGAAGTGGAGAGTGTGGACTCACACTCTGCTTGCAGGCCCCTGATCCCAGAGAGAATCTAGTCAGCCTAAAGAGAAGGACATCCTGCCATTTTTGACAAGGGATGATCCTGAAAGACATCATGTTAAGTGAAATAAGCCCGGCACAGAAAGACAAACGCCACCTCACTTGGTTGTGTGACATGAAGTAGTCAATAGCATAAGAACAGAGATTAGAAGGGTGTGGGTGGAGGCTGGAGAGAGTGGGTCAAAGGAGAGGAATTTTCCATTAGAAAGGAGAAATAAGGTTTGTGACAGGTTTCACAGCCTGGAGACTATACTAATAATCTATTGTAAATTTCAAAATTGCGCAGAGTAAATTCCAAGTATTCTCACCACAAAATGATAACTATATGAGGTGTTGGATAGATCAGCTTGATTTAATCATTTTGTATTGTGTACATATACCATACTAACACATTGTGCCATCAATATATACCATTATAACCTGTCAATTAAAAAGAAATAACAATTTAAAAGTAATCAATAATCTTCCAAGAAAACTTACAAAAGAAGAATAACTAGGAAATCAAGTCTCTAAAAATCCCTTGCAATCTTATCCCCAGGTCAGGTCTCTGAAAACTCTGCTCACAGTTCTTAATTTTGCTGAACTTTGTTGAGCATTGGAGGAGTCCTGTTCAAGTAAAGATAACCACTGATCAGCACTTTGCTTCAAGATGGTCCACTTATACTCAGCGTCACTTTGACCTCTGCTTTAGACTTAGATTTGGCCAGCTTGTTGGAGTTGTCAGGGAACAGCACGTGTGTCCTGCCTGACCCTCAAGAGGGTCAAGGAAGTCACTGTTACCACCAGGTTGCAGGGGAGGTATCATACATCTGAGAAAAAATTTGCACACCATTTCTTTTCTACACAAATTTGGGATGGAATCCTACTACTTCTAGCTTAATTTTATTCAAAGCTCATGTTGTCTTTTAGGGAACTCACTCAGATAGCCTCAGCTCTGGGGTGGGCGGTCAGGTAAAGGGTTCAGTATGGTTTTGCATCATTCTGACTCTCTGCAGTGAGTCTGTTTCACATTTCCTTGTGTGTATTTGAAGTAGCACTGTTATCAGCACAAGGCTGCTGTATCTTCCCAAGGGAACAATTTTGAATTTGCCTTAAAGCATAGAGCACAGACAACCTTTTAGATGGCCTTAGATCGTTCTGTTCAGCAAATTCCAGGAAGCAAGGACTTTCTGGTGCCAAACAAAGATAAATTGGAAAGTTGCACATAATCCTACAGTTCAGTTAACTTCTCAGAAAACAGAAATGGAAAACTTTTGGACAGCCAGCTGAAAGATTCTGAGACTGACTGCTGGATCTCAAATCCTTGGCTGATCTCTGTTCTCATCACATGAAAGTACGTGTGGTCCACACTTCAAGTCCCCAGAGCTTCAGTCTTTTTGCCAGTGGCGACTGGAAGCAAGACCCCATTTACCCCTAGAGTGAGAGATCTACTCATGTCACATATTTCCTTCATAAAGCTAATCGCAGCCTGTGGTCAAACCATAGGAGCCTTGCAGCCTGCATACTCAGGGATTATTCAGGGAGCAAACCTGGAATGGGTGGTTTGACACATAATCAAGCTAGAGAGGCTTAGTCCAGCCAAGACCATGAAATACTTTTTTAGTTCTTCAGTTTACTGTCTCTTATGTTAATAAGGGGAATTAGCACCTAAATATTAGCTGAGCCCATCATTTGGTATAAAATCAGAATTTGAGCAATTCAGATTCTATTCTTATTTCCCAAAGACAGAATTTTACTTAAACAGATTATTGGGGTTGGCAATAAAATATAAAGTAAAAATGATTAATTTTCTGACTCCAGCTCACTGCTGTAGACATCAATTTCAGTGAAAGTTAAGATTGGCAAATATGAGGGGAAAGTATTCCAGCAAAGTGGTAAAGCAGTAAAAATCTAGACCTGGACTCTCTGATGACCTTGACATCAGTGACCACTTCAAAATAAGCCAACAGAAAATTCTCTTCCATGGCATGAAGTCCATGGCTCAGAGGCACAAAATGTAGCTGGTACCCAAAGTGGATCAGTCTGCTCTGGAAAGTGACAGTTCTCTTAGGGTGATGGTTGTCTCTGCAGAGGGCCCAGTTAGTGGGAAGACTTCAGGCAGGAGCAATGGACCTGGACAGCCTGAGGTGAGGCTGAGAACACTGTTTCAGTCCTTGAAAGCAAGTTGAGCCTCATTTCCTACAAGCTGTAGAATATTTTAAGCTCTTATTACACCATCTCCTTTTGGCTTAACCAGCATGAATAAAATTCCCCATGCCTGAGACATCTTTGGTCTGTTAAGAGTGCATGCTGGCCACAGTAAGTTTGGGTGATGAGCCTTATCTGTCTCTCAGAGTCTTATAAGGTGCAGCAGTGACAGGGCTATGGATAAATTTCTCCAAGTGAGTTGATATGAACATGGAGCTTCATTGACAGGTAAGTTATTCTCTTTCCCTGAATGCATGGTTAGAAACTTAAATCCTCATGGGATATTTGTTTATGTTCCATGTTTCCATGTCATGCTATGAGCTGTGGAGGTATAACACAGAGAATAAGTTTCTGGGGGAAGCATTACACACAAATCATGTCCAGACTTTGGTATAGAATATATGATCCATGTACATATGTTTTGTCTTACACAAATATAAATTTTTGTAGCATATTTTTGTACCTTCTATTGTATTTTCAAAATTAAATGCTAAAAGTGAACTGAAATATCTCAGTGTCCAAGTGATTCATTCTTACCACCAAATTAAGCTCTATTAAGTCCAACCTTTCTCTCCTCCCCATGGCAACCTCGGAACATTGTCTTTGCTTCAGCTCCGCCTCTTGCTTCTGTTCTGGGACACTTATGCTGTTTCCTACCTTTTTTTTTCTCCCCCAGACCCACACCTGATTTGCTTATCTTTACCACCCTTCTGAATTTCCACTCTCACAATAGAGATGGCCTCAGCTCCTGCTGGTGCTCTGGGTGTTCCATCTCAGAGAGTGTCCACATGCCCCAGTCCTCCCTCAGGCCACACATCTGGATAAGGAGAAAACTGGACTAGATTTGTTGCTCCCACACCTATCTGCAGAACAGAGTCACCTTGCAATTCCATACTCTTGCCTCTGAAGTGCCGAGTTGGGATGTGCTATCACAGCTGATGGGCAGAATGCTGGGAACCCTGAGGATGTGCTGCTCCAGGGGCCTTTCCCGTCTGCAAGTTGGTGACTTTTGTATCCCATTGCATAGATCAGGAGACAAAAGGCCTTTCAAGGGAATGGCAACCTGCTGTGGATGAGCTTGTTGGATAAGATTTACAGACAGCAAGCTGGGTCTGTGACAGGTGGGAGTGTAGCAAATACTGCAGCTCACACAACTTGCCTGAGCAGCATGTTTTATTTTTCTACCAAAGATCAAATTATTTCTCTCTTCATTGATTTATAGACATTTTAATGAATACGTATTAAACATATATCCGATACTCATGTATTATCTGTTAGATATGGACTGGTACTATGGGGGATAAAAGGATAAATAAAATGGTATCTGGCAGTAAAGGATAGGAAAGCATGGAAATAAGGGTAGAAATCTGCTGTGGGAGATGTAGGATGCATAGGGGTTCCACAGGTTGATCTGAGGAGGAAGAAATCAGTTCGGGTGAAGTAGACAATGCAAAGGATTTGGTATAGTTTATTAGTATCTCCAGGTCTGCTCAGCAGCCAACGAGAAGAAAGAAAGCCAGATTCTGGGAAGGTGCTGGGGGACAGGCACATGCTCTGGGGGCCTGTAGGACACTGAGAGTGGAGAGAAGAACAAGCAGAGATGAGCAGCATCAGGCATGAAGTGCAGATGTAGGATGTGTAGGGTTTCCACAGGTTGCCGTGTCTGCAGAGCTCTCAGGCTGCTCACCACTCTGTCACATGGAGCCCACAGCGATACCAGAACTCACACTTCAGGAGAGAGAGTCTACCCTTCCTCATCCTGCCTGGGCACCACTTGACTGAGCTGCTGGCCAAGAGCCTGAAAATCATGGTCCTTCTCTGCCACTTATGACAGCTTAGTAGATTCTAAATTTTCAGCAACAGAAGTGTCAAACCCAACTCATTCATCTGCTCCACCCAAGTGAGATTCTTGTAAACCATACTTCTTCTTTCTGGTCTTGATGTCACGCCTGCCAAGGTTCAGACATTTCAGAGTCCTGGGCTTGCAGTCTGGTTCACCTTCCCAGCTCTGGACTGGACCTGATCCCTGCAGGCCTATGTGAGGCACGCAGTGGGGATTATGTCTGGGCATACACGCTTGGCATTCATGTCAAACTGCCCAAGTCAGCTTGGCAAATCTGAGGGGCCCACAAAAGTGTCTACAGCTCTGGCCCCAGATGCTGACTGAAGGCAGAGCCTCCCTGGCTATTTTGGAAGCCAGGCTTAGGCCTCGGACAGCTGTGACTAAAGACTACTCTGTGCAGGTGTGGAGCCCATGCACCCATCTTGGGAGTGATTCCCTCCTGCTACTGTTGCTCTTCTCCACTGTGAGTTTTCTTGGAAAAAACAAGACCCATAAGGAGGAGCAGATAAAAGAAAACAGCATGAAAGAAAAATAAAAACAAAAGGAGCAAAATTTTTCCAGTTAACAGGAGAGGGACACGGAATTCTAGTAGTACCTTTCAATAATGTGATTATCTTTTACTCTTTTTCTTGGCATTTCTGTTGCACAAACACTTTTACCGTACATGGGAAGTTGGTCTTTAAAAATTTCCATAGAATGATAGCTACTTCCTGGGGACATCGTGGGTGTCGCCTTCCTGCAAGAGAAACAGATTATCAAGAAAATTGCCAAGCTTTCCGTGACTCTCAAAGTAGATGCTGAGAAAAGTCTCTGAAGTCACAGAGATACTATCAAGAAGATAAGAAAGTTAGAGTCATTATGTGATCATCCAAATTACAGCTTGCCTCTTGATCGAAGTTAATATAATATGCTATGTTTAGTCTAACACCAGCACAAATGCACCGTTCTAATGGTTTAGTGCCACATACAGAAGTGTTTTCACTTGATGCAAACAGGGGAAGAGCTCCACACGTGAAAGTGAACTGAATGAAAAATGAGATTAGACTGCTTCCTGAGAAAAGATAAATGTTTGTAAATTTAAAAAACTAGTCCTCTTGCCAGGTACAGTGGCTTATACCTATAATCACAGCTTTCTGGAAGGCTGAGTGAGGAGGACTGAGAGTTCTAGCACAGCCAGGGCAACTTAGCAAGACCCCTATTTCAAAATAAAAAATGAAAAAGGTCTAGGGATATAGCTCAGTGTGAAGGCCCCAGGTTCAATTTCTAGTGCTACAAAAATGAATGAATGAATGAATGAAATAAAATAAAATAATTTTTAAAATAAATTAGAAAATTAGTCTTAAATAAATTTTTAGACTTTTATCATATTTTCTGCATAATAAACTTAGATTAGCCCTTGTAATACTCAATATAAAGGAAATACATTAGTAAGAGGAGTAAAATCATGCAAAGAATCTAAAATAATTAGTATTGATGGTTGTAAATTGGATTTCAGCTGACCATTTACCTTCTTAGAAAGGTTATATTTTCTTCACTCAAGCCACTCTACTGAGGTGAAGGAAAGCCCCTAATACTGTTTTAAAGAATAATTCTACTCAAACACCACGCCAGAAAGCCAAGAAGGAAGTGTCCAGAGGGCTCTGCGCACTTACGGCATTTCCTTCAAGGACAAATACAGTTGTTTACAGATAATGTGACCAATGTGTTAAAAATGGCAAGCGTGGGGAAAAGAGGGCAAAAGACAAGAGCCATGAACGAGGAAAGATAGGAGTAGAAATGGCAGGATTTTTAAGCAAAACACGTTGCTCTGAGCTCCTTGGAGCCTCTGGCTCAGGGACTTAAATCACACTGTCTGTCTGATGGCATTTGCTTAGGAAACTAGATAGCTCCAATTGTGACCTGCACTAATTAGTTATGTGATATAGTCTATGGCCGTACCACCCTGAACACGCCTGATCTCATCTAATTATGTGACATATCTTTTGTTTCCCCCCACCCAGTTTCAAGTAATAATAACTTTTAAATAGTTCAAAGAACCATTTATTGAACACTGTACTGTGCTTCCTATTTATTTCTCCTTTATTCTACCAGCAACCTCTTGGTCACTTTCAGATGAGGAGAACAAAGGCTGAGAGGGGGCCCTACCACTTCCCAAAGGCAGGCAACAAAGTCAGTGATGGACCCGAGATTTGAACTCTGTTCCTGCTGCTCCAAAGACTGTGTAATCGTTATATTCAGATGTAAAAGCTGTGTCATGTGTGAGCGTATACACTGTGCCATGCCACTGCTCTGCGAGAACACACAGCTACCAGGATCTGACTGGGATGTAAGCTCAGCACCAGTAATGAATTAAAGAGGTAGAGTTTAAAATAAAGGGAAACGGTTTCTTTGGAAAAGGGCAGGAAAAAACGACTGGAGAGGCAGCTATTCTGGAAGAATAGAGTCATCAGAAAGCGAATACCCACGGCTTTTTGTCCTCAGCTCCTTTTTATTAAGACTGGTGTCCTGTCCCACACTGGGCACCAATCTGATTGGCTGTCTGACTGTCTGTGACCCTAGCCTGGGCACCTCTGTCTACATCCTTTTGGCCATTTGATTCCTTCCTGCCCTTTTGTGGTGGATAAGTATGGGGAGGTGGAGCTTCACAGAAGGGCAGCTGAGAGTTAGAAATTAAATCACATGTGTGTACCTGGTACAATGGTATAGTGATGTTAAAGTGAGAATATACTTTTAAGTATTTATGTATGGGTGTGTGTGTATTTTATATATTAGAGTCGTTACGTGGCTGCCCTTTGTCTCCTTTATATTTTATCTGGTGTGTGTGTGGGGTGCTGGTTCCTGGCTACATCCCTGTTTTGCCTGTTGACTCTTTCTGATAAATTCTTCTGTTAATTGTGTTATCTGCCACTTTCCCAGGACTGGTTTCTCTCTCTCTCTCTTTTTTTTTTTTAACCTTTGTCTTTCTATTTTGTGGAGTCAAACTGTAGAGGCAAAAGCTGCCTTTAGTAAGATTTCCTATTAAGTTTTTAAATAAAGTTTAATGAGGTCCTATTTTATCCTTTGTCCTGCCTATGATCCCCTGTCCCTACAGTTGTACTTATACTCACAACAAAAACATGATTATTTACATGCTGATACTGCCTACATAGTTGAATCTGCACAAAATACCAACAATATAATCTTTAAAAATAAAATTGCACAGCAGAAAATTGCTGATTTTTTTAGAAATTTTAATAATACCAGGTTCATAAGAGCCTGCCTGGCAAGTGCAAGGTCCTGAGTTCAATTCCAGGTACCAAAAAACAATTTTTTTCTATTGGAATACTATCGGGTTCATCCCATTAATATAGTAATAGTGGAAAGTTAGAGTTGGCAGACATCTCCTTTCTGGGCTTTTCTGCGGGCCAGGCCCTCATGACTGTGCTCGCCAAGGTCACTAACACCTCTTGGAGCCTCACCTGCTACCATGCGTTACCACAGCACTGTCTAGAACTGTCTTCGGGGAAAATGCAGGCAGATTTAAGTCCTCAGTGTGATTTTTTATAAACTCTGCAGGAGGATTTCAGCAGCCACAGGATAGAGCTGAGGACAGCAGCCCTGACTTAGCCTTGGCTCCCCAGAGTGACCTACTTCTTCTAATCAGACCCCGTCGTACAGTGCCCATCACTCCCACTAACGCCATTGCATTCTGATTCCATCAGTTGGTTAATCCACTTGATGAAGTTAGAGTTCTCACGATCCAACCATTTCCCAAAAACCCAGAAGCCCGTAATCTGGTGGTTAAGCCATCAACACGCATGACATTTTTGGGAGGACATTTTCGATCCCAACCATAACAACAGACCAAGGAAATCTGGCAGGATTTAAAGTCATAGGTGCTTAATTTTTAGATTGACGGCAATTAGTGACAAGAGGTTGTAAGCTGTTTTCTAGTAATCCAACCCTGTGCTCTGTGTGATTTTCTTCCCCTGAGTGTGTGCTGGAGCTAAATAGAGACTTGCTTCTAAGGAAAAGAATATGGCAAAAGGGGTGAGATGGCATTTCCAAATTTAGTCACAAAAGATTGTGACTTTCTCTCATTCTGAGAGAAGTCAGGCATAATTGGGCTCCCTGTGAAGAGCCCCAGAACTGCTTGTAAATGGCCCTCAATAACGAACTGAGGCCCCAACTCCATGGCCTGCATCTGCATTGCCGCCCTCCGCATGACCCTCCGCAGTCACTGCCTAGCCAGGTCGCCAGCTGCAGCCCTGTGAGTGATTATTCCTCACACAGAGAATGTGAAAGAAGGGACTGCTGTTTTGGACTGCTAAATTTGTTATGCAACAATACATAACTAATTCAGGAAAGCAACAAAAACATAAATCCCCATGTTGGTGATTTATTAATTCATTTTACTAAGGGAGGCAATTTACTAAGGAAAGTGAATGCTTAAATTCCAAAGCTGCAGTTATCAAAATATGGTCAAAGGCCATGCATCAGGGTCCCTGATGGAGATTATCTTAAAAGTTGTTTTCCTAGAACCACAAATGCACTGAATAGCAATCTTTCAGGATAGGGCTTAGAAACCTACATTTCAGCAAGCTTGCCTGTGTGTTGGATGTGGGGTTTCCACGCTCCCTCCCAGCAGCCACTCCAAGGAGGAGCACAAATATCAGGTGGGACACAAGACAAAGGAAGGGCATTTCCTGGAGACCCAGAGGGCCCTTTCATATCTCTTCCTCTGTAGAGCGCCTGCTCTGAGGGAGCTTCCCTGCCTGGAAACCTCAAGGCAGCATGTGCCACAGATCTGTGGAGCTTTGGCTAGGCGGCTGGCTTTGGCTGGGGCACTGGCTTTACAAACCATGCAGAGCAAAGGAGGCTTGGCGTCAGCGGGCATAGATCAGCCTTGTCATGTTCAGAAAGACATGTTTTCTTCCTTTGGGATCATCTCACCCTGAGAATGATCATCATTCAAACGCAAGCTCAGCCTATCTCTCCTTCAAGTAGAAACAATTCTCCAGGTGCCCAGGAGGGCCAAGCAGACTCCAGAAGCCCCTCTGGAGGGGAGAAGACAGATCTTGAGGGGATGTCAGAGGAACAGGGTAGGGACACTGGCAGAGCTGAGTCTGCACCAGGCTGCCTTTTGCCATGATAGAGTGGTCCCGCCCCTTGTGCCCAGCGCCCTTGCGTCTGGACGGAAATACTTTTCTAATGGAGAGTCAAAGAGCACTTAGTTTTCCTGAAACTGACGCTTTACTAATCAGTGGCATATGAACACTTCAACTCAATCTTCCCTCTTTAGCTGAAGGTACTGCTAGAACAAAAAGCACTTGCTGTATTGTTTTGCTTTGTTTACAGATTTCTGTAATCTAATGTTTAAAAAAGTATACTTCATAATTCCTTTAGAATATCTTAAAACATCAAGAGTGAGAACAATAGCTTTAAGGAAAGCAATACCATAGTTTTCTCTCATCAGTAAATATGAAACTTCAGCAAATATGATTTTTAAAGAACATTATGTAAGAGGGTTTTCCTAACATCATGGTAACAAAATATGAGCTCTAACCAATTTTATGATTTAAAAAACAAAACCTCAGGGGAACTTACATTGTTCACTTAGACTCAGTTTCTATCTACATTTAGTAAGTAGTGTGTGTCTGTAACTTTAGTGAATTCAGAGGTGCTGTCATTTCAGGCTGACCTTTAACTGGAGGAGATCCTCCTGACTCAGCCTCCTGAGTGCTAGGATTACAGGTATGTGACACTTTGTTGGGGTGGTTGCATTTTTTTACTCAACCAAGCAAGAGGCTTTTTATCAGTGCAGAAATCTTTAAAGGCCATGCATACAAATGAAGCAAAATTGCATTTTAAATGACTCTGGTACTCAATTGCGAAATTTAAATGACATCATCTTTCATGTGTATATGTAGATTTATGAGCAGTCAGTACTCGAACTTAATCTGAAGAGTGAAAAGTACATGGTTTTGTTTGTGGGACAAAGTAAGTGTCCACGTAGAGTCCAGGCAGGTGGTGTACTATTTGCTGTCTGGCAGAGCATGGTTTGGAAGTGGGTGACCATCTCTCACAACAAGCAGTTTCAGTTTCCCTTGTTAAATGTGTTTAATAATCTGAGTGCTTCTAAATATTGACTCTATCTGGATTTATTTGCTGAAAAGATGTTTACAAAAGTTTAAAGAAATGTCAGCACTTCCTCCTCTTAGTGATTCTGCCATTCTGGGCGGAGAACATGGTAATGGTAAAAACTCCATCTGCTGCAGGACAGCACTGTGCTCATCTGGACAAAGACTTCTCTCAACTGGTATGGTAACACATGACTGTAAGCCCAGCACTGGCTGAGCCAGGAGGACTACAAGTTCCAGCCCAGCCTGGTCAGTTTAATGGTTAAGCAAGACCTTGTCCCAAAATAGAAAAAAGAGATTTGGGGATATATCTCAGTGTGAAGGCGCTGGGTTCAATCCCCAACATAGAAAATAAAAAGGATTTAATCTCTCTGACCTCAAATTCTGACTAGTTCATTTAGTGAGTGTTTATCAAGTATTTGCAATGTATTACACGAAGACAGCCATTATAAGAAATGGTTTACATATTGCTATTTTCTCTGGAATATATTTAATACTTAATTGACATTTTAATTTTCCAATTGGATTCATTATGTAATTAAAGATCATATTTAAGAGAAAAAAGAATGTATGATGTATGATAGAAAAATAGGGTGAATGTTTAACTTGCAAAAATTTACTACACTGAAAGACACATTGTCATGAATCCCTCTCCCCAGGTCTTCCCCCTCTTCTTTGAATATCCTCATCCCATCATTCTTCCCACTTTCCAAAGAAGAACTCTGGAAGTCTTCTTTCAAGAGTGTCTTTAGTTGTACTGTCACAGATGCTTTGATGTGCTAGATCCAATCAAAATGTTGACCTTTTGTGGTCATTTTGACTTTGGGACGAGCCAGAGGTCACACAGTGATGGACTGAGTGATGGACCTTATTACTCTGGTAAATAAGGTAGATAAGGACGCACTGTTATGTTTTTATGAGACTGCCTTGCTTTTGGGTGACACTCAGCAAAAAATTCACTAAATTTTTGATATTTCATAAAAACACTCAGGAAAATGACTCAAAAAGTGGCAAGAGTGATGTAATAAGTGTGTTCCAAAACAGGAGGAGTATTGTGAGGGGGATTAATGACAGTGTGTCTTTTACTGTAATATATTTTTTTATTTTAAAAATTTAAAAACTGACAAAACAACAATGAAGACAAAATCAAAACAACACAAAAACAACAAAAATGATACATGACCTCAAGACAAAAAGATAGAAATTTACGATGGTTGCTGTATTACATATT
>NW_004955579.1:1282257-1303328 GCF_000276665.1 Chinchilla lanigera
TGTGTATACATATACATATTTTTCCCTCTTCTTTCTTTCTTTTTCCTCTCCCCTCCTTCATCCCAGTTGCTCCTTCCTATTTGAGCAGTTTTTTTTTTCACTTTCACAATATCTATTGTACCTTTCAGATTTTATTTACTCTTCTAGGTTCTTATAGTAGGGAGGAAATATGATATTTACACATGTGAATCTGATTTATTTCACTAATGAGTATGGTCTCTAGTTGCATCCATTTACCTATATAAGCCTCTAGTTTATCTTTCTTAATAGCTGAATAATACTCCACTGTATAAAAATACCACATCTTTTTTATCCTACTGTAATATATTTTAAAAAATTAAACATTCACTTTATATTTTGATCACCCCTGTACAGTAGGCTTCCACTTATCTAAGAAAAGAAGAGGGATGCAAATATGTAACTATATTCACCAGTACTTTTTTTGAAAGTACCAAAAAGCAATAAAGCAAAACCTTTTAAAAAGATGGTTAGGAATGCAAGGAAGAAGAGGACAAAGTGGGAGGGACAGAGCTGGAAACCAGAAGCCAGACTTCTCTTCCTATACTTCACCTTGTCGATAACTTGGAACCAAGTAATATTTTTAGATAATTTTAAGGTAAAAATTTAAAAATCAATCCCTAAAAATCAAAAGAAAAGTGAAACAAAATAATTTAAATGTGCATTGCCTTGCTGACAAACTACCCAGAAATTATTTCAAAATTACTTTAAAACATAGTGACTGGTTATATGTCTTTTCAGGATGTACTCTAAGGGCAGAAGCACACAGAAAATCTCAAACTATTTACAGAAATAGAATTGTTGGTGCCCATGTTAATATTGATGTACTGAAACCATTATTTGTATATTATGAGTTAAAGGAAATGGTTGTCATGCCTGTATCACTGGGAATGCTTGCTTTTCAACAAGGGAAGAATTTAAAATGGATAAATATTAGAGGAGTTATCTGCATCCTACAGTGTTGAATTTAAACTGGAGCATCAACATGAACGCATAATGCTCGCTTATGTGGCTATGCATATCCACTGCAAAGCTAAGAACTAGAATGAACCCAGTGGCAGCAGTAAGTAGCCCTGCTGCCTGGTTCATGGCTTCCAAGTACCATTTCCACTAAGGAAATCAGACTTCGCTGAGAAATGACTCCAGCTTTGAGCCACAATTCAATAAGCAAACATTTCAGCCGTGTGGAGCCCACGGTCTCACGCCCCCTGGTGTAGCAGCTGCGTGTGACACCTGAGTGTGTGCGTGCTTGGCCAGTAGCAGTTAAGTCTGTAGGTAAGGCACTAGGCCAGGCCTGGCAGCACCTAGTGGAGCTCATCACGTGTTGCTGGGCGTGGTCTCTCTGCATGTGGATTCCTGAAGAAGGAAGCATTTCCATGATCCTTGGTGTCTTCCTCTGGCCCACCATCAAGCTGGGCACATCCTTTGCCAACACCAAGCAAAGGAAAGCACGTTTAGAGACTGCTGTCTCATTTCTAGGAAATCCTGAGCTGAGAAAGATGCTTCACTTGGAAATTAAGGTTGAGCAACTTTTTTTTTCTTACTTTTTGGAAAGCTCAGAAAGCAGAATTTCCCAAGGTTAGTACATGTTTCTGCCTTTGTTGATTACTTACAAAAGTGAAGAATAAGGCATTAAAGATTAGAAGGATTGTCATATTTAAAGTTTTTGGACATATATAATCAGTATCTTCCTCCAGTTATTTGAAATTTATTGTTTCTACGAGTTATCTTGGTTTCTTCTCTAGCATCCAATACTCTCATTTTAAAACACCGACACCAACTGCATTTTTGAAGCCTGAAATGTTTTAATAGCTACATTATATGTGTGAAGAGTGTACTTTTTCCACAGATAAATTCAGTGATTTTGAAAAACAAAATAGCAGCCTGGGGCTCTAACTCAGTGGCAGAGTGCTTGCCAGCGTGTGCCGGTGTGGGGTGAAAATACTAAAAGCACGCAGAATAAAAACTGCAAAGACACTGCCACTGCTTCTTCTAAAGTAAAAGACCATTCATACGCAACATTTTTTGAATTTTAAAAATGTTATGTTTTTATTTTAAAGAGAAAAAAACAATAAAAACAATCATACAAAATTTCAAACAAGATAGCAAATGTCAGGAGTAGTGGCACATGCCTGTAATCCTAGCACTGAGGATTAGTACTGAGGGAGGCTGAGGCAGGAGGATCTTTGCAAGTTCAAGCCAGCCTGGGCTACAAAGTAAGTTCAATATAGGGAGACCATGTCTCAAAAAGACAAAAACAACAACAGCAACAACAAAAAAAAACAAAACCACCAAGATAGTAGGAGAGTAACAATGGTCAGTACATTGCTTATTGTTATAATATGCAACATTTTGAAACAGGGGCAAAGTGGGTAAAATTGAGAGCCCCACGAATCAAAAGCAATTGTAAAACTTAAAAGCATTGATCTCAACTTGATATTTGAAATGTTTATTTAAATAAAAATGGCTATAATGCATTGGAAGTTCTTGAATAAACATGAATCACTTTTCTTGTCATTGTACTGATGACAGAATATGAGCTTAAAACCTACCATATTTCAAAGTGCCTGCATTCTTGCTGTGTACCTCAATTTGTTTTTATTCAGTTATGCTATTTCTGCTTTGTTGTTCAAAATGAGGCTATTAAAAATGTTAGAATAAATGTCACTGTCTTTTAAATTGGTTCCTTCTTTTTAGGGTCAGAGTAAACACTAACACACTAGTGCAATCTTTTTGCAGGTTAGTTTTTCAGAACACAGCAAAAACCTTGAAAACATTAGATTCTTTGACCAAGAAATATTTTTCCAGACATATAAGCAAGAGCAACAGCTAAAAAATGTAGTTTAAATAATGTATCATGCAACCTAAAAATGATGTTCTAGAACTGTGCTTACTACATGGGTTAGCTCCCTCAGCATCCACCCTGCCTGTTGACCTGCATCATTTGTTCTCAGAGCTGGAAAGCTGCAGAGACCTTTCCGAATTCCCTTGCAGCTAGGAGGTGACATGTGCTTTGTGCTCTGCCAAGAATGCCTACCCGTGCAGAAGCCAGACACAGAAGGAGTGACGGGAAGATGTTCAATGAAATGTAACTGTGACTTCCTCTTGGTGGTAGAATTCTCATTGTATATTATTTTTTAATTTTTACTTCTCTGAATTTTCCAATTTTTCTTCAGCAAACATGCATTAAATGATAATTAAATAAATGTCTGTCCCAGAGAACTAGATTAAGATTGACAGTCTTGGGTCACTGCCCTCGCTGCAGTAATATGGGTCCAGGTTAGGGCAGGT
This sequence comes from Chinchilla lanigera, assembly GCF_000276665.1. Taxonomy (NCBI): domain Eukaryota; kingdom Metazoa; phylum Chordata; class Mammalia; order Rodentia; family Chinchillidae; genus Chinchilla; species Chinchilla lanigera. Next base: position 1,285,567 of record NW_004955579.1, read on the forward strand.
GTGTCCCACTCACAGTCCTATCAGTTATGGAGTGTGGATGAGGTCATGCCTTGTGGTCAGTGCATTTTGCCTGCATGAGAGGTAGGGTAACAAGTTTTACTCCTCTGCAATATACCCTGTGATCCCTTTGCCCACTCTCAGGGACAGACTACCAGTACAGGTGGAACAGCTTTGAAAGCTCATTCTGAGATGCTGGTAGGTTGTTTTAAAGTCTCCCAAAGTGATTTTAGTGCAGTCAGAGTTGCACTTGCTTCCTGATCTCATCAGCACCCATCTCTGCCCCTCCTTTAAAATAACAACTTTTTAGACCCTCACTCTGACTAAAATCCTCTACATTTGGCCCCATCTTTTAGACCCACTCCAAGAACCCTTAGACCATGTGGCCTCCATCCTTTCTCACGGTTCTCATCAGCCTCATTTCCTCCTCTCTGTGGCCCACTCTCCGGGAGCTCTGGGAACTACTCCCAGGTCCTGACCCTCTCTTCTCTGCCCTTACCAGGGGGACTCTCAGCCCCAGTGAAACCTCACCGTCCTCTGATCCTTTACAGTCTTGGGGGGAGAGCCCCAAACTTGTGGCTCTGACCATGAGGGTCATCGAACTTGAGGGTCTGACCATGACCCTCTTGTAGACTTGCTCTTGGAGAACTTGGGGGCTCTCCTGTGCCCTGACAAACTTGCTTCTCCGCCTCCAGGACCTAAGGCAAGTCTCTGCTACTCTGCCGTGGTCCTTTCACATTCTGCCCCACTGTCTTACTCAAGTAGTTTAGTATAATAAAACTGAGGCAATTAGACAAGATCCTTGTCTTTCAGTTGAAATGGGTGCCCAAAGATTTGGCCTGCTCTGTCTGGGAATGGACTCAGCACATCAAGGCATTCCCACCTTTTCCTCAGTGGCTTTGCTGCTGAGGGGTCCTTATTCCTGGCTCATCTACTCTCTACTTGATTCTCCCTTACTAGAAGGGCATGGATGCTCAGGCCAAGCAAAGCATAGGAATGTAAGTTTCCTCTTCCTTGCTCACCCCAACTTCCAAGTTGGTGGGTCTTGAAGGTGGTATCTGGGGAACATAGTTTCCCCCCTAATTCTTGGCTCCCATGTTTCTGCCAGGAAGACATGGGAGAAAGGCATCTCCCTGTCTACCCAGAAAGTCCAGAGGCCATCTGGCTCATCTCTCCACTCCATCCTCCCTTCACTGCGCTCTCCTCTGAGAGCAGCTTCTGGAGGATTCCAGAACACAGATCAACCATCTCTCCATGCAAAAGCTTCTGACAGGATCCCTCTGCACACAGAATAACCTCACTTCCTCTCTGAAGCTGGCTGCCTCTCTCTTCTACCCTCTCACTGCTCCGCTGGCCAGTCAGTCACTGGACTATGGAGGAGACACATGACCGCTTGTAGGCCTCCTGCAGCCACCTGGGCTTTCCAGAGCCAGGAGCTTGTCTTAGTCACTGGCCTCCCTCAGATAGTCCCTGGTAGATTGTTCCTCAGGCTGGGGCCTCCCTCTGTCAGGGGCCCCTTGCGGTCACCTGTGCCTCCCTCAGTCAAGAGCCTCTTTCAGCCACCTGGGCTTCCCTTAGTTAGGGGACTCCCTCTACCACACATTTTCCTCAGTCACCTGTACCTCTCTCAGTCTTGAACCTTCCTCAGTCAGGTATTTCCCTCTTTGCATGCCTCTCAGTCACATGCCTCCCTCAGTCAGGGCTCTCTGTCAGTCAGGAGGTTTCCTCAGTATCTAGCTGCTATCAGTCAGGGACTTCTCTCAGTCAGGAGCTTCTTTCAGTTCAGGGTTTCCTTCAACCAGGAATCTCATTCAGTGATGGAGCTCCCTCAGTCAGGGACCTTCCTCAGTCATGGGAGCCTCCCTCCATTAGGGGCCTCCTTCCCTCATATTCCTACCTCAGTCAGGAGCCTCCTAAGTCCTGTAGGCCTCCCTAGTCAGAGATCTCCATTTGCAATGTGGGCCATCCTCAGTGAGTTATCTTCCTTCATTAGGAGCCTCCACAAACCAGGGCCACCCTTAGTCATGGGCCACCCTCATTTAGGACCCTTCTCAGTCAGAGCCCTCCTTTACGTGCCCAAAGCCCACTGTCTCCTGCTATGAAACCAGCCATGTCCTCCATCTCAAGGCTTTCCCAAGGTTGTCACACAGTTACTCTCTGCCAGTCACACTCAGCCAGTCAACCTGCTCCATGTTGTCCTCCCAAAGTATATTCCCCCTCATCGTACAAATCCACAGGCCTCTCTTTTGACCCAACTCTGTTTCTGCCATGTATTTCTGCTTGAAATTCTGCAGTATATTGTCATCTCTGCTTGTTTGTCTATTTCACTGAAAAGAAACCTTCACAGGCAGGGACCTGTGGTGCTCTCCATCCTATCTTCACTGCACACAGCAGGTGCAGTGAGGGTGTGTGGACTCACTGCCTGGCTCTGAGGCCCACTCCTCACCCTCATGCTGCCTGCTGTGAGAAGCTATCCTCAGGGAGAACCTGGATGGGTGTTTCCAGAGCAGATGTGTGAAGGGACTGTACATCAGCAGTACATGTCATGCAACTCCGTTCTTCCATCAGAAGACAGGGCCAAAGTACAAACAATCACTGCAACTTGTTTATTTCTAAAGTTACAGAGCTTAGAGTAATTTTCTTTCCCTTTGACACACACACAACTGGTTTGGCAGCTGATGTGGGCTGTGAAGTGAGTTTGACAGTAAGTTATCGCTCTGGCACTAATCTTTTAACTTGCTTAATAAAAATATTTACATTTTAAAATTTCCATCAAGTTTTGGATTGGAACCCAACAAAGAGACATCAGCAAATTCGATTTCATTTATATATTAGCCTTTGCAGAACCACCCAGTATTAGAGCATGGAGTGTCCTTGCCAGGACACTGCTAGGGGCAAGAGGGGTTGAGTGAGGTAACAGGTTCCTTGGGGCTTTATTTACAATACCCAGAAGCATTATTTGTCTTATTAACATTAACTCTTAGTAATTTAATGTTCATTGTTTTATGGACATTGAAACCTTGCTGTAACTTGTTTTGGGCGAAATGACAGTCATATCATTTTTATTTGTTTAACATATGACAGATGTGATTCTTTTACATAAGTGAATTTGCTAGAAAGCCAATGTATGTTACCACTCATTATATAAATGCACATCTTAATCAGAGAATGCTAAGCACACTTTAGCCTTTTTCTTATGACTCAGTCACTGTAATAAAATTCAATGTTGTACTGAACTAACGAAGTATCATCAGCCATCTGGACTACTGAGAGGGTTGAGTGGGACCACTGGTGAAGGGAACTTGGGGCACTTTAGTGTTGTGACCTCCCACCTGTATGGGCACAAATACCCGAGATCATCAGTTCTCAAGAGTGAAGTGTAGTTTATTCTGGAGGCGCTAGTCCATAACTGGCTGGCTCCATTGCTCTAGGCCTGTGGCAAGGCAAGAGTGTCTTGCAAAACCCGAGGAGTGTGCTAAAGAGAGGAAGCGGGCACAGCCATGAGCCCCCCACCCAGCCTTTCAAGACATCTCCCGGTGACCCCCAGGCCTGCCCCACCCCTCAAAGGCTCTTCCACCTCCAGCAGCACCACTCTGGCGACCAAGCCCTATCAGATGAGCCTTCGGGAGACATTTTAGACCCAAGGCACATCACCAGCCTGCATTTAGTTTGCTATCTGCTTACTGGTTACCTTCCTTGCTGCTGATCCAAAATCAAAGCCTAGAACTGAGTTTCAGACCTGACTCTGTGGTCACCTGCAACACTACTGAGCATCTCAGGGCCTCCATTTCCTGTGTGTGTTATGGGAATGTGAGGCTTCCAGCTTTCCTCTATGTAACTCAGCAGGTGGTTTCCCGGGTTATACCTCAACACACCCAACTCTGCTCCATGCGTGCCCTAGACAGCAGTCCCCTTTGCCTACAGCAGAGGTCCCCACAGTCTTGAGGGCAGGGTGGGGAGAGCCTGGAAGTCTGCACCTAGAAATGGAGCTGCAGTCCCTCCTGCCCACCCAGGAGCAGGCGTGTCTGCTTCCAGAAGCCTCATGGACCCTGGTACTTGTTCCCTGCTTTCACCATGCTCATGACAGGAGCCTCCAGCAGTCTCAGAGTGGTCACGGGATGCTAGGTATAAGCTTTAAACTTCCTCCCAGTACCTCAAAAAGGAGTGAGTGGGGATGCATTGTGTTATAGAAGTTGCTGATCAGAGAAGGACTCTTTCACGGTGCAGTGGGCTGCTCAAGGCTGCAGCAGTTTGTATTTACTGTCCAGGTTCCTAGCACAGTTCTTAGAACTTAGCATATGCTTGATGAGTTTTCTGGAAGAGCTGCCATTAAAGATCACCACTAACTAATTAGGTGGCTTAAAAAACAAATTACTGTTCTCTCACAGATCTGAGGCCAACAAGTCCAAAGTCAGTGTATTGTCACAAGCAGGCTCCTGTTGGAGGCCTCAAGAGGGTCCTTCCTCGTCTATTGGCATGTTTATTTAGGCTTTGTGACAAAAGTAGTAGGCTCTGCCTCCATCCCTGTGTGGTGCTGTCCTCTCTGGGGAGGTCTCCTCCTCTCTCTCTCTTCTCACAAGCACACCAGAGATTAGATTTAAGGCCCCTTCTATCCCAGTGTGACCTCATGTTGATCAGTTTTTAACTATCTGGGATAATCTTGTCACCAAACATATGTGTATTTGCAGATCCCAGGTGGACGCTCACCCTGAGACCACACTATTCAACTATGTTCAGTGCTCAGTAGATACAGTATACTGAAAAGTGGATGTCTCAGTCAATTTTACTGATGCTATAACAGAGTGCCACAGAATGGGAAACTTACAAAGAAAAGAACTTTATTTCTCAGAGTTTGGAGTCTGCAAAGTGCAAGGTGGGGAAGCAGACATCCTGTGTGGTCTTCCCGCCATGGCACCAGGCAGAAGCATAGGAGAGGTGAGGGAGCAGGAGGCTGGGTGGGGTCAGCTCTTAGGTAAATGCCAGCTCTCAGTAACCAGTCCACCCTCAAGTAATGACAAGAACCTGTCTATAAGGGTTGAGCCCTCATAACTACTTACCTTCCTACACTGTGATGTAGAGATTCAGGACCTTTGGGGGCCACTTTCAGAGCACCATTTTCTGTGCTGTAACAAAATACCTAAGGTTGGGTGACTTATAGAAAGCAAAAGAGTTTATTTAGCTCACAGTTTTGAAGCTCATAGCCCAGACAGCATGATACTGACTCTGGAGGGGATGCCTAGCTGGGTCATCTCATGGCAGATGACATCATGGTAGAGTACGTGGAAGAGGCAGAGAACACACGGTGAAGCAAGGGGCAAGGGTGACTGAAACGGCCAGTCTTACTCTTTGTATAATAAGAACTCAGAGTCCCATGAGAACTACCAGTCCCTTCCCAGGGTAATGCCTCATGATAGAATGGCTTTCTCCTAGTCCCATGCCTTTTAGGGTGAGAGACATGTTTGGGGATGCAGAAAAAGCAAGGATTTTGAATTGAACATGGACTTTAAATATACTGGTGATGGATTACGTGCTCCTTCCATGCCAATCCTTTAGGTGGTGAAGGAAGAGGTTGTGGGCTGGGTACCCTGGGTGCCGGGAGCCCCCTGGATCCCAGGAAGCATCTCTGCAACCCACCTTTCAGCCTAGGCAATGGCTACAGCAGAGGCTTAGAGGTGCTTTTGCTGAACAGCCTGGACTCCTCACTGTGTCTACAGGTGCTCAGTGGGTAACAGAGGGCAGGATGGAAGCCTGCCATCTCTGTCTTTGTTTTTGTCGCTGCCCCCTTGAGATCCATTTTCTGCTCAGTTCTGTGTGAACTGCACAGACTGTGTGAAGTACATAGAAGCAAACCCGAGATGTGACCCCCTCCACGCTTTGGCCAACACTCCTGCCCCCACTGCTGCTGCTTCTACATGGACCTGGAGTCCTGGTCAGCATCACAAAGACAGGGCTTAGGATGCTGGCCACCTGCTTCTCAGGGTAACTACACGCACGATCAACTCCCTTCTGACTTCAACATTATTTTCCATATGAATTTTGGGCTGAGTGACTGGACTTGATCTTTGGAACACCAAAGTCAGGGCCCCTCTGGCTTAAGAATGCAGTAACACTGATACAATCTTCACTAGAAAATGGGCCCTATTTTTCTTTACATTGTATTTTACAATATATATTTTCTCCCTCACATACTGCATCGACAGCAAAGAAAAGTTATTTCCCAGAATATCTTAAGGTTTTTTTGGAATCTGTCCAAGAACTATGAATTTTGTAGGGTCCAGATCCTATTTCTTGTTGCTGTCTCTTGGTGGTGCTGGACGGACTGCTGCAAGCCAGTCAGCCCACTAACTCGATCAGGTCCTGACAGCCAGGTCTTTTGGCAGCTTCTGTAAGAGAGAGTCTGTCCGATTCCCACCCAGGTCTCCTGTTCCAGGGCAGCTGTGTGATGGCTGGGCCCCAAATGGACAGACATAGGCGCCAGGGTGAGAGGAAGGATAAAGTCAGGTCAGGGTTAAGGTTAAGGTTAGGTTTAAGATGCAGGTGAGGGCTAGGGTAAGGGTTAGATTTTCAGGTTAGGTTTAGGGTGAGAATGAGGGTGAAGTTAGGGTTAGGGGTTAAGGTAAGGGTCAAGGTGAGAGTTTCATTTGCAGCTATTTCATTGGCAGCTTCTGTAAGATAGAGTCTTACAGAAGACTCTATGGTGAGGGTGAAGTTTGAGTTAGGATTAGGATTTAGGGTAGGGTTGAGGGTTTCGATTAGCATTTGTGTGCAAGTGATGGTGAGGATTGCATTTAGGGTTAAAGTTAGAGTCAGGTTCAGGATTCAGGGCCAGTGTCAAGGTCAGGGTTAGGGCTTGAGTTGGTTGGTTATGTATAGGGACAGAGTCAGGGTTAGGATTAAGGTAAGGTTTAGGGTTAGAGTGAAGGTGTGGGTGAAGGTTATAGTGAGGGTGAAGGTTAGGGCTAGTTCATTAGGGGTAGCAGCAGAGTCAGGGTTAAGATTAGGGTGAGGGTTAGAGTAAGTGTTAGCCTACTATTTGGGTTAGGGTTAGGACTTATGTGAGAGTGATGGAGATAATTAGGTTTAGAATTAAAGTTGGATCCGGGTTGAGGGTCAGGATTAGGATCAGGTTCAGAGTCAGGGTCACGGTTAGGGTTAGTTGATTAGGGGTAGGTACAGAATCAGGGCTGGGGTTAGGGTGAGGGTTAGTGTTAAGATTAGGGTGAGGATGAGGGTGAGAGTTAGGATTAGAGGCAGAGCTAGGGTGAGGGGGAAGGGTAAGAGTGAGGGCGAGGGTTAAGGTTAGGGTCAAGGTTACGGTTAGTTCATTAGAGGTAAGAACAGAGTCAGGTTAGGGTTAGGGTGAGGTTTGGAGTTAGGGTTAGGTTAGTGTTTGGGTTAAGTTTAGGACTTGTGTGATAGGGATGGTGAGAATTAGGGTTAGGGTAAGGATTGTGATTAGTGTTAAGTTAGGATTAAGTTCTAGGCCACATTTACCTCCTGGGTCCTTAGCACATGTGAGGGATGTGGTAGGTTCAGGCGTATGGTAGGACTGTGTTCAAGGTTTGTGGATGAAGAGGGAGATTTCAGGTCTGAAATGCCTTGCCCCCTTTCTTCTGGGATCCCGAGTGGCCACTGTGAGCAGGTCCTGAGCTGGTGGGCTTGTGTTGGGGAGGTGCCTGCACTAACAGTTTTCACACCTTCTGGTTCCTCTCACCCCTGGCTTCTCAACCTCTGCATTACTACTAGGGTCGTCCACATGGTGAGATTGCTAGGTTGATGGAACAGTGTCCCTGGCCTCTACTTCTGCAATGCCCTGAGTCCTATAGACTTGAGTGTCCTGAGAGGACAGCAACCATACAGCAAATGTCCCCATTCAGCAGCCCCTTCCTCTGCTCATGAAAGGCCGGAGGCTTCTTCTGCCGTCCTTAGGATCCTTGGCTTTTCTAGTATACAGGATGTTTCTGCTTCTAGCGGCCTGGAAGAGAAATATTCCCTAATATTGTCTGAGACTAACCAAACCAGTAAGAAAGGAAAAAGACAACCTGTCATTCATGATTACACATGTAAATCCTATTAGCAAAGCATTAGCCAACCCAAGTTAACACAGTATAAAATTACAATTAGAAAACTGGTCCAGGTCATGTTTATCTCTATAAGACGTAGTAGGTTTATCTTCACAAAATCTATTCATGTAACTCATCACATTATTAGATTAAAGGGGAGAAGACTTACAGTCACCTCCACAGATGCAGACAAAAGCTTAATAAAAAACATCCATTCACAATTAGGCTGCAGGATTTGCCTTATCTGGCCCAGCATGCTGCTGAACCAAGGGCCTCAGGCCAAGTTCATGCTACACTTTGGGCCTCACCAGGCACAGAGCCCACTTGGGAGCTGGGAAGACAAGAGCCAGAAGGGAAGAAATGACCTTGGGCCTTTCATCACGCTCTGTCCTCTCACTCCTTCAGTACCAGAGTTTAAAACAACTGTGGATGCAGAAAGCAAACCATGGTTGCATGCCCTGGAGGCCCAGGAGACACGCTAGCATCTCCAAGGAGGGTGACTGGGGACACCTTCCATGGGGAAGGGGAGCTCAGGGGCAGGACCCCAACACAAGTGGAGACATCTCATTCCAGGTGACTCTCCATTCAGGTGATCCAGAATGAACTCCAAAGACTCATATAATTCTTCCCATGACACCAGTGCTGTCAGCCCCAGACCAGAGCAAGCATTGTAGTTAGTAGTGAGATATAAGAAGTAAGCCCTTGTAGCAACAAGAACATAATCTTGCAGTGGAACTTCTTACTATCGTAGTAACAAAATTTTAAGAAATATTTTTTTCTGCATTTGTAGAGTATAGGATTATGTATATAGAAAATTCAAAATAATCTCAAATTGTTAGAAGTGATAAAATGTTTTACAAGATTTCTGGATATAAGTTGTATGTGTATGTTTGTCTATGTGTATCACAACAGTTAGAAAGGCATTTTAAAAGTAACATTTCTAGTGCAACAAAATATAGAACATTAAACATCTAGGAATAATCTAGTCAAAGACTGATCAAATTATTAAAGTCTATTATGCAGACATGATAAAACACTGAAAGAGATAAAAGATACCTAAATAAAGTAAGAGCTATACAAAGGTTGTTGATTGGAAGACTCAATTATAAATACTTCAATTTTCTCCAGATGGATGAATGTTATTCCAAACAGGTCCCATCCACTTTTGAATTTGTGTGCATTTGTGTGAGCATGCATATGTTTAATGTAAAGTGTTGATTATAAATTTTATATGGAAGAACAAAGGGTCATAAGTAGCTCAGAAGGTGACTTATCTTCTCAGCTTTCAAGATTTGCCTTAACGTCACAGTCACCAGATGGTATAAGATTTCCAAAAATAGACTGATGGGACAAAGTAGAGAACCCAAGAAGAGAAAAGTTCATGTAAAGACTTTAAAAGGTAGAAAAATGATGTTAGGACAGTATTGGCACAGCAAATTCATAGGGAAAATATTTATGTTTAATAAATGATTCCAGGACTATTTGTTTACCCATGTAGAAAATGGAATTGGATTCTAACTCTATACCATTTACAGAATGAATTCGAAGCAGATTAAAGAAAAATGTAGGAGATAAAATTTTAAGAAGAAAACATAAAGAGACTACCCTATGACTTCACAGTAAAAAGTTCTTTAAAAAGACACAATCATAAAAAATAAGCAGATAAATGTGACTTTATAAATTAAGATCACATATTTAATAAAAATTAACAATGATAAAAACACTTTTAAAAAAGCAAAATGACATGCCTCAGATTGGGGGAAAATGTTAGCTATGGTTTATATGGCAAAGTGTAATGGTAGAAATAATAATAATAAAAAGATAAACAATCAAGTTAGAAATATGAGCAAAAGATTTATAGATACATTCATAGATGAGTAGATTTACATGGGTAAGAAACACAAGAAATATGCTTAGTCTCATTAGTGATAAGAAAATGCAAGTTCAAACCACTAGATACCCATTGATTAATGAAAATTAGATAGATATCTGACAATACCAAGATTTGGGGAGTATGTGAGGCAACAGGTACTCTCACACTGCTAGCAGATATCTGAGTTCCTTCAACTTCAGAAAATGGTATATAACATTACTCAGTGATTCTGATAACATGCATGACCTCACAGTTCCAGTCCTAGAGTTATAACCAGAGAAAACTATGCATATCATACCATGAGATGTCGTGTCAGAAAGTTTGGAGCAACTTGGTTTGTAACAGAAAATGTGGGAGTAAGCTAAGTATCAATCAACAGAAGGATGGACAAGGAAACCAGATATTCATTCAATACAACAGTATATATCAGGGAATACAAATAAAGTACAGCTATTCACACCAACAATAGTGAATTTCCAAAATATAACATTGGGAAAAAGCAAGTCATACAAATACATAGAGCATGGAGAGACCAATGATAGCATTTAAAGCACATAATATGGAATATACACACTGTGAAATCATCAAGGAAAGCATGGAGTTAGCACACAATAGCCCCTGGCCGGGACTATTTTCAGATCAGGAAAATGCCACCTTCCCTACCCCCAGGATTCAGTTGGCAGCTCATACCAGGAGAAGGCTGAGAGTTCAAACCATGTGCCTGTATTGGGTCCTGCCCTTTCCGCTCTACATCATACCACGCCCTTTGCCCGTGCAAATGAATCACTAGAACAAACCAATACAATGGAGACTGATTATTGGGCAGCAAGGCTCCTTGGAGCAGACTAGACAGGGCTGAGGTGCCTAGTGCAGCAGAGAGAAAGAGTTGTCTGCAAATGTGTGCCCTCTGCTTCACAGCTCACCAAGTCTGTGGCTTTGGTCACGTGAGCTTGGCCCCTGTGCTTTGTAGCCTGTCAAGCTGTTCTTTGGCGTCCACATCAGAGACCCCTTCACCTCCTTCTGACTTAGCTCTCCAGTGACCTCCTCTTCTCCTAAGTCTGATGCTCAGGGTTGCCTCAACCCTGAGTAGGCACATAGGTTAACTGGTGCTAGACAACGGCCACTTACCAGGAAATTTAACTCTGCATGCTCAGACATACGCAGACACGCAGCCAGAGGGTTTTTTCTTGCTATTTTCAGCCTGTAGTCACAAGTTACCCATTGACAAGCTGGTTTCCTACCATAAGCCTGTTTCACATCACTATTCCCCCTTTGTGGTGTGTGATGTCATGAGACACCTCTGTAGTGATTTCAAAGAAGGAACCACACACATTTAAATATGAAAAATGTTGAAGGAGCTTGTGGCTGATGCATAAGTATGGGCTGTTCCTGTCATTTGCATTCCACAGATGACATTAATAAACGAGTTGAAAAATTCTTAGTATTTTATATGCGATAATTACAAAAGTGGTGAGCATGTTTAGGGTAAAAGGTTTAAAATCTAAGACCAAGCACAAGCAACTTTGCAGGACAACACCTTGTGCAAGACAGCCCTACATCAGGAGGAGCTGTATCTTTAAACAGGAGCTGCTTATCTCTTGGAATCAACTCAGTATAGGGTTCTCACTGACGTAACAAACCCAAGTACTCTCTTTATCATCACCTTAGCTGACATGTGTTCCAGTAAGTGAAGACTGGAGATACTGAGAGATTCTCAAGCAGGCGTGTCCAACCTGCAGCGCACTGGCAGACATGCAAGTTTTCTTTACTAAACTTGGCTTGTTGCCAGGCATGGTGGTGCACACCTGTAATCCCAGCACTGGGGAGGCTGAGGCAGGAGGATCCTTGAGAGTTTGAGACCAGCCCGGGCTACAAAGTGAGCTCATGGTCACCTGAACTGCACAGCAAGACTCTTTCTCAAAAGGGCAAAAAAAAAAAAAAAAAAAGAATAAACTTGGGCTTGTTGCATTATTTTCTAAAATAATTTCATAAATTAAAATATAAAAATAAGGTTTTGGTGCTTATATATATTAACTACATTATATATTTTATATGTGGTCCAAAACAATTCTTCTTTCAGTGTGGCCCAGACATGTCAAATGTTTGGAACCCCATGTCTTAGAGTATATTTTACATGATTCACTGGGTCAGTGCTGCATTTGAGTTGAGGCTTGGAGATCTGTGATGTTCTCTGGTAGCTCAGGTGCTGAGCCCTCCACTGGAACTCAGAAGAGAGGGCAGTTTTGTGAAATAAAAACAGACAAAATCCAGACAGCAAAGTTATAATAAAAAGAGACTGCAGTGCTTTTCCTGAGCAAACTCTTTATTTGGCAATGAAAATCTAAGAATAACTTGGGGCTGCTTTTTCATTCAGTGCAGGCATTATTTTATGTTTAAAAAGCCTCATCAGATTCCTCTAAGTAGTAAATTGCCTAATATATGGACAATATAATTTCATCTGTAAAATGTCTATGTATGTACCACTTTGCCAAAGCCCTGTGCTGCTTTGGGAAAAGGTACTTTGATTTTTTAAAATTTATATTATTTATTTATTTAAAATTTATTTTTGATGTTTTGAGACAGTATTTCTGGGTAGTTCAGGCAGGCCCTGAACTCAGTCTTGTAGCCAGGAGGGGCTCAAACTCAAAGCAGCTCCCCTGCCTTGGAGACTTTGGTTTTGAGTGCACTGTCATTAAGAAACTCCACTGCACATCGAGTGTCCCCACAAGTGCATCACAGGTGTTGCTTTGCTCACACTGAGCCCAAGAAGACTCACAACTGAGCTGCACTGTGGGCCATTTCAAACCAGGCATGTGAGACTCAGTCTAAGGTCTGTGTACTTTTTACTGAAAAGTATGATTTTCTCCAGTTTTGTGTTGACTTACATCTGGATTTAATAAACATGGCTCAGGAAGCTCTCCCTCAGGCAGGACAGTTAATTGTACAGTCCAGTGGAATCCTCTTAGTGGGTATAGGTCCCACCACGTCCAAATATCACAGCCTTGCACTCCTCAGGGACAGTGTGTCAGGAAGGGCCCTCGTGGGGGATGTGGTGGACTTTTCACGGACATGAATGGTTTTGAGGAACCATTTTTGAGATCCTCAACTTCCATTCCAGCTGGTTCATAAAGAAACTGCCCAAGGTGTGGCTCTCACAGGAAGGGCCGGTTCAGAGAATGTGGGCTGGTCTGGACAGTGACTGTCGACAGATGTTTTCTACTTCCAACAAGCCGAATAAGGGTCAGTTACGGATGAGGTCACTGTAAGAACTAATTTGTGCTGATAAATCATGAAGGGACTTTGCCAATGCACAATTTTGTGACACTGTTGTAACAAAACTCCTTCCATTTGTACCTGCTTGCCTGTGTTAGTAGAGTTGCTTTCACTTAAGTGAAAATCAGAATAGATTTAGTGCTAAACCTTATCACATCCCAGTGCAAACACTGATCAGTAAGGGATTACACAGCACAAAAGTATGACATTACAATAAAACTCTGACACTGTCAGTACATTTAAAGAAGAGGCTCCATGTCATCACAATACCTGTTAAGATAGAACTTGTTCATATATATATACATGGATTGAATTCAGGGCCTTCACACCGAGCTACATTCTCAGCCTTCTTTCCCCTCTCCCTGACCCTCGGCTTGAATTTGTGATACTTGATCTTGTGATCCTCAGTACTGGAATCACAGGCATGCAGCACCAGTCCATTTCATGTATGACTGTAGACACTTAATTGCTAGTGTATTTAGATTTCATTGGTAACATTTGAAAGAATAGTGTAACAGTTTAATTTTAAAATGTCAACATTTACAAAATTCTGGAAATTACATCCTTCATAGGTGTAAAGTTGGTGGAGGGAGTACATACAAGGCACCGCAACAGAGAGAGAGGGAAGTTTTTATTGGAATGCGAGTGATGGGCAGGACTCTAAGGGTAGAGACGGCACACACGGAGAGGCAAGGAGCTTGGTTCATAAGAGGGGACTGGGCCCCGTGATAAGTGGCTTGAAAATTTAGGCGGAGTGGTCTTTGGCTTTGTTGAGCAGCCAAGACACCTTCGGGACACTTGTGGATTAGAGTACAGCAGGATGTCTGTCAGGATACAAAAGAGAGTACAACTGTCTTGTCAGATGCAAATTAGATTGCAGATGTCTGTCGGGGAGATGGAGTTTTGTAGTTTTGCCACGGGGTGTGGGGTGAAACTGGAATGGACTGTAACATTCCCATCTTTTTGTCTTTATAGGAAAAGGGGCATTGATCTCTCAAGCTACTTCCTACTGAGTGGGGGCATTGTCCTGGGGGTAGCTTGGGGAGTTCCAAGCTTGCAAGTAGGCTCTCATGCCAGGGATTGTGGTTAGGAGGAATAGTTCTCTGGTGGTGCTGGAGCAGGTGACTTGCATAAAACGCTTTAAAAGTTGGAAGATGCAGGGTCCTATAAGGAGAACTAGGAAAATCATGAGAAGGGTACCAGCCAGCGGGAGGATGGGGGTCTATCCTCCCAAGGAGGACTAAATGAATCTGAGAATGAGTCGGAGGGCTTATGGTTGGCCGTGTATTCTTGAATTTTTTTTTTTTTTTTTGTCCATTATAATATTGGTTGGAATAACTTTGGTTGACAAAATAGCAGCACTCTTCTTCGAGCATAGAACAAGTGCTGCCCTTCTCGACCATTAGGATGTCTAGAGCTCGCCTATTTTGGAGGGTAACTGCAGGTAGGCTGTTAATTTGGTTTTGAAGCACCCCTAATAAGGAAGCTACCTTTTCCAACTGAGCTGGAGAGAAAGTTGTTGCTGAAGGAGGATAGCCGCAGTGGTGCCTCCGGCTGCCAAGCTGATGGCTGAAAAGAGCCCTGTTCCTACCAGGACGCCTGCTCCTTGAATGGCTTGGGTGTGATGGGAGAGTGAGTATTGAGAGCCTGGAGATGTAAATATGGAGTGTTGAGTTTGGTCTTCTGCATGTGTTAAGACATGGAGGGACAGGAGGGACAGGGTGCAGGTTTTATTGAAGTGTTGAGAGAGGCAGGTGTAGGCTTCAGAGGGGTAGAAAAAGAAAATACCTGGGGTTGGGCAGTAGGTAGGGCCCATCGTGTTGGGTGTGAGGAAGTGTATGCAGCCACTTAGGTTTTTTGTGGGAAAGGCAGAAAACTTGAGACAAGAGTGGTTTGGGGCTGAAAATGAAGGTGTGAATTATTGTAGGGGTCTGATGAAGTGTCATTGGTTTTGGCTCTTAGGAAGGTAAAGTTTATGGGTGTTGTCATATATAGATCTCCCTGTAGCAGGAGGCAGAGCCTGGAGAGGTTTAAGAAACTATATTTGGAACCTGAGATCAAGGAAGAGTTGATGGCAGAGAAGGTTTGATTAAGCAACGTTTGGAGTTGTTGAGACAGGAGTGATAACTGAAACAAGGTAGGGGGCAGAGGTGTAGGAAGGTGGTTGGGACTTTTGTAGACAGTGATAAAGACACAGGGTCATACCCTATCTCCTGAAAGCTGAATCCCCATGTTAGGCTCATGAGGAGGCTGGAGTGGAAAGGGCTTGTGATCTCGACAAGGAGTCATAGGGTGTTCATTCATTTGCCTGATGGGGTCACCTTGACGTGGGGAGCATTTTGTTTCCAGTGCATGGAAGGGGTGTACCATCTGATGGCTTCACAGTCCCATGGTGGACAATAGTATGCTGAAGGGTCATAGCAGGAGTGTGAAGATGGGACTTTTGGGCACAGATAAAATCCACCAAGGGCTATGATGTGGTGAACACATTTACATCCCACGAAGGGAGGATTGAGGTCATTGAGACATTGAGAGTGGGAGAGGGTTGCCTTTCTGTCCAGCTGATGGAGGTCAAAAGGTCACCACCTATTAGGAAGGCTTGGAGGGTAAAATTTGTTTGAGATTTTCCTTGGGCCCTCATTAAGAATATTAGAAAGGTGAGGGTATAGTGAGGTTTCATGTAAGGTGCTAATAAGAGGGGATTTTGTGAAGCAATTGAGAGTTGATAGGCCACTAATGGTCAGGCCAAAGAACAGGACAAGAATAATTTTGTGGAGGACCATATATTCCTGAGGAGAGGTGACCCAGAGTCTGACACCAAAAGCAACAATTAATAGGACAAAGTAGACTAGGATCCCAAGGGGATAGCAGAACATAGGGTTAGTCTAAGGACTCTGAAGACTCCTCTGGAATGTGGGTAAGGCAAAAAGAGGTGGGGGAGATAACCTGCAATTTCTAGTGGTATGTGGTGTTGAGGGGGTCTGAGACTGGAGCCCTTTTTAGTCTTGTCAGATGAATTCAGGTGGGAAGGCTTTGAAGTTTTGCACCTGTGGGAATAGTCAGCTGAAAGAAAGGGGAACTAATCTAGGTGATAGAGACCTGTTTAGAATATCAATCCTTGATGTTTATCTTTAGGGTGGCATGTGGGTGTGTTTGCTTATCTTTTGTCTTGAGGTCTGACCCACTGCTGGAGGTGTCTGTCTCCCTACAGTTGTAAGGTTTCTCATCATTGGCACTGGCTCCTTCTGAGGGTCTAGCCCTGTCTGACTGCCTATAATATTTTAATCTAACTCACTTGCCTATGACATTTCCCTGTCTCTGAAGAAGTAACCTGAACTGCCATGAGGGAATAGTGGACAATGACTGCTCTGGCTTCTTCAGGCTGAAAAGCATCATAGTTGTTGGTTGACAGTTAGAGATACTCTCTAGAGTTTTTATCTAAAGGCCCTCCATAGACAACAGGCATTTTTATCTTGGGTAGGCATCTAGCTTTAAATCTGGAGGAGACAAAGCCAAGGAAATAATTAAGTAAATTTTTACCAAGAGAAGATGGTATTGGCTTTTTATAAAGAGGATAAAGTAAGTTTTAGGGGATTTGAGTCTGACACTGATAGGTCATCTAATCTTAAACAGCTATTGTGATATTAGCAGAAGAATCAGGAATGCACACACAACATTCAGTTTTTATAATTGCTTGAGTACTTCTTGCAAGGCCATTAGAATATCTAATATCACCTGATTTTGGAGGATGGCCTGTTTTATTAATTTTACTTTTTTATTTAGGAGAGAGACCACTGTGGTGTCATTTAAGACCTGCTGAGTATAGTTAGTTAAGGCCTTGATATGTGTCATATAGCACTCTCTCTAGACAAGATCTAGTGGTTTCCAGAAAAAGGAATCTAGCATATTTATTGTTGGTTTTATCTGTATGGTCACTGAGTTTGGCAGTCTCTAGGCAAGAATAAACCAATTTTTTATTGTAATGGCATTGTTTTATACATCTAATGGTATACTTTTCTGTAGGATGTTCAAGGCCAAGTTAAAGTGAGACCTGTATTAATTAAAATTAACTTTTTACTGTCTATCAAGATCAGTTAAATCTCCTCAAGATTTACCCTGGAACCATGTACAGTACCTCTCAGTACTTCTGTCAGTATCAGACCTCTAGATGTCACGGCCGTTGTTTGACCAAGTTGCTTTCTGTGAAATCTTGGGAGAATTGTTTGTCCTGGTGACTCTTCTTAGGCACACTATACATTCTGAATCACTTTTCTCTGTGGTCCCATAATCTCTTTGATCAGAACATCAGGCACTGAACTAGTTATATGATGTCACAGCAGAGGTTTTTCTAAAATGTCCTGAGTCTTCATTGACCTCAGAGGGCTAAGGCCAAAATACTGTCTATCCTCTTAGCCCATCCATCTTTTTTTTTTTTTATTTTAAAAATAAAAGGAAGAAAACATTAACAGACAGACAGCCCTTTACAAAATAGCAAAAGAACAGTACAGACAATACAGAGTTACAAACAAAGTGGTAGGAAATTAACAACACTTGTT
>NW_004955579.1:1305217-1313150 GCF_000276665.1 Chinchilla lanigera
TCTTCCATGTAAAGTATCATGTCATCTGCAAATAGTGATAGTTTCACTTCTGCCTTTCCTATCCTTATTCATTTTATTTCTCTCCTGTCTAATTGCTCTGGATAGTGGTTCCAGAGCTATACTGAACGGGAGTGGTGACAGCGGACATCCTTGTCTTGTTACCGATTTTAGAGTAAAACATTTCAGTTTTTGTCCATTTAGAATGATTGTGGCTGTTGGATTGTCATAGATGGCTTTGATCAGGTCAAGGTAAAGACCATCTATTCCTATTTTCTGTAGAGTTTTTATCATAAATGCATGTTGGACCTTTTCAAAAGCTTTTTCTGCATCTGTTGAGATGATCATGAGGTTTTTGTCTTTTAGCCCATCTATCTTTGTAATTTGATCTCCAAACCTCAGTTGTTGAACAGCCAGAAGAGAAAGTTAATGACATTACATTGTAATGGGAGCAGTGAACTTAATTATTAAAATTTTATCTGAGTATTAAGCATTTTGAAATATAAAGTATACCCAGAGAACTGTTACATCTTACCAATCATGGATGTTCTAATAGTTGAATCCCTGTACAATGTTAACAGACAACAGTTATATAGCAATATAAAATATAGCCAAAGAACTGTTACTCTATAGGATGTCATTGAAGAAATTTGTAACATTGTCTGAGTTGTTTAATATGTAAGCATTTTTAAATGTAGTGGCACACACATAGCATATAACCCATGAAAACAATCTCATGACAACAATCTCAATACTTAACTAAATACTTAATTAAATTTGAACAGTGAGAGACTCTGAAGTCATAATACATAAACAACAATATGCATGACATTTATAAAACTAATTTTGATGTCATTTTGATCACTTGGCAACCTTGGTGGGAGCATATCCTTAATTTAGATAACATCTATCTATAAGCCAAATTAAATCACAGGCAATTGCTTTAAAAATCAAAAAATATAAAAAGAAAAATTTGTTGAGCTCAAATAAAACAGCTGTTTACAGACTGGACAAAGAGACAGACAAATAAAAACACATATACAAGACAATTTGTTTATAATTAGTAGAGATCTCTTATAAGAAGAATTTGGAAAAAATAAAAACCTTTTATCTATAATTAATATATTTTTAGTACTTTATTTTGTCTTAAGAACACCAGCAACTTTCATATCCCTTTCTTTTACATAACTTACAGCTTTGCCATTTCTACACCCTCTGCCACGTACTTAGACCTTCTTTTTCTCCAACAGTGTTTTCTATCTCTTTATATTTAAAGGGCTAGAGAAAGAGAAAGAGAATGAGAATAGGACAGGGAATGGGAGAGAGAGAGAAAGCAGGATAGGGAAAGACAAAAAGAAAGACAGCATACCAGAGAATGAGAGTGAGAGAAATCAGACAGGGAGAAGGGGAGTGAACGTGAACAAGGCCCTTGGGGCCTGCTACCTCATGGAGAAGGAGTAAGGGATGGGGAGGAAAGAGAGCACACCAGAGAGACAGGGGAAGGAGGGGTGGATTTGGGCAGTACAGCAGAATTGACAAAGAGAAGGGCAGGCATGGAAGGAAAAGGCTTGAACGTAGGGGATCTCTGACCACTTGCTGCTATGGTGACAAAAATTGTCATCGAACAACTTAGCTATAAAAAAAAAGCTTTTTTGGGTTTACAGTCTCCAAGAGACCAAGAGGGCTGAGATTTCTTAGGAAGTACCCATGAGGCTGAAACGGGGCTATTTAGGTGAGCAAGGAGAATGGAATTCTAAATGAGTTGGAGAGTCATCACCCTGAGAGTCAGACAGATGAGGCCAGGTCTGAGGTCTGAGTCATCACGCAGAGATCAGGCTGGCAGCCCAAACAGATGATAGAGTTCTTGACATGGGATCTGCAATTTTGAGAATGAGGGAGAAAGCAAGCAAGGGAGGGAGAGACAAGGAGACTCATGTGAGAAGGGAGGGAGCTCACCTTAATGAGAAAATTGACTGATGAAGTGGATAAAGCTCTTGGCAATGGCAAGGGATTTCTGAGCCTCATAGGGGAACTCAGTCAGTAGACAGGGGCTGGGGGGGGGTGCTTACCCAGAGTCGGGAGCCTGCTCACTGTCTACTGATCTGAGTCATGGCACCAAAATGTAAAGTCGGTGAAGGGAGTATGTACGAGGCTCTGCAACAGAGAGGGAAGTTTTATTGGAATGGGAGTGATGGGTGGGACTCGAAGGTGTGAAAATTTAGGTGGAGTGGTCTTTGGCTTTGTTTGAGTGGCCAGGACACCTTTGGGACACTTGTGGATTAGATTATAGCAGGATGTCTGTCAGGATGTAAAATAGAGTACAACTGTCTTGTCTGATGCAAATTAGATTACAGATCTCTGTCAGGGAGATGGAGTTGGCTTTTGTGGTTTCACAGTTAGGACTGAAATGGACCCTAACAATGGCACTTACACTGAGAAATTTTAGTTATCAATTTAATAGTATGCAATAAGGTGTAGTCTCATAGATTTTTTTCTGGCACGAACAAGCAAAAGTGTTTGAAGCTCACTAAGTCTCATGTATAATTTAAAGTGATAAATTTAGTAATAGTGAGAAACTTACTGGCCTCAAGGAAACCTCTATAACTTTATTGTCAGAGTACCAAGCCAATCAAAGCAGAAACTTCACATACAACTATGGTGGATTAACTAATGGTCACCTTGTAACACCCAGCTGAACTAAATCAGCATGGTTGTGGGTGCAGATGGCCCACCTGAGGGTTGTTTCCTGCAGCATAAAGGGAGAACTGGAGGGGAAGAAGGTGTGCTTCTGATTCTCCTGGAAAGCTTGTTGCACTGGTTTTCCTGGTATGAATCTGGCTGTTCTCATCATTGGATGAGCTCAGGTCCTTGCTGTCACTGAAGATGGCTACTTTTCACTTTAGGGAAGTTCTGGTCCTTACTATGAGCATTGTCTAGCTCCAGTGCAGATCCTTCAGCCTGCTGGCACAGATCATTCATTCCACTGGCATAGACTTTCTAGCTTTTACCCCTGACATTTTGATCTTTCCAGGGCAGATCCTTGATACAGATTTGCATGAGACATTGTCATGGGCTCTAGGCCTCCAGTTGGACTTGTAAAGGGCTCTAGGTCTTCAGCTGGACTTGTGCAGGACATTGCTGTGGGATCCAGGCCTTCAGCGGGATTCTTTGGGTCTCTAGCGTATGGACAGACCTCTTGTACCCTTCTGCATTTGACTCTTTGGGTGAGTATTATACAATAATCCTATAAATTATGTATTCTGTATTAAATCTCTTCCCTTGTAAACCCTGACTAGAATAACAACTAAAATATAGATTTATGGAGTTATTTCATCAAAGTCACTAAGCAATAAATACTACAAAAATAAAAACGATAGCAGCAATCCCTGGGGAGGGTGTGGAATCTTATTCCCAAAGTTTTTACAGTACATCAAATATCATATTTCTGTAAAATAATTACAAGACATGCAGAAAATAAGTGTAAGTCTCCAACCTGCCCTGACTCTCCCAGCCCCCACCTGCTTGCCAGCAGAAGCACTGCTCTGCAGAGAACTCGGCTCAGCACTCAGGCTGTCATCGGCAAACGGGAAAGGAGATAAGGTAGGACAAGGAGTTTGCAGGTCCTGGAGACATCTGGAGACACCCAAAAACTTACCATGGACACTTTAAAGGACTCTGCCCACTGAGATGCAAGATTGCCAGAAAATTTTAACCACAGATGTTGACTGGGATCTTCCCACCTAATGTTCCCTCCTTCTCTCCATCCCTATAAAAGAGACATCTATTTGTTCAGGGCAGAAGGTCTTACTGTACTTTCTGCCTGTACCCAGGCACAATAATTCCATGCCATGTTGCCTTTACCCAAGCCTAGTGGTCTCTGCTGTTTACATATTACTGTCAGAAAGAATGTGTGTGTGTGTGTGTGTGTGTGTGTGTGTGTGTGTGTGTGTGTGAACACCCATGGAAACTATCAGTGAAGAGGTGTACAGGATGGGTTTGATAACCAGACTTTAAAGAAGAAACAAAATAATTTGTAAAGAACTAAAGTTTGAGAAAATGTCTTACCTAATAGAGAATATCAATACATTAATATTATTAAAAAATAGAAATTCTGTTTTTGAATGCATAGTAGCTAATGAAAAGTAATGTGTCCTACTTGCCTCAAATGTCATCAATTAGAAGTCCCTTTTGTGATATAGTCACTTATAAAGTCAATACTGTTGAGAAATTAAGCTCCCAGAGGGTCAGTTCCTCTGGGGCTGCCTGGGTTCTATGGTAGCTGGAGTGGGGTGAGGGCCTGGGAGCCTCACTTGGCTCTGATACCTGCACCCACTCCTGTGAGAACTCCGCTTAGAGACAGAGGTCAGAACTGACTCCGTCCTTGTGACTTGAGCTGTGAAATGGCAGGTGTATAAATGAAAGTCTGAAGACAACAGGAAATTGAGCTGTGGGGTGGGAAGGGTATACCAGGCAGTGTGCCGTGATGGAAGGGGAAAACAAAAAGCCTGGCCAAGATTCTCAGAATTAGGTCCTGGGGGTTTGCATTCAACTCTATCAGAATAAAGTCAACAAGGGAGCACAAATATCCACATGAGGGCATCTTTTTAAAATCTAAGATAAAACAAACACTTAAGTTCCCAGCAGGATTTGCAGCTATGCACAGCCAGGATAATGTAGGCCTGAGTCTGAGGCCCAAAGGTGACAAGAAAGCATTTTGGGGCTGACCTCCCCTCATGCTCAGCTCCCCACAGTTTTTAGCATTACAGACCAAGATAGCAGAATAAATTCAGTAAAAAGTTCCCATGAAACAAGCCAAAGGCCAACCTGAAAGCAGCCTGTATGGACACAGTCGGCAAATACTTGTGGCCCAATTTGACTTCACTTTGAAATCCCTTGCTTAAAGACCTTAGTGTGTAGAAGTTAGATATTTGGTCCAATTCTGCCATTTCAGCTGGGGGAACTTAGGGCAGTCCACTTAACATCTGTAAGCAGCATAAAAAATTTCTATTTTCCTATCGGTAAAAATGGAAATAATATTTGCTTATAAGTTGCCACTGCACTGGAAAGATATGTAATTTCTTTTTTTCTTTTTCTTTTTCTTTTTTTTTGTCTTTTTGAGACAGGGTTTCGCTATGTAGTTCAGGCTGGCCTTGAGCTCACTTTGTAGCCCAGGCTGGTCTTGAACTCACAAAGATTCTCCTGCCTCAGCCTCCCGAGTGCTGGGATCACCAGTGTGCGCCACCACACCCGGCCTAAGATATATAATTTCAAAGAACTTGGTCTAGAACCTGGCATATGAGAATAAGGGTTGGCAATTCTGTTACTGACACAAATGGCAGCACATTTAGCTCTGCCAAAGGGCTCAAAATTCCACACTGGAGAACAATGTCTCTGGGCTGAGGCTTTTGCTCCAAGAACTTTTCCCTTAAAATGTAAATAAGTTCAAGAATTGGTAATATATCTAGATAGTTTCAATTAGGAGTAAGTGTCTTTGTTAATGGCCAGAAATTTTATTTACATAAAAACAAAACTGAGCCCAGGCAAAGTTAAATGTGTAGACAGTGCATTTCTTTTTGGGGAAGTAGGTTCTAAACACCAGAAGCTGCTGTGATTCCTCAGACAGCCAGAGACCAGGTCAGTGTTGGGTTGCTGGGACAGGGAAGGTATCAGGCAAGTGTCGAGTGTGGGGATGGGGCAGGGGCTCTGCAGAGTTGAGTCTGTTCCCTCATTTTCCCAAGTCACGAATTGTCTGAGGATTCCCTAACCCATACTGGAGCTCCATGAAAACCAACCTGTCTTGACCTCAAGAGCCAGAGACCCCTTCTCTTCACTTTCCTTTGTCAACAAGCCTTTACTGTGCCCTCAGAAAAATGTGCAGTACAAAAACAACAGCCCAAAGCATGAAGACTAATTTGTATTATAGTGAGATAGTGATATAGGGGAAAGAAACTTCCAACCTGCTAGATGTCTAAAACACCGAGTTCGTGTTCTCTAATACTGAGGAATGAATTCTAGGAACAATGAAGGTTAAGAGTAGGAAGAATTTATTGAGAGAAAGCAAGCTTTTGTTTGAGAGGGACAGAAGGGAGCCCAGGAAGTGGAATGCCCACCTACCCTGCTTCTCAAGGATGTTTTATTGAGCAAAGCCACAAAGTGAGGAGGACTTAAGGTGAGACAGAACTACGAAAAATAGATTACAAGAATAGTTGCTTAAGTAATATTGATCCAATGGAAGATCATAGGATGGGCGTGAGGTGGGATAAAACTATGATCAACCAATAAGTTTACAACAAGTATAGTTGCTTGGGTGATGTTGACTAAAAGGGGATCAAGTTACATAGCAAGTGCACAAAGGAGGGACAGGGACTTTCCTGGAAGGGGTGGCTTAAGGAGGTTTTATCCTCTACCCCAAGGTGATTAATGCCTACTTAGAATATCAATCACTGCTGTTCAGTACTAGGGGATACACACACACACACACACACACACACACACACACACACACACACATATATATATGTAGTTCCTCTTTTCTTTGAGGCCTGGCCTTCAGTGAATACACCTCCAGTGACAGTTGCCTTCTGCACTCATCTCTCAAGGGTCCAGCCCTGTCTGACTGCCTATAATATATTTACCTAACTTAGCTACCTATAATAATAGGAACACAAGTGCTGACTAAAACCAGTACTCCATCTTCCTCATTTTTTAGTAATTTACATGGTGTGCTTTGTGGGTCAGAGCTGATGTCACCTTAAACTGCCTGGCCAGGAGCTTTGGAGACTGGAGGACTGGCCTCTAAGGCTGGGATTTAGGGCTGGTGTTCCCCCATACTAACCAGGGGACACAGACATCCTCACCTGTGGGGATAAATAAAACAGAATGAAATTTTCCCAAATAATTTTTATTTAAAAACAAAAGAGAAAAAAAATATCAAGACTAGCTTTCAAACTGCCCTGAGAAAGCACCGGGTGTGGGATAGGCTAGAAGGACTTAGGTCCAGCCCTTCTCCACTGTCTGTGTCTCATATGTGGCTGTGCAGTCAGCCAGGCCTAAACCCATGTCAGTGCTGGGGACAAGCTGAGACCCATGGTGGCTCTGTGTGGGGGCACTGGTCTTCTGTGAATTACTAGGCCTGACCCTGAGCTCTTTTTTTTTTCCTTTCTTTTTTGGTTTTTCTCCAGTACCGGGAACCAAACTCACAACTTTGTGCTTGCCAAGCAGGCACCTTGCCGCTGAGCTAAATCCCCAGCCCCAACCCTGAGCTCTTTATTTCTTTGCCAGAAAAGAGAACCTCACTTTATACTCAAAAGAAAACAAAATTCACGAAACTACAGGAAAGAACCATTTCCTACTTGTTCCTAAAGCCTTGGGGGAAATCACAGAAAGGAAAAAGATGTGGCCTGTGTCTGTGGGCTGCTGTGAAGCCCTGTCTTTTCTGTGAGTGCCACATGGACAGTCAGGCTCTGAAGTTGGGGTCAGCCCCAGCCACTGTGAGCTGCCTTCTTCTGCCCTCCACTCACTACTGTAAAAGGACATAGCTCCAGAGGACTATGAACCCCTGAATGAACCATGGGTGTCCGCAGAATGGGCTGTGCCCTGGCAGACTCGGGTCAACTGTCATGCTGAAGGTTGCAGAGACCCATTTGGCTGTGTCAGTCATGATCATCTCAGTATGAGCAGGGCTCTGTCCAGATCCGTTAGGTTTTCGGTGCAGAAAAAGAAACAAACAAAGGGGGGAAAGAAGGCCATTACTCTGGACATAGAGAGGAGAGGACTGCATGCAGCACAGGACTCCTCTGAGGTACACAAAGGAGGCTGGGATTTGTGAGGACTCTGGTTAGAAGTGGAGCTCGAGGGGCAGGCTCAGTGACAAGTCAGAAACTGACTGGGGCTACCCTCACACACAGGAAAGGTAAGAGAAGTTGTATTCAGGGCT
>NW_004955579.1:1313825-1318742 GCF_000276665.1 Chinchilla lanigera
AAGGCTATTAATTTGGTTTTGAAGTGAGTGAACAGCAGGTGTTATCATCTACTCTTTGGTGGAGTTCAATGGAAAGTTGGTGATAAAGCTCTTTGGCATAAATGCTCATGCCAAAACCTGGCCCCAAAACCATTCCAAAGAGAGAATGCTCACTCCAATAAGGATTAGAACGTAAATGGCTCTTGTTTTTCAAGTGAGATGGGCCTCTAGGAGAGACATTTCTATGGTATCTTGAGAATTCATTGTCAGGGCCAGGACTAGGAGGACTAACAAGCATGATCCTGTCCATCAAAGAGGGAGACAACCATAAGCTCCTATTTTGCTCCCTGTAAACCATCCCCTGGGAAGGTAGATGGCTGTATTTTGTGTGCGTGTGATGTAATGAGTGCAATGGGGAAGGTCTTCCAGCTGAAGAGAGGAGTTTTTGAATTGAGAGATTAGACAAGTAAGATTAGTTGACCATTGTTGAGAGCTATGAATAAATAGAGGGCCCATTATGGCTGGGTTACATAGAAAAAATAGGTGAGAAGCATTCGAGTGTGCAAGGGCCACCATGTAGGACTTTGTCAGTAGGGAACACAGAGCCAGCATTCAGTGAGGTTTGAGGAATGTGAAGAGGGTCACAGGCATGTGAGATAAGCAGGGGAATAGGAGTGATTTTTTGTTGTAGGACAGTTGGGGGGTGGGCCAAAACATCAATAATAGGAAGTGAGGTTATAAGCCAAATTTTTAAGGTCATAAAATTGCATTGGGTGGTGTTTATAGAGTATTTCTTGGATTATCCAATCTGAGTCCCCAAGTTTTGCCTAAGAGGATTTGGGGGTGTGACGCATTGGGAATTGAAAATGTTACCCATCTTATGTTATCACCCAAATTTACATACCAGGCTGAGATGAGTGGGTCTGCATCTTTTAAGATTTTTCGAGATCTATCTCTACCTATGGTCTCACAGCCTGGAGTGTCAAGATAGAAGAAACTGGCATTGGCACATTTTCACTGATAGAGCTTGGGAGGTCAGGGACTGATGTATAGACCTTCCAGGTGACAATCAATTCCCATGAGTGTACAGTGTGTCCAATCAAGTGGACAAATCCGACATTTTTTCCCATTCCATGTGCCTTTATCCCAGGTTTGACGGTGTGGTACAACGTGGCAGTAGGGAGCATGCAATGTAACTTTGGAATTTGAGGGAGTAAAATTGTAAGAACCTATTGTCCCTTGGTCTGGTAGGGAAAGCATCATGGTTTAGATAGGTTGTGGCTATGTAGCTGGGGCTGGACTGGAGAGAGTTGGGAATAGGAGGAGAGTGAAACTTAGGAGTTGGATATTTGAGAGTTGTTGAGGGGAAAAGAGTGGGAGCATCTTTATGTTTTATGTTCCTGTGGATGTTGGTAGGGCAGGCAGTTGAGAGTACAGAGCCCAAAGATGGTGATGATATAAAAGAGTATAAAAGCCGCCTGTGTGGAACTTGAAAATCTCTTGGACCAATGGTCCAGAGCCCAATGGTGAACATGAAAATTAGCAGGACAATGAATACCAAAAACCAAATGGGATAGCAATATGTCAGTTACCTTGGTGGCATGGTAGAGACTTTGGTGAGTTTGAGATGGGTGGGAGATAGGAGGTGTGATGACCACTCTGATGGTGAAGGTGTAGAGTTGGAGGCAGTGAGATTGTCAGGGCATCTTTGGGCTTGGGTAACATGGAAACAGGATGAAAGGCCAGCGACCTTGACCACTGTATGCATTGTGAGGACAACTAAGTGGGGTACGGACCACTTTGGCTGTAGTCCTGTGGGCTTAAGAAGATTTTAGGTATATTAAGTCTCCAGGAGTTATGGAAGGCTTTGCTATGTGTTATCCACTGGGTGTGGCAGACAGAGGTCAGCATGCTCTCATAGCAGGTATCAGAGGAAGGATAGAACTGGAATATAGTCAGCAATGGGTGAAAGGTTATCAGGAGCAGGGGAGCTGTGAAACAGAAATGGTCTACCATGCATGAGCTCAAATGGACTTAGGAAAGTGGGTGCCCTGGGAAGTGCCCTGAGTTTACCAAAAGCTAAGAGAAGGAGCTGAGGCCAAGGCAGGTGTGGCTCTAAGGTGAGTTTAGCAAGGTGAGTTTTTAGAAGCCCATTTGCTTTTTCTACTTTCCCAGAGGACTGCGGGTGATAAGGTATGTGTAGGTACCAAGTAATGGTGAGACTTGAAGCAACCTGCTGAGTGATTTGGGATATAAATGCTGGACCATTGTCTGATTGGATAGTTTAGGGGAGCCCAAATCTGAGAACAATATCCTGTATGAGAACCTTAGTGACTACATCTGCAATTTCCTGAGTGGAGGGAAAGACCTCTATCCACCCTGAGAAAGTACAGACAAAAGTGAGAAGATATGGGTGTGTTTTGTAGTGAGGCATATGTGTGAAGTCTATCTGCCAGTCTTTGCCTGGGATGTGTTCACAAAGCTGGTGGGTTAGGAAAGAAGGAGGTGGTAAATGTCAAATGTCCCTGAGGAGAGGTCTTGGCATAGAGCTGGCAGTTTTGAGTGACTTGGCGAGTGATGGTTTTTAGGGAGGGATGTGTGGTGAGGGAAGCTAAAAGTTTGTATAGAGCTTGAGTACCGACATGGAAGCAATTGTGTAAGTCAGTGATAATGGTTTGTGCTTGCTGGTCAGGAAGAAGGAGTTTTGGCCCTTGGAAGATCCATTCCTGTGTGTTTTGGTGAGTGTCAGGTTTGTGGAGTAACTGTAATTGCTCTGGTGAATACTGAGGTGAGGGCATATCTTTGAGGATGGGAGGAAGAAGGTGGGAAGGATATGGCTGTTGAGCAGCTAGTTTGGCCAGTGTATCAGCAAAAACATTACCCTGAGCAATGAGATCTGATGGAGTGTCAGATTAATAATCCATTTCTGTCCAGGGTGAGCCAGTCCTGAGAACAAGGTACCTGTGGATGGATAGGAAAGTAAGAAAAACAAGAAAGGCATAATTCTGGGATCAGGGGGCTTATAGCTTCTTGGACTTCAGCCTCGATCGCCAATCTCAGTAACCTTTTATTGAGAAAGAACAAAGAAAGCAGCTGGGTAAACAGGAGAATATCAACAAGGACAATACAACTCAATTATCACATAAATAAGACTTAGTTAGCCATCATGTTATCATTCCTTCAGACATATCTCAGCAAAGCATCCTGCAGTCATTTTCCTTTACATCAGTGCTGACTTCTTCCAGAGCCCAACAATCAATGCTTGGTCAGTCCTAAGGCAATGAATAGAAAGAGTAACTAAAGAATGTCCTTCTCCACAATGGAGTATGGTGTCCCCTGCAATGAATGACTGCCACCTGTTTGGGGAGCTGTGCTGCCTCTAGAAATTTGAGGATGAGAGGTGCATTGGTGATGGGAGTTCCCTGAACATTGATGAATCCCCTTTCTTGCCAGATGGTAGCATGAGAGTGGAGAGTACTGAATGTACTTGGAGTCTGTGTAGATGTTTATGGTTTTGTCTTTTGTTAGTGTGAGGGCATGTGTAAGGGCTATAAGCTCTGCTTTTTGTAAAGATGCCCCAGGTGGCAGTGGGCCCACTTTTATTACCATTAACCCACTGACTATGGCATATCCTGTGCTGTTTTTGAGTGTCTGTGTTTGTTGAGCTACCATCTATAACCCATGTGTCAGAAGCTGTAGGAAGAGGAGTGTTATCAATGTGAGGGAAGAGAGTCAGGGTCATCTGAAGGACCTCAACACAACCGTGTTGAGGGACCTTATCAGAGGTGGGAAGTAAGGTGGCTGCGTTGAGGGGACCACTGGTGGAGACAGTAATGGAAGGGTCCCATATGAGTACTAGATGAACCTGTTGTAAGCAAGTGGGAGTCAGCAAGGTGGGGAGTGTCTTGTGAGAGATGAGCTCATTGAGGTAGTGAGGTGATTGTACTGTGATTGATTGCCCTAAAGTGAAATTTTTTGCTTTTTGTGTTAGTGTGGCTGCTGCAACAAGGGCTCAAAGACAGGGAGCCCATTCATCTTGTCTGTTTTGAGAAGTATGCAACTGCATGAAATGAGGGTCCCTTTTTATGTCCTAAGATTCCCACAGCATTGTGACCCTGAGAGGAACTGTATAGAGTAAAATGTTGAGTGGGATTGGGGAGAGTGAGAGCCAGGGCTCTTAAAAGAGTTTCTATAGCTTGTGAATATAGGATTGTATAGGAGTAGTGGGGTTGACACGTTCTGACAAGAAGCCCTTGGATGCTTTATAGAAGGGCTGAGCTAGGGAGGCAAAATTAGGGATACAGAGATGAAAGAAATTTGCTAAACCCAGGAGGGAGAGAACCTGCTGTTTTGTAGTCAGAACTTGGAGGTCACAGAGGAGAGCTTTATGATCAGCAGTGATCAAGTGAGTGGTGGTAGTGAGGGTGAGTCCCAGATATTTAACCTTTGGTGAAGCTATGAGTCTTGGCTGAAGAGACCCTATATCCTCGTCCTGACAGAAAATTAAGGAGAGCAGCTATGTGTTGTATGGCCAGAGCATGAGAGGGAGAGCAGAAGAGAAAGTCATCTATGTACTGGAGTGGTGTGCTGGGCTTGAGGTCAAGGGCCTCAAGGTCAGTAGCAAGAGCTTGGCTAAAGAAGTGAGGACTATCTTTGAACCCTTGGGGCAGGACTGTCCAGGTAAGTTGTAGGGACCTGAGAGTATCTGGATCAGTTCATGTGAAAGCAAAAGTATCTTGGCTGTCAAGGTGTAGAGGGATAGTGAAGAAGGCATCTTTGAGATCTAAGACCGTGAAGTGGGTAATGGAGGGAGGGATGCGAGAGAGCATAGTGTAATGGTTTGGCACCACTGGGTGGATTGGGGTAACGGCGTTATTGATAACCCTAAGGTCTTATAGTAGGCAATAGGTACACCATTGGGTTTGAGTACTGGGAGGA
>NW_004955579.1:1319137-1320868 GCF_000276665.1 Chinchilla lanigera
GAACCTGCAGGGGATAGGTCCTGTTTGCGAGGGCTGTGCAAGTTGGCCATCAACTCCCACTACAGAGACTGTAGATCTAATACAGAGACCTGAGAACTCAGGAAGAAGACTATATGTGGACCCTGTGTCTACAAGAAAAGACAGCATCTTGCTGGAGATGTCCAGTGAGACTCGGGGCTCCAAGAAGGATACCTTAATAGGGACCAGGGGCCCTAAGCCCTGTCAATCCTTTTC
The DNA here is from genome assembly GCF_000276665.1 of Chinchilla lanigera. Taxonomy (NCBI): domain Eukaryota; kingdom Metazoa; phylum Chordata; class Mammalia; order Rodentia; family Chinchillidae; genus Chinchilla; species Chinchilla lanigera. The sequence goes on from NW_004955579.1 coordinate 1,319,372, forward strand.
AGTGGCAAGACTAAGCAGATTGGCCAGTGACAGATTCAGTGGCGATGAGATCTCCTGTGAGGGCAAGGAATTGGTGGATGGCTTACCCACTCTCTGGCAACTAGGGCAGTCACACTTCCAATGGCCCCTGAGGTTGCAGCGGAGGCAGGGTACCTGTGGAGGTGGCGGTTTGGGGCAGTCTTGTGCCCAGTGTCCTTCTTTGCCACACTTGAAGCAAGCTCTGGGCGGGGCTTGGGTGGCTCTGCCTTGTTTGGGTTTACCTATCTTAGGAGCTCTGAGTGCCACTGCTAAAGATCAGTTTTATATTTAGCAAGTTCCTTTTTCTGTGCCTCTTGTTCCTAGTTTTGTTTTTGATCTCTATTGTTGAAGACATGAAAGGCCATATTAAGGAAGTCTCCCCATGGGGCTCGAGGGCCAAGTTCAGTCTTTTGTAGTTTTGCCTGAATGTCAGGGGCAGACTGGGAAATAAACTAGGAATTAATAACAATTGTTCCTTCAGGAGAGGCTGTGAGACTGCTGTCAGGAGCAGATAGAGACAGCAGCTCTTCAGACCCACAGGGAGTAAAGCCTTGGACAGGGTCCAAGATGGACAAGGTACCAAAAACCAAATTTAACTGCCCCCCCAACCAGCCTTGGGCTGGCCCAGGCCACAGCTGCCCAGTCTTTTGGAGAGAGAAAAACAATAAGATCTCTCTGAAAATAGACAAAGGCTGCTTTCTGTGGCAGAGTGGAATGAGAGTTTGGGTCTTGGCTCTCATTAATTATATTTGTAGCCCTGACCAGGCAACATTACCCCTCTTGGATTAGTAACCTTACTGAAGAATGCAGAGCTCAGTGCTCCTCAGATGTGGTAATCAGTGTGGGTGCCACTTCCCCAGAAATGTTTGCACCTACTCACACATAAACCACAGCCCAGAACACACCTCCAAGGCTACCTGTCCAATGTCCAGTGGGTTCTCCTTACAGTCCCTCTTCACAATCCCTTCCCATGGTAAATGTTTGTGTCCTTGTCTACCAACACAGAGAACAGCTCATTTCTGGGTTTGGAGATTTCATTTTCTTATCTTCCACAAAGTGGTAGCCATTCCAATGAGGAAAAAGAGCCCTTTGTTTACATCATCCTCCAATGTTGTTTCCCTTTACTGCTTGCCTTGTCAAAATGTGGCCATTAATTACTCCCCGGATACTGCGATGTGCATTGGAATGTGTTTCCACCTGGTCTCAGTGTTAATTCATGAGCATCATAGTATCTAAAAAATGCATCCTTAGTGGGAATTTGAATAGTGGGAATTAGTAGAATCTAATGTAATACATATTTAAACATGAACATGGAAGTTAGTTAACTAGATCATACCTAATATCATACAATGCACTAATAAATGACCACACATGGGAAAATGCACATAAAAAAAAACCTTTCCACCTGTGGAAACAAGGTTTTTTCCAGACTACTGAAGAAATAGAAGTTATCATCACAGAGAATGAAAGTGTGTTCAG
>NW_004955579.1:1323113-1344952 GCF_000276665.1 Chinchilla lanigera
TTGTGAAAGGAATGGTTTCCTTAATTTCTCTCTCAGTCTGTTTGTTGTTTGAAGCACAAGGTCTTGAGTTCAATTCCTGGTATTGGCAGAAAAACAAAAAAAACAAAATAAAACAAAAGTATCATCTGTTTAAATTTTTTCAGTTAGAAGCAGGAGGCTTGATGATTCCTGAAGAACACAGCCAGATAACTGTCGCAGGGATCCTCGGAGACAAGTTCAGACCTCCCATTGTGACACTGGGCCCCAGGAAGCAAGAGTCACTTCACAACCCAGCTGGGGAAGCGGGAAACTCCTCTTTTGTAGCTGAAATTTCACACAGTTTATCACACAGTCTGGACACTGGTGAAATGATTAGAACCTGAGACCACCCCAGTCACAGCAGGACCCTTGGTTACCATCGTAGCCATGCTGTGTTGGCAGGCCCCAAACTCCCTGTGGTAGATGGCCTTCCTGGTTAGAGGAGGCTTTCTGTTTACAGCATGTGCATCCCAGCTAGCAACTCACATGGGTGGCCTTCCTGGGAGAGAAAGGAGGAAGCGTGCAGAGCAAAGGTGAGTTGTAGTGTGTGATTCCCTAAATGAAGCAATATGAATGAGAATAACAGAAAGTCATTTGTGATGGCCGGAGTGTTTGTACCTTCCTGGCAACACTCACAGTTCTGAAACGCAACTGAGCACTGTGTAAAACAAAGCGGCTAAGCTATAACTTTATTTTAACAATGGTGTCTTTTTCTACAGGATGCCTGCTGTTTCTTAGGGAATTAGCTTCTGTGCCGGATGAGAAGGCCCACAATATGTCATCTTTGAGGTGGGGAAGATTTCCCCTAGCTATTCCCCTGCTATGACATTTGCCTCTAATTTTCTCACTTCTTCTCACCTGTACAGCTCTCTATGATGGTAATTTCCCATGTCTGTTTGGGTGGGTTGAGGTGTGCCCAGACAGCTTGTTGCACATTATTTCTGAGTGTGTCTATGTTTCTGGAGGAATTTGGCCTTTGAATCAGTGGACTGAGTGAGAAAGATCCATCTCTAATGTGGATGGGACAATTGTATGATGATCCAGATAGGATGAAGATGCAGAGGAGAGTTGATACTTCTCTGTCCCAGAGGTGGGACACCCTCCTGCTCTTGCCCTTGAATGTAGACCTTAGGGTCTCTGGCTTTCAGACTCCAGCACTTATAGCCCAGGTCTTGAAGGCCTTTGGTCTTGAGATGACCTGAGCTACATATTCCCCTGGTCCCTGAGTGGATTGAGCTACATCACCAGCTTTCCTAGTTCTCCAACTCACAGATGACATACTGTGGGCCTTCTCATCCTTAACAGAAGCTAATTCCCCTAGTAAGTCCTCTCTTGTCAGCCTGTCTATCTATCTATCTATCTATCTACCTATCTATCTAATCTATCTCTATGATCTATCTAATCTATCTCTATGATCTATCTAATCTATCTCTATTACCTATTTATCTAATCATCTGTCTAATCTACCTCTATTATCTATCTAATCTATCTCTATTATCTATTTATCTAATCATCTATCCAATCTATCTCTATGATCTATCTAATCTATCTCTATTATCTATCTATCTATTATCCATCTATCTATGTATCTATCTATCTATCTATCTATCACCTGTCAATGTCCAGTAGATTCTGTTTCTCTGGACAAACTCAATATACTACCCCCATCTATAAGCCTTATATACATCCTAAAACTTCCTTGTCCATCATTTTCCTTTATAGTCCATAGTGATTTTTCCTTTCTCTGAACCCTTATAAAATTTATCTTCACTACTTATTTTGGACACCTTGTATTTGTAGTATATTTTCATATCTGTATAATATTATACAGATGATATCACCTTCATCCCCCTGAAGAAGATTGCACATATTATCACATTTCCTGTAAATCCCTAGTGCCTAATATTTATTGAATGATTTAATGATAGATAATGTGCAATGAATAGAAGGAAAAAGAATGAAAAAAAAATGAAAGAGGGAGGAGAAAGTCTTTTAAGTACTAAGCATGTGCCCTTATCAAGCCCTTGCTACATCCCACCCATGCAACACTTCCCTGTGACCCTTGAAGAAGACTCCTGCTTAGCCTATGAGTCCCCTGGCTTCTGAAGGCTAGTACAGAAAGTGATTGTAGACACTGTCCTATACATCAGGAGACAATGGAACATAAAAACACTTCTTACTTACTTCAAGGTAATTTTGTGAAACCATATTGCCCTAATTTCTTTTAGCATAAATATGGGGGACTCTTCCGTATGTATTAATCTCTTCCTCCAGTTCTAAGCAAGTTCTAGTCTGTGAGTTTGGAGGGTTATTTTTCTCCTTTTCCAGAACATGGTGCAACTCTCTCTCAGGTCATAGTGCCCCTAAGGAGAAGAGCCTCTTTGTAGTTCACTTAGCATTAGCTGATTGCTTCAGCTTTTTGGGTCAGCCTTGCATGTTCTGTTAATTTGGTCTGATGCATCCTGAGGCAATTGAGCATTCTGAAACTTAAAAGTATAAACACAAGGAAAAGGAGGAATGTAAGAAAAAGAGAAAGGCACTCATTCGGACCTTCCAGAAACAGCACAGCTGCTTTCAGTGATGGTGGACTGTGTGATGACAGGGATTTTTCCACTCAGAGGCTGGAAATGAGAAATGCTGCATAAATAGTCCAGGACAGTAACCTATCTCAAAGAGCAAAAGCACCACCAGGGAAGTTCCTCATGTCTCCTATAAGTTCCACAGACTCACAGGTGTTTCCCCTTCATCCAGGCTAGTGGATCTTTCCACCTGAGGGGTTTGCTAGCTGAGCACATCTGGCCTGGGTTCAGGAACTGTGTTGTAAGTTCTAAAACTGTCTTTCAGTGCTAACTGTGAGCAACCCCAGCCACCCCTGGGACTTGACACATTCTGAGTAGCTGGCACTGCCGTGTTGCTCTTCACAGATTCATGCTGGCTGGTGTTTGGTTTTGCTATGCACAGGTAACTGAGGCCATGGAGGGCTCCATGCTGCCTTTCTGAGCACCTGTTCTGCAGCTGACATCTTCCTCAGAAGCTGTGGCCATTGGTAAAGAGGCCAAGGTAAAGAGATAGGAGGAAAATTGACAGGAAGGGGAAAACAAAGGGAGCAGGCCCCAGGATCGGGGAGGGGAGGGCGCTATCCCCCTGAAGCATGGCAGGATGCTCGTCATGCAGGGTACTTCAGGGGCACCCAGGTCATCCCTCTCTTTTTACTCTTTCTCTGTATAAAGTTCTTTTTTTTTTATTTTAAAGGGTAAAAGGCAGATAACATAGTAATAGGAGGATTTACTGAATTACAGACAAAGTGGTAGGACATTACCAATGGTTGTTATTTTACCTATTGGTATCTTCAAGATAGTTGCTCAGGATAACAGATAGGCAAATAATGGTGAGTTATAGACAGAAATGGTAGGAAATTATCAGTGGTTGTTTTACTATGCTTTGGTTTCTTCAAAATGGTTTCTAGAAAAAATAGAGTTATACATGAATGATCAATTAAATAATCATTGACTTTTCTCAGTTGTTGTTGTTACACATAGTAACAAACATACATCCATTTATAAAATAGCATAGGAACAATACAAACATTACAGAGTTGTGGACAGATTGGTAGGAAATTATCAATGGCTGCTATAGTACATGTTGGTATCTTCAGAGTGTTTTCTCAGGAAAACAGAGATACGCAAGAAAGATCTAATAAGTAGTTACAGCCTAAGGGTTGTGAAAAATAATGGATTACCTCCTCACCACGTGACTCCTTTCACTGAGGTGTGATGGCTGGAAGGAAAGCCAGGATTAAAAAGAAGGACCAAGAAACTACCACCAGTGACCAGCAATAGGCTGTTTACTTTTTCCTCTATAGTCATGATTACGCAAGGCTCCTCCTTGGAAATAATGGTCTGGCCAGAGGGAGAAGGCAGAGTATGCCCTGGACCCCTTTATTCCTGTTGGACCAGCTGTTAAGAGGGGTCTGAGCTCTGGAGCCTTTGCTTCAGAGGGCAGGCTGACCTCTAGTGGTCACCTTTACAGTCAGTGCACGGCCCAGGGGGCTTCTTAGGGCAGTCCCTCTTGAGGTGGCCTGGCTTTTAACAGGGGTAGCAGATGAATGTAGTTGAATTCTTCTTGGGGCCTGGAGAATCAAACTTAGGGTCTGTTTCTCTTAGTGTTGCAGCAAAGGCAGCTGTTTTTTCTGTCTCTTTGTTTTCTCTCCTTGGCCTCCTCATCATCACGGCTATAAAACACTGAGGAGACAATTCTTTCTAACATCTCAAGTGAGCTATCTGGGGCAAAAGCCATTTTTTGTATCTTTTTTCTACTGTCTGGGGCTGACTGATTAATAAACTTATCTTTAAGAATAGTTTGTCCCTCTATTGAGCTGGAATCCAGGGAAGTATGCTTTATCAATGCCTCTTGTCTAAGAAAGCGGAGGGGTGTTCTCTCCAGCCTCCCAGCACATTGGGATCCCGCAACCACTTAGTGTCCTCTCCCCAACCATCAACACAGGAGGCAGGAACATGTGGCTGAAGTCCTCGGCCCCTAGTCAGTCTCAGCACCATCAGGTGCGAAGTGTCCCAGGCAGGTAACCTGTACACGTACTTTCTCCATGAAGGTGGTTCTTCAGAATCTGAATATTGGGAATCCATTAAGTCTTGGTGCAGACCTCTCTGGAGCTCCTCTCACTCCTCTACCGCAGCCCATATATTTAGGGGAAGAATGGCTTCCACGGGTTCTCTGCAGGTATTGTGCAAGTTCCTCCTGATTTCCAGCTCCCGAACGGCTCTTGCGTCCCTATTCAGTTTGACCTCTGAGTCGTCAGGCATCGGTACTCTTGTGTTCTCCAAGTCCTTGTTCAGCAGCTGCTCCTCCACTGACTCCGGACCTTTCTGGCTCTCAAGGGCAGGGCCACGAGCGACCCACCGTGTGGCATGTTTTCCCAGGCGCTTCTCCATGTCAGGATGGTTCAGGCGGTTCTCCATGTCAGGATGCACGTCTCCAGGCAGGCCTCCCTGGCCGGCTCCGGGTGGGCTGATTGTGTCGGTGCTTCTCTGTGGCATGGTAGTTCTCAACCGCTGGGTGGCGGCCAGCCGAGGGCCTGGCGCACCTCTCCAAGCTGCTTCCCTGGCGCCTCCTGCCTGCCTCTCAGAAGCCCGCCTGCACGGCTGGGGGCCGGGCCCAAAAGGGACAGCGCGCCCCAGCCGTGCAGGGCCTCCTGGGTGCCTGCTGCCCGCCTCCTGGGCACCGACTGTATAAAGTTCTTGAACAGACAGCAGTAAGACATGAAGTTTACATCTACTATGGGCTGAGAAAGCCCAAGAGGGAGAGAATGGCACATCTAATATCTATTTCCAAGATTCTGGTGTCACTATGTCCACTGTGTTAATCAGCTGACCATCTTGAGTGTGCTCTCAGTACCCAGACAAAGCCATCTGGCACACCTGATGTGATGTACCTGCCCAGCACCTACCTGGTCTTCACAGAACTCCCTCATCTCTTGCCTGTTAAAGATTCAATCTTTTTGGTTACTTGTTGGGAAAATAGTTATAAAATCAATTTTCTTTTTTTTCTTTCTTTTTTTAGATAGCATTTCACTAATGCAGGCGGCCTCAAACTTGTGATTCTTCTGCCTCAGCCTCCTGAGTAGCTGAGATTGCATGCAAGCACCACTGTGCTTTGCTATAAAATCAATTTTTAATCCAAAGAAGTATTTTCTCTTTTTTCTGTCTTGCAGCCCTAAATTTCCCTTCCCTACATGAGCTTCCCAGGTGTCAGGGACTTACAAAATCAGGGAGCTTCAGATTCCATAACCAGCACATAGAATGCACTGGTAGCCTTTGCACAGCTGTCCCCTCATGAGGACACCTCAGGAGCAGGCAGAGGGCTAATGCCTGGCTGTCTCCTCACAGGGACACTGCAGGAGTGGGCAGGAGGGACAGGAAGCTGTTCCATCAGAAAGATGCTTGTCTGTGTGCTTCCCTTAAGTGCCTTGGGTTATTTCCCTATCTTGCTGTGTTTTCCTAAATTCTCCCCTTTCACCTTCCCATTTTCCTTGTGCTTTTAATTATTTATTCAAAATATTGCAACAAACTATTATCAATGTATATTGGGTATGGGCCTAGGAGCCAGTAGCATGCATAAAAGAGATAAATGCCCTGGGGAATTTCTGGTTTTCAGACTATTCTAGAAGTCGAGATCAATAATGAGATTAATGAAAATATGTGTTCTAAGTGCTGGATTCAGTGGAATCCTGCTCTCCATGGGAGAATCAAGATAAAGCATCATTTAAGACTCTTATAACTGCTGACCCTGACACAGAGCACACTGACCGTCCCTCAGAGCGGGAACAGCAGGTTCCCGGGAGTGAGCAGGGCCTGAGTCACAGGTCTCCTGTCCACCTGCAAATTGCCTCCCTCTGCAGTTTTCATGGCTCTGTTCTTGTCTCTGCCTTCACGTTACTGTTTATCTTAAGGGAATTTTCAGAAACTAGAATGCAGAGACCTGTAATAATTTGCCTAAGCTTGGCACAGGTAGAGTGGATAAGCTTAGATCTGGATGAGTTCTGTCAGCCATGACACTTGTGGTATCATTATATCTGGCTTATGCATCAGAGAAGCCTCTTCACAGGTTCTGCCTGCTGCTGCCCCACACCCTGCACGCCTACTCCCCCAGCCCAGGTTCCTCTGAAGGTGGTCTACTGCACATATCATCAACATGCACAGGTGATAAGCATGCCCTCTGGGCTTGGGGCAGGCAGAGGCACATTCTGGAGTCATTCCAGCTGGACCCAGGCAATAACATGTAAGGCACAGATGCAGGAGAGCCCAGGCCTGTCCAGGGATAGAATAGAATCTCATAGCTCTGAGATTTGGCGGTATCCAAGACAAGTGAATTTGCGCCGAGGTAAGATCTCGGCCTGTGGCTGGCTCCGTATGCCCTCAGTGTTCCCCAGCAAGTGCTGCCCACCAAGCACAAGGCACATCTTTCCCCAGGAGTTTGCCATATGTGAGGAGAAATTTGCCTTAAGCATCAGATTTAGCACAAGACCCACAATTAGAAGGCTTTAGAGCTGGAAGAACACTTAAATTTCATTTTCTTATAGCAATAGAAGACTAAAATGCCAGGTCCCCTGGAGTTCAGGCACTGCCCTCCTCTGGTGGCCCACAGCATCTCTGTTGTTGCCCGTGTGGACAGCCCCATAAGCATGGATGAATCCTGCTGGTTTCAACACCACCTTCTCCTCCCTGAAATGATCCATCTCAGCTGTGTTCATGCCACAGAAGGATTGCACAAGAGATCTCTTCAATCATAACTTGACCTTTCATTTTCTTCTGTCAGCCCTAAATTTATTTTATTTGAAGCTATTTACCAAAAGAGATAGCATTACAGTAGTGGTTCCTAACTTATCCTTTTGTGCAGTTTCAGTTTCCTGCCTCTGGTTCTAAATAGGGAAGGCAGAGGTAGTTTTGCTCATGGCCTCAAGAGTGATTGCACCTTGGATTTGAGCCCTAAGAATCCACATTTGCTATTCTATGCCCTCCAATTTTGTGCCAAACAGCATGCCGGTCTCTTCCTATCCCCCTTGGCGCTACCTTCCTCATCCTTGCTTTGCCTCTTTGTGGTGTTCTCCCTGGCCAACTATCACAGTGACTGCCCACATGCCTCTCCCTCTTTCCCAGCACTGCCAAAGCACCAAGTTCCAGGATCCAGTGGCAGACTGTCCCTAGACAAACTTACTTACATGTGGTGGTATTTTTGTTGGTTGGCTGGCTAGCTTTGATGCACTTCTTTCTACCTATCCATCTATCCATCAAAGTATATAAGTAGGATGCGTAATGGATGGTCTCATACGGAAAGCAAGTCAGAGGAAATGTACATAAAATAACTAGAAAATAACTAAACACTGAAGCTGTACTACAATTGTGATTTCTGAAAGTGCAGACAAGGAAGGGTCCAGGACAGGCTTTAGCGTTTGGGCAGGCAGCCAGCCATGATAGGAGGAAGCTGTGTCAAGGACCACGTCTGGGTAAGGAGCTGGTACCAGGCCTCCTCTCTGGGGTCTGCTCCTGCTCCAGCACATGTGGACACACTGGGCCTGTATCCCCTCAGTACTTCTCTTACCAGGGGGGGCTGGCCATCCTGTGCTCCTTCTTTGAAGATTCTTTCCTCAACTAAGCATCATTTATTTGCATCCCCCCTTTGAGGTGGGGTCTTACTATGTTGCCCAGACTGGCCTCCAACTCCTGGGCTTAAGTAATCCTCCTGCCTCTGCCACCTAAGAAGCTGGGACCACAGGCACCTGCTATACACTTGTCTCCATTTACCTTTACATAAGTGTCCAGTGTCTAGATGAGACATTTTTCTTAAAGTATTTTACAGTAAAATGACCACGCATCCCAAGAAGTTAGTAAAGAGCCAAGAAGCCCCTGAGTGGCAACCACTTGCAATTGTGTACTTCAAGATAAAATTAAAAATTTTTAAAAGCTGTGCTTTTATCTTTAAAGTTAATTTAAAGTGTACTTGTTTTCCTCTTTCTGATGACTGCTATGTACATGTCTTGCTGCCACGTTTGGGGGCTTCCAGCTGACCTCCAGGTTGGATGGCCCCTGGCTCCTCTCATCCTCAAGACATTGTGTGAACCCACAGGGGAATGGAGCTTGGAGCTCACATGAAACAGGCACTCAGAAAGTATTTGTTAATTGAGGGCCAGGGATATAGCTCAGTGGCATAAGCACCTGCCTGGCAAGTGCAAAGTCCTGAGTTCGATCCCTGGTACCAAAAAAAAAAAAAAAAAAAAAAAAAAAAAAAAAAAAAGTATTTGTTAATTGAATAAATTTTTCTCTGTGACATGTAGAGTCTTATTTGTACGTAAAAATGTTGATGATTTTAACTTTTCCAGGAAATATTCGACTAAGCTGAATGCTCCGGGAAGTGCAGCTGGTAACATCCAGAGAAAAACCGAGTACCTGCAGCTTCTCCACAGGGTAAGGGAATATTTGGGTGATAATTTGTTGCAGGCCCAGAAAATAACCAGTCCTGTGAGGTGGCACTGAGAGAGAATCCTCGGGGGGTAGATCTGAGCTGTGCTGGGCTGTAGCTCATAGCAGAACACTGGCCCAGCATGTGCAAGGGCCTAGCTGTATTCTTGAGCACTGCAGAAAAAGAGAAGACAAAATTGAGATTCAGCTGATGAGCTGAAACTTGTTCAGGAAGTCTATAAAATTGAAAGTTTCAGACTGATTTTATAATAGGTACAGAAATACCTAAGCAAAACAAAACAGAAGATAATTATTAATTTGGGGAAAACTAAGTGCTCAAGAAAAGACAGCTAATCATAGTGTATTATGTGGCTTCACCGCAATCAGATTTTTCTGACTGAGATGATGTAGACAATGAACGGTGCTGACAGGGGAGGGTGGGTGGACAGATCAGGAGTCACAGAACCCGAGAGCTACTCAACATGCACTCCATGAAGGGCCCCCGTGAAGGAAATTATACAATTATAAAAACAGTATCAGTGTATCCCTTTCTTACTTTATAATCATAACATTTTGAAAACAAATGCACACTTTAATAAGTATATGATGTAATGTTGGACCGATAACTTACCAAAATTTAATATGTGTCTAATGTAACTGCATTGAAGAGCACAAAGGCAGTAGATGGAAAACAAGCTGCAACTTGGCTATGGAAATAATGACAAGAGATGGTTATACTTACCATTATATCAGTATAACATTGGACTTGTGACATTAATGTGAGTAATCTATGTAAAAGTAATACTACAAAAGGAAGACCAGAGACTAGAGCTATGAGTACCATTTCTAGGTATCACTGTAACTAAACTGGCACAAATCTGAACTTGAGTCTGATAAATTAAAATGTGTATGGATAATCCTAAAACAATCATAAAAATAGTTCAAAATATATAGTGGAAAATTTTTGAAGAAAATAAAATACTATTTTGGGTTAGGGATATAGCTTAGTGGCACAAGTGCCTGCTTGGCAAGTGCAAGGTCCTGAGTTCAGTCCCCAGTACCACCAAAAAAAAAAAAAAAAAAAAAAAAGAAAATACTGTTTCAAAAATCCACTTAATGCAAAACAAAGCAGAAGGAGGGGGAGATACGAAACATATAAACAACTGAAAGTAAAATGGCAAACATAAGTGTAACTATATTAATCATAATATTAACTGTAAGCAAATTGAAATATCCAATAAAAAGAACCAATTTCCCAAAATGGTGGCAAATGTGTATAATCCCTCTATTGTGAGAGGCAAATTTAAGACCAGCTTGATCAATTTAGCAAAAGCCTGTCTCAAAATAAAAACTGAAAAAGGAGTGGGGATGTACCTCAGTGCAAAAGGCCTAGTATCAATCCCCAGAACCACAAAGACAAGGAGAGAGATTGTCAGATTTTATTTTAAAAACTGACTTAAGAGTATGCTATCTGCAAGAAAGATATTTTACATTCAAAGATAAAAAAGACTGAAAGTAAAAGGATAAAAAGATGCATTATGCAAACAGCAACCATAAGAAAGCTGGGATGACTGTATTAATATCAAAGAATACTGGCTTTAAAAAAATTGTACTAGAGGAAAGGATATCATACAAGCTGGTCAATCCATCATGAACATATAACAATTATAAATATACATGCATCTAATAACAGAACATTGAAATCTGACAAAAATATAGAAAAAATAAATAATTAAACACCTGGGTTAGTCAGTTTTCTGTTACTATAACAAACACCTGAGACAAGCAACTTGTAGAGAGAAAAGGTTTATTTTGTTTCACAGTTTTGGAGGTCCATGATCAGGGTCTGTCTGTGATCAGCTGGCTCTCTCGCTTTTGAGCAGCTCATAGCAGAGGAGTATGGGGCACAGGAAAGCCACTCACCTCATGGTAGCTGAGAAGAAAAGAGAAAGGTAGGAGTTGTGGTGGGTTCCACAATCCCTGTTGAAGTCACAGCCCCAGTGACCTAAAGATGTACAGTAGGTCCCACTTCTAAAGACTTTGCCAACTCTTACCAGTGCCACCTTGGGTAACACATGGGTTTTGTGGCACAGTAAAGATCCAAGCCATAGCAAATGCCCCACCATCTGTAATAGAAAAATAACCAGATAGAAGTTGAACAAAGAGAAAGAGTATGATCAATGAAACCAAATAGATATTATGCAACTCTCCACCCGTAACAAGAATATACACTTTCAAATGCATATGAAACATGATCTGAGATAGGCCATGAAATACACTTGATAAATGTAAGTACAGATTATGATCTCTGACCACAACAAATGAAATTGAAAATCACTAGTAGAAATTTAGGGAGTTCACAAATATGTTGAAATTAAGCAACCACACTCCTACATAATCAAAGAGTCAAGGAAAAACTCCAAAGGCAAGTAATATAATAATGAGTTGAATAAAAATGAACATAAAACACATCAAAATTTACAGGATGTAGGTAAAAGCATGCTCAGAGCAAAGGTTGTAGCTCTAAATGCCTGTATTAAGAAAAACAAAAGATCTCAAAGCAATAATGTAACCTTTCACTTTTACAGACTGAAAAAAACATCAAGGTAAACCAAAAGCAAGCAGAAGGAAGGAAATGGTAAATATTGAAATAGAATTGATAAAATAGAAAAAATTAAACACACAATTGAGAACATCAGTGAAAACAAAGCTGATTCCTTGAAAAGATCAACAAAATTGATAAACCTTCAGCTAGATTCTAGACTATTCAGTAAAAAAGAAAGAAGTCTAAAATAACTAGCATCAAAAATGGAAGAGAAGATAAAGCTATCCACATTATAGAAATAAAAAGTATTACAAAAGGATACCATAAATAACTGTGCACCAAAAATTAAACTTAGAAAAACATGCAAACTAATAGACATAAACTACCAAAACTTACTGAAGAAGAAATATATAATATTAGTAACCAAAAAAGAGATTGAATTAGAAGTAAAAGACTATCCACAATGACAGAGTACCTAGTTAAATCCCAAGTGCTGTATGTGTGCCCCCCCCCCACACTCCCAGAGAAAAACTCAGGTTCACATGGCTTCACTTCTGAATTCTACAAAGTATTTGAAGAACAAATAGTATCAATATTCACAAATGCAAAATATAGAAGGGGAGGAAACACATTCCTCTTATTTTATAAAGTCAATATTGTCGTGGTAAAAAAACCAGACAAAGACATAAAGAAAGAAAAATAAAGATATATTTCAGTTATAAATATGGACACAAAATCGTCAACAAAATACTGACAAATGACAAAGCAAATTCAGCAAAATAAAAACTGCCTATATACTAGGAGCAAGCTGAAGTTATCCCTGCAATGCAAAGTTAGCTCAATTATAAAAGAAAATATCAGCTAACCACTGAAATAAGTTCTTCCTGTGGCTAAATAAAGCATCTCCCTGAGATTTACTCATGGAATAGGCAAGGATGAGGCCAGAGAAGGAATACAGGGGGTCACAAGGTGGGGACAATGAATATGGCTGTTTAACAATTAACCCTATCAAAACCAGGCCCAATATGATGGAAGACAACTCTCTGGAAGATGCCCAGTCCTAAATCCCACCTGGAGAGGAAGATGTGCAGCTGTCACCAGGACTATGTTAGAACCCCAGTGTGGCCACTGCATTTTTTTTTTCTTTTGGTTTTAAGATGGTCTTGTGATGTAGTCCAGGTTGGCTTCAAACTCATAGCAAATCCTCCTGCTTCAGCCTTCAGAATGCTGGAGTTACAGGTGTGCTCCACCATACCCTGCTTTTGTCAGTCTTAACCAAAATTTGACCAGCTGCACATTTTACCTGTCTTACCAGTGTGCTCTGAAGTACTTGCCCCTCAGCTCCTTACCTTGCTATTCCTCTGTGGAGGAAATAAAGCATATTGTTACAGTAGGGAGAGAGAGAGAGAGAGAAAGAGAAAAGAGAACCTGTGAGGAGAAACCAGGGCAGCTTTGGTTTGCAGAGTTTGACTGAACAACAAAGAGTAGTCATAGGGGTCACCAAAAACCTTTAGACCAAATGAGTTAACATCTCAGTAACTAAGTGTACTTTGTACTTAGAAAACTGCCTTGGATGTGCTGTACTAGAAAGACTATTGTGAGAAAAACTAAGTTTTATTCCTGTTTTCAGGTGCAGTCTGCATGGCTCTATCCCTAGAATTTTCTTCTTTGTGTACCAAGGAATGGTCCAGCTACCAGGCCAGGAGAGGCTTCACTGCGTGCAGTAGTGTTTCTCTAAGTTTAAAATACCTGACAAGTACAGTACTTTCTGTGATTAATTTCCTGCTTTCAAAATTATTCTCATGTTTATCTGACAGCTTCACATTCTCAAAAGATGAGCAGTTCTCTAGCTAAAGCAAATTCCAAGGCAACAGAAGAATCTTAACTTTTTTTTACAGTGTTGAAATGTTACATAAAATTTTCCTGGAATCATAACTTTTTAAGGTTGAGTAGAGCCTTAGGAATCCCCTGTCAGATATTTAACTTTACAGAGTAAGAAGCTATACTACTAGGACCCTGTGTTTGCCAGGACCCCAGTTAGGGGTAGAGAACCTGGGCTCCTTCACTCCCACACAGCATTGTTGTGTAATCATAGAAAATCAATGACTCAGAAAGTGGAGCTCAAAAATCTCTGAGTTATTTTTGTGCTTTAATATGTAACATTTTTGTGTATTCAGCAGTAACAACTTTCTTCTACAAATTTATTGTAATGACTGGAGTAGATATTTAAGAAGATCTGAAAAATTCCTGGAAAATTGGTCATGGCAGGCACAACCCAGGCATGATCTCAGAGTTTAGGGATGAAAGGAATGGATCTGACCACTGCACTGAACTCAAACACCTTACACAAATAGCAAACAACAGAGAGGAAAGCAGCTGCTTTGCTGTCTCTGTTCAGCACCTTGCAAATGCTACTTCCCAGAATCCTTCAGCCACATACTGCCATCTCTGGCAGACACCTCTGCTCCTCTGAGTTTGCATCTAACACAGGCTTAGTCCTGATGCCAACACTGGACTTGCTGTCTGAAGCAGGATATACACTCTAGAGTAGTATCTAACTAAGTGGCGGCTCGTCATTTTAGACCTATGTCCTGTGATCTGTGTGACCTTGGGTCAGTCACTAAACTGGCTGGACCATCATGCTCCTCATTTTTGAAGCAAGGAATTGGACTACTCAGCAAGTACTGACTTGTGTCTACACCTGTTATCCCTGCAGAGGCCCCTAGGTTACAAGAGCAAATGCTCCAAGGAAAAACTGTTCTGTGGTGAAATACTCTTGGGAAACACTTGTTAAGACTACGTGAAAGAGATGTCACTATGGCTAAACATCTCAGGGTTCCTGACACAAGTATCTCAGGGTTCTTGACACATCCTGGAGTTATTACAGCAGCCAAAAAATTGGCCAGAAAGAGTGCTGGGTTCTCTTGAATGTACCCATCAAAAGCTCATCTACATAATAAATGGCTTTGAAAGTTCTTTCAGGGCCATTGTGTCTCACTTCTAACAGAAATTTCGGTTAACACATGCTCCAGAGTAGAATTAAATCTCTAAGTACTGAAAGGTAATGACAGCAGCTAAACATGGAATATTCATCTTCTATCAGCTGCTGCATGGAGGACCTGACTTGAAGGGTCTGACCTGATGCACACTCAAGGCCAGCAAATGGATACTTGCATCTCAGCCTCTTTAGAGTGAATTATGCCTGGCCTCTTGTCTATTATTATGGTTGATACATTGTGTCAACTTGAGGAGTCTAGAAACTAAGTAACTAAGTAACTCAGCAGTTCTACATCCTGGGGTGAAAACAACATGCCCTTCCTGCTCTAGGATGTTGTTCATTGTGTCAATTTGAGAAGTTTAGAAGGTTAACTATGTGATTCAGCAGGGAGCCAGGGTCCTTACTTCATATGCATCCTGAGCCTGTGCAAGAGGAGGGCACGGAGATGGTGTGGGCATAGGTGGATAGTCAATGAATGATATAAGAAAGAAAAAGAGGGTTGCTCCCCCTTTTTTGCTCTTGTTGCTTTTTCTGTCTTCAGCTGCCTTGAACTGCTGCTCCTGTGCCATGCCACCCCATCCTGCCTTGGAGCCAACTGATTAAAGACTGAAACCTCCACAAACTGAAACCTCCACAAACTGAAACCTCCACAAACTTTTCCTTCCTTAATTTGGGGCATTGGGTATTTTGTCTCAGCAATGAGAGAAATGTAACTAAAACAGAATTTGTTACCATGAGTGGGGTGGCATGATATCTGTATTGAAGAATTTTGAGAATATTTGAATGTTTAATGTGGCAACAGTTTTAAATTTTGATCAACCGAATAACAAATCAAAATGGTTGTACATTTTTTGCTTCTTTTTCATGCTCCTTGAAGAAGCTGAGGTTCTTAGCACGTGGCACTGCTATGGCAAGAGGCAACCAGCACAACAGAGGGAGCAAATAGCCTCTCTTAAAACTACCAAGAACATGTTTCATCTTAGACCAGATCTGTTTCATTTTTGCCTCAGTCAGTGATCAGGGCTTTTCTTAAACCACTAAAGTAGATCATAGTCTCCATTTATTTTTAAAGACCATTCTTATTAACCATAATGAATTCTTTATAAAGTCATCCTGGTTATCTGTTGAGTTATAAAACATGCCCTGGAAGTTTAGAATGAGCCACAGCATCTCTACACTAACTTCACTATATGAGACCTGACTTAGAACTAAAATTCCCAGTCAATCACTCATTTGTGTTTTTACTCTGAATACTCTAACAACCAGATGGTTTATAGCCTCAATTATGAAAAACTATAGTAGAAAAGTTTGATAATTTTATTAAGTGCTCTTATTCATATGCTTGACACTTCAACAGAGGAAAACTTCTGTCAGTATATTTAGGTTTTCAAATCTTCTGCACATGTTATAAACTTAGTAATTTATTGCTGTTTCATTTCCTTCTGACACTGATGACCTTAACGCTAAATCTGAAAACCCTTCTAACTATGTGTCCCTCTCCTGCAAAGTCATAATCTAATATGGACAAACTGCTCAACAAGATCCAGGCTCAGGGGCCGGCTGACATCCAAGC
This sequence comes from Chinchilla lanigera, assembly GCF_000276665.1. Classification (NCBI taxonomy): domain Eukaryota; kingdom Metazoa; phylum Chordata; class Mammalia; order Rodentia; family Chinchillidae; genus Chinchilla; species Chinchilla lanigera. The sequence goes on from NW_004955579.1 coordinate 1,339,220, forward strand.
TCTGTAGTCTCTGAAAGACCTTTGTTATTTGCTCAAATTTATTCCATATTTACGGAAAATATGACCATAATTTCTGGACATTTTAACAACATTTACAATAGACATTGTCCCCACAAGCCCTTGCTGCTGTGGAAATAAACAAGCACTAAAAGGCTACTGTGAGGATCTGAGAAAGGCTACAAGATGGTGAGCACTAAACAGGCTCCTGGAGATGCCGTGCATCCCAGCTTTCCTTTTTCTCTCAGGCAGCCTGGATTCACCGGGTCTGAGGGCAAGAGTTTGAGTCTGCCAGCTGAAATGTACCCCTCTCTGATTTTTATGGTAGTAGAGAGAAGTGGAAATGAGTAGGTGAGTATAAAAAAACAGAAATAGCACTTTTGAATCAATTGATCAAAATGATCAACTGATACCTAGTCACCAAGTGTTATGGTTTGTGTCTGGGTGTCCCCCCAAAGCCTCATGCTGTCATGCGCTTGTAGAGTGGGCTTTTAGAGTTCAATTGATTATGGATGTGAGAGCTACACTCACCCATTTGCCCTGTGCCATGTGCCACTCTGCCTTGGAGCACCTGGACTGAAACCTCCACAAACAGTAAGCTAAATAAACTTTTTCTTCCTTAATTTTGGGTGTCAGGTATTTTGTCTCAGCAATGAGAGAAAAGTAACCAAGACACCAAGCCAAACCAAGTGTCAGATGACTAAATTAGTTTGCATTTGATTTTGGAAATTCCTTCTCAACATTTAGCAGCCAGTGCCTTCCCTGAGCAGTGACATGTGAGCTGAGCCTTTTGCTTCTGTCTGCTCCAAGTTAGTCTTACTTAGATGGCATAAATCAGTGGTGACTAACCTCAGTGTACTCAGAGTAAAGAGTTCTTAAATCTTTTATCATGTATGGGAGGCTGATCAATCTCTCAATCACCTGGGCAAGGGTACAACAAAGGATAGAAGAGACAGAGACAATAATTTAGAATACCAGGGGATCCAGAGGGTCATAGCTCTCATCAGGCTAAGACCAAGAATCTCTGAACTTTTCAGTCTTTATAGAATGCATGCAGCTTTCCAGGGAGCCTGTAGGGAGACCCTGGGAACAAAGGAGTGGAGGGCACCAATGCGAGAAATGTCTAGTAAGAGACAAAGTGTTCTTGTAGGAATATACCATTGATTAATGGGAAACTTATTTTTCCATTGGGTTAATACTTCTATAAAATTTTGTGCCAGAGTGAGAGAATCCTTGGCTGAAATGTTATCTTGCCTTCAGCATCACTGGTCATAAGGGCCTCTACTGAGACCAGTGGCATAGGGCATTCTGTTTCCACATGCCAAGTGCTGGCTCATCAGGCAAGGTATGTAGGCTTAGAACAGATTCAGACTCTAACATAGAAAGTCAACATGAATTTATGGCTTGCTCAGGTTGGTCTCCATCAATCACTAAAGGCCAACCAGTGCAGACCAAACCCATGAATGTCTTAGGGAGAACTGATATAGCTGTAAACACTCACTTAGCAAATATATCCCAGCACTCTGAGACTGAGCAGAAAAGAATGCAGGTGTGAGCCCAGCTTGGGCAGTTTAGCAACTTAGTGAGAACTGTGTCAAAGCCAAACATAAAAATTGGGCTAGGGATGTAGCTCATTGTAAAGACCCTGGGTTGATTCCACGGTACCCTACCCCCAAATTCATGGTGTTTACTGCTTTGTGTAATTATTTTTTTCAATTAATTTTTATTAAGTTTATCGGTACATTTTAAATATACATAATAATCACTTTTGTCATAGGGACTTTGTACCTGTACATAACTTATCTCAATTCCTCTTTTTCCCAATCCCTTATCCTCCATTCAATCCCTCTTCCCCTTCTCATTTACAAAAGCTTCATTGCCATTTCTCCTTTTCTCTTTTTTTCTTTTCCGTTCTTTCCTTTCACCCTCCCCCACCCTAGATTCCCTTCTCAATTGAACATTTTCTTCCTGTTTCATAATATGCAGTATTCATTCTGGCCCTTACTTATACTTTCAGCTTCTCACACCAGAAAAATAATGCAATATTTACACACGTGTACCCAATTTATTTCACTTAAGAGTATGGTCTCAAGGTCCATCCATTTACCTATAAATGTCTTAAATTCATCTTTCCTCATGGCTGAGTAGTACTCCATTGTATAAAAAAAACATATCTTTTTTATCCGTCAATTGGTCTCTTCATTCTATTGATTACTTCTTTTGCTGTGCAAAAACTTTTTAATAAGATGAGAGCCTTGTTATTGATACTTTATAATATTTCCCTTGCAGCCTGGGTTTTGTTCATAAAAGTCTTTGCCTGTACCTATGTCTTCAAGAGTTCTACCTATTTTCTCTTCTAGCAGATTTAGTTTATCCATTTTAATATTTATTTCTTTGATCCATTTTGACTTCAGTTTAGTGTATGGTGAGATATGTGGGTCTAGGTTCAATATTTGGCATGTAGAGAGCCAGTTTTTCTAGCACCATTTATTAAAGAGGCTATCATTCTTCCAGTGAGAAAGTTGATGAGTGCATTTTGCATGTTCTGTTCTGTTTCACTGATCCTCAGGTGTCTTTTTTTATAGTAACATTATTTTTATCACTGTAGTGCTATACTATAATTTCAACTCAGGGATTGTGATGCCCCCTGACTTGCCTTTATTGCTTAGAATTGCTTTTGCTATTCTAGGTCTCTTCTGGTTCCAAGTAAATTTTCGGATTGTTTTCTCTAATTCTGTGAGGTACACTGTTGGTATTATGATCGGGACTGCATTAAATCTGTAAAATAGTTTTGAAAGTATGGCCACTTACACTGCATTGGTTCTTCCTACTCAAGAAGAAGGACTATCTTCCCATTTTCTTTTATCTTTTTCAAAATCCGTTTTCAGAGTACTGTTTTCAATGTAAAGGTCTTTACTTCTGTCCTTAGATGGATTCCTAAATATTTAATTTTGGGGTGATGCTATTGTGAAAGTTGTGATTTCCTTAATTTTTCTGTAAGTGAGTTTGTTATTTGTGGACAAGAATGCTATTGATTTTTGAGTGTTGATTTTGTATCCTGCTATACTGCTGAATTTGGTAATTAAATATAGAAGTCTTTGCATGGAGTTCTTGGGGTCTCCTATATAGAATCTGAAGTCATCCATACATAATGATAATTTAACTTCTTCCTCTCCTATTCTTATTTCTTTTATTTCTTTCTCATATCCAATTGCTCTGGCTAGTGTTTCCAGAGCTATATTGAATAGGAGTGGTGATATTGTACATATTTGTCTTGTTCCTGACTTTAGAATGGAGGATTTCAGTTTTTGACCATTTAGTATCATGTTGGTATTGGTTTGTCATAAATGGCTTTTATCAGATTGAGATAAAGACCATGTATTCCAAATTTTCTGTAGAGTTTTTTTTAAATCATGAATAGATGTTGGATTTTGTAAAATGCTTTTTTTTTTTTTTACATCAACTGAGATGACCATGTGACTTCTGTCTTTGGCTCTGTTAATATGATGTATTACATTTATTGATTTTTTTATGTAGAACCATCTCTGCATGCCTAGGATGAATCCTGCTTGGTCATGGTGTATAATCTTGAGGATTTGCTACATTCTATTTGCCAGTATCTTATTGAGGATTTTTGTATCTGTGTTCAGAGAGATTGGTCTATAGTTCTCTGTTTTGGTTGGATCCTTCTCTGGTTTTGGTATCAGGGTAATTCTTGCTTCCAGTAATGACTTTGGGAGTATTGTTTCCCTTTCAATTTCATTAAAGAGCTTGAGAAGTAGTGGCATTATATCTTCTGTAAATTTCTTGTAGAATTCAGCCAGCGAATCTATCAGAAACTGGGATTTTCTTGTTGGTAAGTTTTTAAAATTACACCTTTAATTTTCATTCACTGATGTTGGGTTATTTAGAATTTTTATATCTTCTTGATTCAGCTTTGGTAATTCATAGATATCAAAGAGTCTGTCCATTTCTTCTGCATTTTTATATTATTAGAGTATAGGTTTTTAGTTTTTATTATAAAAATAAGAAAAATAAAAGTAAAACAGAATTTTAAAAAAAGATAATAGGACAGCAACAGTAATTAATACATTGCATACTGTTATCTTCAGAGTAGTAACTTAGGGTATAAGATATAGGCATGAAATATTATCCAAATAATACTAGCACAAACCTTTCTATTCCATGAACTAAGAGAAACTAGCAGTATAACTATCTTAACATCTTAGCTATCTTGAATATATATAGACACACACATATATATATATATAAATTTTTTTCTTTGCTCTTCCTTCCTTTCTCTTTCCCTCCATCACACTTTCTCTTTTCTTTTGAGTAGTTTCTTCCCAGTTCACAATATCTACTGTACATGTGGGTCTTATTTACTTGCTCAGCTTCTCACAGTAGTGAGACTATTTGATGTGTACACATAGGGATCTAATTTACTTCATTTATGAGTGTGGTCTCTAGTTGCATATATTTACCTATAAAAGTCTCAAGTTTATTCTTCTTTATGGCTGAGTACTACTCCTCTCTATAAAAACTCCCACATCTTTTTTATCCATTCCTTAGCTGATGGACATTTGTGTTGTTTCCAAGATTTAGCTATTATAAATTGTGCTTCTATAAACATGGGTGCACATATATCACTTGTGACATGATGTTTTTAATTCTTCTTAAGAAGATACCCATAGAAGGATAGCTGAGTCAAATGGGATCTCTAATCCTCGTTTATTGAGGAAGGTCCACACTAATGTCCACAATAGTTGCACCAGTCTGCATTCCCACCAACAGTGGAGAAAAGTTTTTTTCCCACATCCCCTCCAGCATTTGTTATTGGTTGATTTCTTGATGGTAGCCATTCTTTCTGGAGTGACATAGAATCTCAGTGTAGTTTCAACTTGCATATCTTGAATGACCAATGAAGCTGAATTTTTTAATGTATTCGTTTGACATTTGTCTAATGAGAAGTATATATTCATCTCAGATGCCCACTTTTGGATTGGGTCTTTGAATTTTGGGTGGCCTTAATTTTTTCAATTCTTTATATGTTCTAGATATAAGTCCTTTGAGGGACAACTGGCCACAATATTTCCCCATTTGGTGGGTTTTCTTTTCACTCTGTAGGTGATTTCCTTTGTTGTGCAGAAGTTATTAGTAAGGTGAGATCCAATTTGTTGATTCTTTGTAGTATTTCTTATGTGGTCTGGGTTTTGCTCATGAAGTCTCTGCCTACATCTATGTCTTCAAGACTTCTACCTATTTTCTCTTCCAGTAGATTTAGTGTTTCTGTTTTAATATTTAGAGTTTTGATCCATTTTGACCTTAACTTAGTGAACAGTGATAGACATGGGTCTAGTTTTAGTCTTCAGCATATGGAAAGCCAGCTTTTCCAGAACCAACCAGTCACTTCTTTCATAAAAAGAGGCTATGTTTCTTCCAGTGAACATGTTTGGCCCCTTTTTCAAAGATAAGGTGAACAAGTGTGTTTGGAGTTGCATCTGTGTGTTCTGTTTGCCTGATCCTCGGGTGTTTTTGGTTTTGTTTGGTTTTGGGGGGATTTATTTTTTTGCCAGTACCATGCTGGTTTGATCACAGTAGCTTTTTAATGTAATTTCATATCAGGGGTTTTGGTGCTCCCTGACTTGCCTTTGTTGTCCAGAATTGTTTTTGGTATTCTAGGTCTGTTCTGGTTCCAAATAAATTTTAGGAATATTTTCTCTAATTCTGTGAGGA
>NW_004955579.1:1354589-1371853 GCF_000276665.1 Chinchilla lanigera
CAATTAGGCTAATAGTTACCACAGTCTGTCAGTAACAAGGCTGTACTTCAGTTTATTCTTATTGCTAACTCTACTACTTTAACCAGGATACCATACCTGTTATAATCAGTTTTTCTCCCCTGTATGACAACACTGCAATTACAAGGAGTCATAGCCATCACCATAGTCCAGTACCAGAAGAATGGGCCTTGAGTCACATTGATACCAACTCCACACTCTTACTAATTTGGGAAGATAGGTTCTTGGGATGAACATAAAGACCAAGAACAATATATATCTACAAGACAACTTCAGGAAAAAACGTCTCCTAGGAAAACCTACACACCAGGGATAAAATTACCTAACATAAGAAATCTAAAACCATCAACACAGAAAACAAAATAAAAAATAGAAAATGACAAGAGGAGGAAGTAAAATGCAATCCCAAATGTCCAGCCCACCCAGGACAAGTCCAGAGCACAAAGAGATTGAAGAAATCAGAAACCAACCACTGGAACTTTCTGAAATGACAAAAGCAGAAGTGAGAAAAAAAAATGCAAGAGGCCATAGAAAAAATCTCTAAGATGCAAAAAGAAACGACAATCAAAATAAAAGACATTAAAACAGACAACAATAAAAAATGTAGAAGAGCTTAGGAAAATGATGGAAACCATGCATGCCAACATACTAAACATAAACAAGAAATGGAATCAATGAAACAGATCCAAACAGAAGTCCAGGAGATTAAAAACTCCACTGAAATTATACACAACATATTGAATGAAGGTGCCAGACCCAGAAGACTGAAATGTGACTAGTGACCAGGAAAAGTAAGACATCTTAAAAGTAACAAGAGACCACAAAAAATCAATCCAACAACTACAAGATGAAGCAAAGAAGAGCAACATGAGATTGACTGCAGTCAATGAGAAAGCTGGAGACAGTGCAAAAGCCACTAAAAATTTCTTCACAGAAATAATGGCAGAAAACTTCCCAATCATGAATAAAGAATTTGACATGCAAATAAATGAATTCATACAGAACTCCAAATAGCCATGACCAATATAAATCTACACCATAATAATCAAGATTCCAGAAATTAAGCACAAAACAGAATATTAAAATTGACTAGAGAAAGGAAACATATAACCTATAAAGGAAAACCTATCAGTATCACAACAAAATTCTCATTACAAACCCTCAAATCAAGGAGAGCTTGGAGTGAGTTACTTCAAGCCCTAAAAGAAAACAACCTTCAACCCAGATTGATGTACCCTTCCAAAACTATCTTACAAAATCACTGGAGAAATACTATACTTCCATGACACAGAACAAATGAAAAAATGTATGACCACCAAACCAGTTCTACATAATGCTCTAAAGGAGATATTAGAAAGAGAAAACAATTACCACAAACGGATGAACACCAACAGAAAGAAGTCACCAGGCAGGGCAAGCAATTAAACAGAGGAAGAAGACAGGGAACCAAGAACAGGAAAATAACATGAAAAAGATAAGCCAATATATATCAGTTATAACCATCAATGTAAATGGTCTAATTCACCAATGAAAAGAAACAGACTAGCAGAATGGATCAAGAAACAAGACCCAACAATATCTGCATTAAACAAACACATTTAACCCAAAAAGAAATTCATAGATTAAAAGTCAAAGGAAGGAAAACAGTTCTCCAGGCCACAGGAACCTAGAAAAAAGTAGGGGTCTCTATTCTATTTGCAGAAAATGCAAACTTTAAGTCCAAACTGATCAAAAGAGACAAAAAAGGTCATTACATACTCAATAAAGGAAAACTCGAAGAAGAGAAAATAACCATAAATATATATGCACCAAACACTGGTGCACCCAACTACATAAAACAAATATGAAGACATGAAAAACCAAATAAGCACTGACACAATTACAGTGGGGGAATCTTAATAGCCCACTCTCACAAATAGATAGATCAACTAGACAAAAAATCCACAAAGAAATATCAGAATTAAACCAAGTTTGTGAACAAATGAACTTGGTAGATGTCTACAGAATGTTCCAGTCCAAAACATCAGAATACACATTCTTTTCAGCTCCACATGGGACATTCTCCAAAATAGAGCACATATTAGCCCATAAAATGTATTTTAGTAAATGTAGAGGAATTGAAATTATTCCATGCATACTATCTGACCATAGTGCAATGAAGCTGGAAATCAACAACAAAAGAAATCACAAAAACTACATAAACATATAGAAATTAAACAACACACTTCTGAACAACCAATGGGTCACAGAGGAAATTAAGGATGAAGTTATACAGTATATACCAAAGTCACAAGCAAACCATCAAGAAAAAAGAAAAAAAAAAGCAAAGAAAAAAAGATGAAAAGGGATTTCTCTGTGATTTCAAGCTTGTGGTTATCTTCTGGGATCTAAAGTTTTGTGGTAATCTCCAATTCAGCATGTATTTCCACTGTCAGTGGTAGACAAAGGAGGTAGACAGAGTCCAGATCCATGCTGAATGATCCCAGCAAGACTGTAGTAGGATCAGGGCAAGGTACTCATTCTGGTGCTTTCAAATGCACAAAGTTCAAGCTGATCCTTGCCTCTGGTTGTGGGCTTCAGGCCTGAGTTATTTAGGCTACAACACTCTGAGTATTGCTGACTTGATGTTGGCTCCCTGACCCTGGATATCTCCCATAGTTGTCCCTCACCCAGTCACTGGGAACCCTAAGAGAAGCCATCCTTTCTTAAAAAGGTACCTTGCCAAGCACACTTTCCAGGGAACACTTGGAATGGAGTCACTCACTAGTTGTAGTCCACAGCATCCAGTGCTTTGTTCCTCTGGTATCTTTCTCCACCGAGTCCTCTGGAACCACTCACCTTCACTGTGTTTCTAAATTCAAGCCTCCTCTCTCATGCTGTCAGCCAGAAGTCAGAGAGAAAATATAGTTTGCCACCTCCGTTTTTATGCATTGAGGTCTTTCTGTTCACTTTCCCTTTGGCCTCCAATTCTCCCTTCTGATCCTTTCTGGGTCTCGTGGATCCACCTCCCTCCTTTTTTTCTTCCCCAAGTTATTATATTACAGTGTCTGGATTCCAAATTTTGGAGAGGCACAGTAATAATTTTGAAGATGCTTAAAAGTTTTCAGAATTTTAGTTCATTTAAACCCATGGTGGGGGAAGAAAGAGGGAAACAGGTCTTTGGCTATTGAAATTCTAGAGGATATTCTTTGTGATAAAATGCCACATCAAACTGTCCTCAGCATGCAGTCAAGGCCTGGCAGGTTGTTAAAGAACCCTCCCACAGCACCAAACAGCTCCTAGAAAGGGTAAGGTGAAAGTATTAGCTTGCTTTGAAAACAGGAATAAAAGTGAGGTAGAAATAAAACTTAGCATTAGATGTGAAGAAATGTCTTACTTTGCATAAAATATCACTGAGGTCTGGATTTTCCTGCCATCCTCCCACCCTGGTTTGTTTGCAACCACCGTAGGTCAGGCAGGTAACATTTCCCCCTCTAGAGTTTCTGCTCCCTCTCTTTCACTGCTCGCACTTTTCATCAAAGTATAAGCATCTCTTGTGTTCTTATTCAAGTTCTTCCAACCTCTAGCCCATGGCCAGTCATCACGCCTGGATGTTCCTAGCTGGATGACCTGCAGACCCTAGCAGGACAACAAACAGAACTCCTGACCTACAACATGTCTTCCCCATTGCCTGTCTCCATGAAGTGCCCAGTGACCATAAAGATCCTCTTGTCTCTGCATCCCTTACCCCATCTGACCCCATATCTTTATTCCTAGTGTTTTCCCACCTGTCTCTTATTGTCTTAGTACGTTTCTTGTTGCTGAGATAAAATACCTGACAACCAAAATTAAAGGGAAGAAATGTTTAACTCACAGCCTGTAGAAGTTTTAGTTCATAATTGGCTGGCTCCAAGTCAGAGTGACTTAGCAGAGGGTACTGCAGAGGAGAAACTGTGCACTGCAGGGAAAAGACAGCAATAATAAGTAAGCAAGGGGCCTTAACAGCATCTTTACATCCCTTTTGTACTGTATCTAGGCTACTGGGATTAGGGCAGTGCCAAGCCAATCAGTGGACTGATGTAGTAATTACACACCCTTAATTGCAGCATCACACATTCTGGATCCAGCCACCTCTGGAAAAGTTCCACCTATGACCATGTGAGGCTTTGGGGGGCCATCTAGACACAAGACATGACACCAGTCCTCCTCATCACTTAGAGAATTAAGGTTAGAGCTAAGCCTGCATCTCTCCTTTGGATGCTGCCCAGGGAGTATCTTCCACTGATCTTGGATCATTTTATTGACCTTTTAACTTTAGCCAAAAAGATAGCCCTAAAGTAAAAGCCTGACCTCACATTTCCTGCTCAGACCCATTTGAAATTTCCAGTCTTTAGGATCAACTTCACATTCTTGGTGATTCCTGCTGCTCCCTAACATCTCCTGGACCTGTACATACTGAACCCAGTTTGGGACTCTCAGCTTTCTAGAGCTCCATGCACTGCCCACAGCTTCCTCTCTACGCAGCACACTCACTACCAAAATCTTTAGGTCATTAACAGTTGTGGCCACTTAGGATACCTACATGTAACAGCACAAATCACACAAGTAGTTTCCTGTTCTTGGGATCACACAGGATAAATCTGTCTCTTAAAGAAGAAGAGGAAGAATAACTACTCACAAGAGGTTATGGGGATTGAACAGCAGAGCCTGGTTGGAACTGAAGTGCAGGCAACTGGACATGCACCATCCAGCAACTCACTGTAAGCTGTTAATTCTCACTCACCTTTCAAAGCTCAGCTCAGCCATGATCTTTCAGGAAACCGTCCCTCCCCGCAGTAACTTTGCTCTGGGTCCACAGCTTCACAGTTTTTCCTACTGCAACCCTCACTGGGAACAACCTGGGCTCATAGTACCAGCTCACTGTAGGGTGACTGCGGGTGGTACGTAGTGCATCCACACTTGAGCCTGTGGGTTTGTCCGCTCCACTGCCCCTCTCACAGCTGTACAGTATTTGCATGTAATTAGCTACACGTTTTTAAATCTTCCATTCAACTGGTCACTTATTCTTTGATGGCTTTGACTGAGTAAATGTTCAAATGAGTGTACCCACTGGGCTCTACACTTCTTTCTTGGCCTTAGTAAGATTAACAGCTCTGGGCTTCAGTTTCCTTTTGTTTGCAACAAAAGAAAGAGTTGAGATGCTTGCTAATGCTTCTTTAGGTTTTTATATTTTACTAATTTAGAAAAAGAAATTACATTTAATTAAGCTATAGGCAACATTCTTGTTGGCATGGGAGTTGAAATTCACTGACTTCCAAGATTGGATGGCAATTGCACAAAAGAGTAAGGCACAATTATGCAGGACTTGGAAGATATTTTAAGTAATAGCTGCCAATATTTTCATATACCACCTGGTCGTCTCAGTTCAGTAGATATGCACTGAATGTTGATGATGAAGAGGAATGCATGATGTGAGATTTATTCTGAATTCTTGGAAAGTATCTTCTGAATACATGGCACCAGCATTGTAACACTGAAGATGCATTTTAATCCAAGATTACCAGTGTAGAAGAGAATTAGAGTAGACCTGAAAGACACAAGTAGTATTCCTTGCCATTAAGACTGAAAGAAGTTGAACTCACTCCTCATTTGACCAGGTACAATCACAGTTAGACAGAAAGCTCAATTCCTAAAGCCCTGAGGTATTTTGAAATCATGATAATTAGTTAAGATAACAAAAGCTTTACACTTAGAAAAGGAGATACATTTGATGAGTATGAAAATGGATTTACCAAATGCAGTTATCTTGGCTCCAAATTTAGTCAAACTGGAATGTTTTGCCTCATTCCCTAAGGCAACTATTCTGGCTTCACTACAGAAACGGGATATAAACATTTTAGAATGTGTTTGGAATTGTATGGTATTTTCAAAGTGCACTTAAAACTAATAAAGTAAATCTTGCATTAAAAACAAGTCCTTACGGCCCTTGGTGCAGGCACATTAAGGAAAAGTGACGCACACAGGACCTGGCATTGACAGGAGAGCATGGGGCTTCCAAGGCACATTCTACACCTGGTTCTGAGCCATTTCATGCCAATGCTCCTCCACCCATGCCTGGGATGTTATAGAACAGTTACTGCCATAGGTTTACAAGCTTAGATTTTAGTTCTGCTGGGAAACTCTCAGTGTTTTTATTACAAATTTAGGCTGCACATTCCATTGGAAGCCAATAAATCCTAAACAAACCAGATCAATTCCCAGTTTCCTTTTTCATGTACTTTCTAACTAGGACAGCACTGTAAGCCTGTGCTCCTTGGGTTTTTAAGGAAGGAGAGAAAGTGTGCTGATCAAAACCACTTACATGTTGGAAGGTATCAAGCTCCATACTCTATATTTTCACTCTTTTGACTTATCAAAAAGTGCTGTTCAACAAAAAGAACCCCCCAAAATTCTGCAACTCATAAGGGATTTTATAATGAATTATTTGATAGCCTACTACTGACAATAAAATCTGTGAATTCTTGTTATTTGAATAACACTTTTTTGTGTCCTCACATTTCAGATAAATTTTAAAAGATATCCCAGCTACCCAATAAAGGCAGGAGGTGTGTGGTTTAACATCTAAAGAAACAAGAATAAAGCAGAGAGTGGTTTAAAATTGGGGCAGAGGTGAAGGGTATGAAAGTGTTGATTACATAATCAGGGTTTTCTTGCAGCGTTCCAATGCTACAGGATAACTAACTTTCCTTGAGATATAAAGTACTAAGATAGGAAGCCAGAGCACTTAATGACTATACCCTATATCTAATCCACTTTTAACTGAACCCCCAATCCTATTGTATGTGATATCACTAAGCTCAAAAGATCAGTATTGAAACCATTTTCTGGTATTGTAGATATCGTGGACATTTGCCTGCAGGATGTAAATGGCTCAAGTTGATTAGAATATCAGTAGAAAAATTCAATAAATATATATTTATGAGTTTCTATTGCCCATGGAATAATATGGATTGAACAGAAGATGCTGAGAAATCATGCATGCCATTGCTGTCTTTAGGAACCTTAAAATTTAGTTAGTGTAGATTTTAAAAACTGGCCCTACCCACCTGCCAGCTCTGAGCTAGCTCTGCATTTTGTTTCCCCTTGAATAGGGCAGCAGAGACAATAACCAACTAATTGACCCGATCATGGCCAAAGCCAACACTTGGGGACAGAGGAGACAATGCAGCAACCTGCTGCCTATGGTAGGATGACTCGGCCCTGGTAGAACAATGTAGCAAATTGCTGCCCAGCTACAATCATCCATCTTCTCTAAGCCAGCTCTGCATTTTTTCCTTTCTTGCCCCAAAGCAGTAGAGGCATGAACTAACCTAGTGATGTGATCCTCCATGAGGCCATTGCCTAGGGAGAGAAGGTAAGCTCAGAGGGCCAGAAGATTCAGGGAGAAAGTTCAGATCTGGTCAACAGCTTCAGTGATTCCAGTGTTACCCTCCCAAAGTGACTGGGTGGGATATAGCTATAAGAGACCACCGCAGTGAGGGTATGGTTTGATATAGACCTTCCTTGAGAAGTTTAAGCTCTGGCCAAGACATGGGTCTTGCCCTCCATAGTGAGAAACCAAGCTCAGTGAGGGTAGGTATTAAGTTCAACAGCCTGTTTGAACCTTTACACTGCAGCCATGATTTCAGGTCGCTACAACCTTGGGCTCTTGGGGTTGTTGACTGAGTGGGGGAGGAAAAAAGTGCTAAGGTAAACTGTTCTCTCTTTGTTCTAAATTGAGCTATCATGGGCTGAACAAACAATAAGCCCACCATTCTGGTTTATGCATGATTAAGAATTTTGACAAATTTAAAGGTGATGTGTGTTTGTGGGTTCCCAGATCAGTTCTGGTAATTAAGGGAAGGTCCCCTAAGCAGAAAGCCCCTGTTTTGCCCTCAGCACCTGAGAAAGATGATCCTTTTGTCTCACAACTCAGCCACTCCCCCATCCTGCACACTCACTTGCTTGCCTCAGCAGGCGATTCTTCCTCCGCTGTGGCACTGACCCTGTGGCTTTCTGTTCTCCCTGCTGCAGGCAGTTTTTCCCCTGCCTATAGCACATTCAGAAGAGGAAGTCTCCTCCTCAGGTCTCATCCCAATCTTGCCTCTCTGCCATGCTGCTGTGATGAAGCTGGGAGGAAACCCTCATTCTGCAATTGGAGAACTTAAAATCCTCCTTTTCAGAGCAAACTCAGGCTTTAATTACTTTGCTGGAAGTGGTGTTTGAGACTCATCACCCCACCTGGATTGACTGTAGACAGATAATGTTAACTTTGTTTTCTTCAGAGGAGAGAGAAAGGATTTTAAAGGTGGATGGGAAACAAATGAGATTAGACATGGGAAAAATTATCAGGCTTCAAGGAAAGGGCTTCTTTCTGTGGCTTGTCACCCCACTGACCTACATAAGGTGTCAAAAGTGCTGCAAGCTGCAGAAATTGGAAGGTATTACAGAGATGAACTTGTCCCACCTGATAGAGATTGCCCAAAATTTGTTTCATGACAAAGAAGACACAGAATGGAAGTTTAAACAGGGGCAAAGAGATGTTAGCAGCTTACAGGAAGGAGGCCCAGTTAGAAACTAGGGAGAGAGGAAAGAAGGATAAACAAGGAGAAGGCAGTAACATTCCCTTGGACCCAGACCAATATGCCTACCATAGAGAGAGGGGACATTTCAAGTGAGAGTGTCCAAAGCTGCTAGACAAGGAGAGAAGAAGGAAAAAGAAAGTGTTTGCAATGATGTCAGGGGAAGTTTCAGATTGAGGAGGTCATGGGTCCCTGTCCCTTGGCTCCAGGGAACCCATGTTAACTACAACTGTAGGGGAAAACCTGTTAGATTTTGAAGAAGTTACTCAGCCAGTAAACCCCAGTCCTAGGTCAAAAGAAATTATTATTGCTCAATTTGGCCAAAATATATTTGAGTGCACTCTGATTTTATAAGCAAATTGTCTTGTGTATTTTTGCTGTCTCTGTCCAATCTGTAAACAGCTGTTTCATTTGAGCTCAACAATTTTTTTCTTCTTTTTGTATTTTTTATAATTTTGAAACAATTGCCTCAAATTTAATTTGGCTTATAGATAAGCATCATCTAAGTTAAAATACGCTTCCACCAAAAGCATCATCTAAGTTAAAACCAGTTGTCAAAATGATGTTAAAATTTGTTTCATAATTGTAATGCTTATTGTTGCTTATGTATTACAATTTGAGGGTCTCTCATTGTTCAGTATTGAGATTGTGTTTTCACGGATTATCAAAAATTTGTTAAAATAATTAAACAGAAATCTCATGGTGAGAAGAGATTATTAGACAGGACTCCGATTTATAAATGAAAAGCAGCTACCTGGAATAACATTAAGTAAGGAGCCCCAGTAATCTCTATATCCTTATGGGAAACACCCCAACAGATATTGTTCAAAATATATTACTGTGTTAGGTTTATGTTGGCAATTGTCAAAAGCTTAAGTTTTCAAAAAGGAGGCAATAAGGATTTTTTAATTAAAAATTACTGTTGGTACAAAACTAAATGAAGAAATGAAATAATGACAATTCATTATTGTTAATTTCACAGTGTATGAAATGTATTCATGCCTTCCAAATGTAAAGTATGCTGAAATGTAAAACTGGGATTATCTATAGGGATAGACATTTTCTTTCACATTCAGACATCTGCCTTTCTCTTGGGCTCCAGATATTTGTGATAAGAGGTTCATATCAAGTCAACTTGTGGTCCTATTTGTCAGTATTTTAAAAAGGTAATGGTTAATGTACATATCCCCAAAATCTGTTTCATGACAGAGAAGACACAGAATGGAAGTTTAAACATGCCAGAGGAAAAAAATGTTAGCAGCTTACAGGAAGGAGGCCCAGTTGGAAACTAGGGAGAGAGGAAAGAAGGATAAACAAGGAGAAGGCAGGGGTATATTAAAAATTGTAATGGTTAATGTACATAGTGCTTATTCAGAGTAAGGTTTGTACAATGGCAAAATTCTGTAGAAACTCAAGCTACGTAGATCCTGTTTGGCTCTGAATATTATACAAGTTTGACATTGTATCACTTCATTTATTATTAGAATTAATTTTTCTATTTTGTTAGCCATTGACCTAATATCTTTATGTTTTTCTTTAGTTAAATTGCACACGAACGCATGATATTTGGACTTTCTTAGTACCAAATCTTCGTGATATGACACAAATAATTTTACTTACCTTCTGTGGGCCTTCTATGTGTATCTATAGAAATGATGTGACCTTTCCTGGTACTTCCCAGAGTATCTTTTTTTTTTTCTGAGAACTTAACTGATCACACATTCAGAAGCACTTACATATACAGAGGTGTGATCACTCTATTGGTAATTTAAAGTTATGAAACATCCCTACTTAAAGGAGCATATAGTGTGTCTAGGAAAAAAAATCGACCAGTTATGTAAACTGATAAAATTAATAACAGTCCAGACAATATTACAAATTTCTTCAATGATATAAGGACAACGAATTAGGTGAAAGCTTCTTATATGTTAGGTAGGAATAACTAACTAAAAGACTATTCTATGCCAAGATGAAGATTTAAATATGTTACAAAAATGTCATCATGACTGTTATGTTATAATACGATGTTTACATTTTCTCTGTAGAACTGTATAATTGCTGTATGTTGTTGGGAGCCATTGGAGTTGGTTATCGGTCAAGCAGTCAAGCTACCTCAGAATTGAAAAAGGCATCCTGCTAGACAATTACAGTTGTTAGTCGCTAGGCAACATTATCTCTCATGATACTACTTTGCAAATGTATAAAATAAATGCCCCTACTGTTGGAGTCAGTCCTCTTGCTCATCAGGCAAGAGGTAACTCCACCTGACCCTGGCTATGGTCTCTTGTCTTCATTTTCTATATCCTCTCACTGTTTTCTCCCAGGGACCATGGAGAGACCACCGACTCCCTCAGTCTGTTAACATCCTATAGGGGTTCATGTACTACAACATTCATGGTTGGTGAGAAGTAGCAGTTGTCTGGCTCTACTTTCTATTTCAAGGTTCTTCTGGACATTCACCAACTGATGTTTGGAGACCAAATATTAAAAAGATATGGGCTAAAGGGATAACCAATATGGCTCTAGCCCTCCAAAAAAAATGTCAGTCCCCTTAAAATACTCCTTTTTGCTGGTTCCCAAGCCTAGGACAAATGGGTATCACCCAACCCAGGACTTGCAGGCAATTAATGCCCTGGTTGTAACCCTTCATCCTACTGTATCTAACCCCTATACCTTGCTTAGTCAACTCCTACCTACTTGAACTTATTATACTGTGTTGGATTTAAAAGATGCTTCTTTTTCTGTATTCCTTTGTCTGTTACATCTGAAGAGTTGTTTGCTTTTAAATGAGAGGCAGAGGAGGGAACAAAAATGTACTTCACTAAGGAGACCTGATGGCCTTTTACTGACATCATTGGAGCCACCCAAGCATGACTATGAGAAAACAATCAAGGCAATCTACTCAACCAGCCCAGACCTACAGGACACACCCCTCCATAACCCTGAACTGACACTGTTCTTAGATGGCAACAGCATAGTAATCGATGGGGTTCACGTGGGAATAGTTGTCACCTTGAGCAGACTGTCTGGTCTGAGGCTTTGCCTCCTAGTACAGAAGGCTAAACTGATGGCACTTACTTGGGCTTTAAAAATAGGGAAAGATAAGCCCAATAAGTCTTTGCCACTTTAAAGGGGCTTCCTGACTATGGGGGGGACAATACATTAAAAACTCTCAGGAGATATTGAACTTGTTACAGGTTGTGTTGTTGCCTGCCAAGGTAACCATGATCCATTGCCCAGGCCATCAGAAAGAAAATTCCTTAGAGGCCCAAAGAAACTGAGCAGCTGGTTTAGCAGCCAAACCGGCTGCCATTGAAGACTCACACCCTGTGGCCTGGGCTCTAGTAGCCCAGCTCCTCAAGCCACCCAAATATTCAGAAGCAGAACTTAAGTGGACTACAGAAGAAAGTGCTACAGATCAAAATGGGTGGTAAGTTTTGCTGGGAGGAAAGATGTTCCTTCCTGAGGCTGTAGGACATTTTGTGATGTAGGAGCTGCATAGCCATATGCACTTGGGAAGGACAGCCATGGCTGAGCTGCGTGGCCATCACTTCTTTATCTCTAGACTTTGGACTCTGTGCACATCTAAGGCAGACAGATGCACAGCTTGTGCTTACAATCCAGTTTCTTATCCGCAGAAAATGCCCAGAGTCTAAGGGCAAGAAACACTGCCTTTTGAGGATGTTGATGTGGATTTCACAGAAATCAAACCCACTCTTGGGAATAAGAAATATTTGTTAATCCTCATTTGCACCTATTCAGGCTGGGTGCAGGCCATCCCCACAAGATCTGAGACATCTAGAGAGGAGGTAAAAGCTCTGATGGAGCTAGTTATTCCCTGGTACGGGCTCTCCCCATGGTAGGTTCCTGTAACGGGCCTGCGTTTGTGGACTGAGTGGTTCAGAACCTTTCTACAGTCTTAGGACTAAATTATAGTCTTAGGACACACCACCAACTGGCCACAGAGTTCTGGCCAGGTAGAGAGACAAAATTGGACTTTAAAGTCTACCCTAACCAAGCTGTGCCAAGAATCTGGGGCAAACTGGGTGACTATGCTTCCGATGGCCTGGCTTAGGTCCTGATGCACCCCATACCAGGATGGGCTCACTTTGTTTGAGATCATGTTTGGAAGGCCTTACCTGCTTTTGCCCATTTTAGAAGGACTACAAGAGATAAGGACTCTTGATAGACTGGGGGAACACCTTTATAATTATACCATTGTGCACCCCTGAATGGACTCTATTCACCTTTGGTGAGCTGAGCTGGCCTCACTGCATCTCCTGTGTGACCAGCAAGATGTTGTATGTATAATCCCCATATGTAAATTCTGGAATCAGCGCTGGTGATGAGACAAAGCCTGTCCTGAAACTCACCCTATCCCCATATATGAGGTTCCAAAAAAAAGGACAATTACAGGGGATAATGATGACATAGACTCAATAAAGTGGGGACTTTATATGTGTCCAAAAACGATGGGAGGAAGATGTAAAAGGAGTTCAAAATGTGGTTAGGCAGTTACATGACCAGGTTAATCCCTTGGCAAAAGTAGTGTCACTAAATAGGAGAGAACTCTATTTACTCTTTATGGAACAAGGAGGGCTATGTGATGACCTTATGAGAAAAAAACATGCTGTTTTTATACAGACAACTCAGGAGTCATCACATGCACCTGACTGGTCAGATAGAGAAACAAACAAACAAAAAGGATCTATTAGAGCCACCAAGGGTGGTGTGAAGGACTCTTCAACTGGAGCCCAGGATCAGCCTCCCTAGTTGCTAGGATCACAGGGCCCCTGTTGATTATTGTGGTGATCCTTATTTTGGGGCTATGAATAATTAATTGGGTTAAAATAGGATCCAAAACAATGTGAACAAGAGCACAAATGGTTCTAAAGAAAAGCCCCAATTAATTATGTATATGCAGGATAGTTAACATAGTTGTACTACTACTGTCTTCTAATTGCTCTACAGAAAGGAACACTTAATGATTACTTGTTTGATCAATCTTGTATGTCTCTCTTTTCTTGAGAAATAACTTTGAAGATATCAGTAAGTAATACAACATTGTTAATTTCATACAACTTTGCCTGTAACTCTGTTTTGTTTTTATTGTTCTTATGCTATTTTGTAAATGGATGTCTATTTGTTAATGTTTTCCTTCTTTTATTTCTTAAAATGAAAAAAAAAAGAAAAAAAAAAAAGAAAGAAAAAGAAAAGCCCCAATTAAAGAGTGGAGATAAGCTCTCCAAATATGTGAAGAACTGTATATGTTCTGAAGAAGGAAAATCTGTCCCTGAGGGGGGAATGAAAAGGTAAGAGAGACTCCATTTTTCTGTTTTTAACCCCATATTAAGAGAAGTCACTTAAAGTTCACTTAAGCTGTACTTCACCCCAGTCACCTTGGTGAGTTATCAACTCAGAGCAGAGCAGTGCCATACAATGGGAACAGAACAAACAGGACTAATTGGGAATTGGGCTAAAAGTTAAACTGCAATGGTCACTTGGAATGTGGTTATCTGACCTTCTGGGAGAAGTAAACTTTGTGATGATTGTGACATTCTTGTAAGATTCCCAAAAATGAGGTAATGGTTACTATAGAAACCTACAATGCACTTAAACTGAAGATGAGACCCAGATCACCATGGACATCTCTGGCTCCTGTTTACAGATTCTCCATCAGCTGGCTCCAGTACAGCTTTGCTCATTCCTGCCTTTTTGGTTTTCTTATGAATGCCTTTTGTGATGAACTTGCTTGCTGTATCAATACTATACCAGATTCCTTTGGACAGTAGTTTCCCTCATCTGGGACATGAAGACAGGTGACTCAAGGCAGTCACATAATAAAGGCAGAGTTACAGCAAGATATGTGGGAAATAGGGAGCAATCTTACTGTGTGTCCTGCCTGCTGCCTCAGATATCTGTGAGGAAGGCAACACCAGCTGGCTTTTCCACTCAGGCTGGGAGCATAGAGGGAGCTGACAACTCATGGCAGCACATGCCCACCCCCTGTGGTCTCCAATCCACTCCATGTGGCTGTCTTCCCCTTCCTCTCTTTAGAAATGATGCTCAAAACCATTTAAGATGAAACTTCTTCAGGACTTAAAATCACTTCTAGTAATATGTAAGAGTCAAGGAAGTACCTGATTTTTGTAAGTCAGATCCATTTACTAAAAGTAAAAATTTCTCCTGTAAAAGAGACAAAGCCTCATTTCTTTTCTATCAAATTTAGAAAGTGTATTCATATGGCTTATTAAAACTATGTTCATCAAGAATTTACTTTCTCTCATTTGCAAGCAAGGGAATTGGCCCTATAATAAACATGATGATTTATATATAGTCAGGAATTTTTATTAACTAGATTACTTTTTGAAGATTGTTGAATTCTTCTAGAGATAGATAAAAAATAGATGATGATGGGAAAAGAACAGAAATCACAAATGATCAATATAGAAAAATATAATACATGAAAGGGATTCAAACAGATATATAGGAAATTAAAAAGTCCATTGAAAGTTGGCAAAACTGCTTGAATGAATCTGAAGATAGACTTTCAAACCTTAAAGAGAGGTTTGTGGCTATCAATCATGACAGGAAAGATCTCTTGAAAAAACAAACCATCAGGAAGTAATAATTCAAGAGCTGTGTGGCCATGCAAAGAAAAATAATACAAGAATATTTGCCTTATTATACTTAATCATACTACTTTAGCTAGGATATCAAGGAAAATCCAAGAGCCAACACCAAAGACATAAAGAAAAACCTATTTGCAGATGTAATAGCAGAAAATTTCCCAAGCATGGGAAAAGAACCTGACATATACTTAAGTGAGGCATGTAGAACTCCAGTGAGTCATAACCAAAATAAGTCTACACCCAGACATTCAATAATCAAGATCCCAGAAATTCAGCACAAGAACAGAATATTAAAAGCTGTTAGAGAAAAGTAACAGATCATCTATAAAGGAAAGCGCATCAGAATCACAGCAGACTTCTCAGCACAAATCCTCAAGTCAGGAAGTGATTTGAGTGAAATATTTCTGGTCAAAGAAAACAACTTCCAACCCAGATTGAGGTAACCTGCAAAAACGTGTTTCAAAATTAATGGAGAAATAAGATACTTCCATGACAAAGAACAACTGAAGAAATTTATGACCACCAACTAACCCTACAAAGAATAGTTAAAGATATTCTACACAGAGATAAAAAAAAGACCACAATTCCACGAACAACAATAGAAAGAAGCCATCATGCAGAGCAAGCAGTTAAACAAAAGGGAAAGGCAGAGAATGAACAGTGGGAAAATAACATGACAAAGATACAAGCCAATACATGTCAGTTGTAACCATCAATGTAAATGGCCTGAATTCACCAATCAAAAGAAATAGATTGGAAGAATGTATAAAGAAAAGAGATCCAAATATATTCTGCACAGAAGAAACAAATCTTAGAATGAAACTCACTGACTAAAAGTGAAAGGGTGGAAAAAAATACTCCATGCAATAGAAACCCGGAAAAATGAAGGGCTAGTGATTCTGGGTGTAGACAATGTGAACTTCAAATCAGAATGATCAAAAGAGATAAAGAAGGTCACTACATATTTGCTAGGGGAAAACTGCAAGAGGAAGAGACAATAATCATAAATATATATACACCAAATATGAAGGCACCCAAATATGTAATACAAATATTAATAGACAGGAAAAATCAAATAAGAATTAACACAATTGTAACAGAGGACCTATCCCATTTTCACAAACAGATAGATCAACTAGGCAAAAAACAACAATGCAATATTAGAACTGAACAAAACTTTTGAACAAATAGACTTAGTATATGTTTACAAAGTGTTCCACCCCACAACATCAGAATATACATTCTTCTCAGCTGCACATGGGATATTCTCTAAAACAGACCACATACTAGCCCATAGAACATGCTTAAGTAAATGCAAAAGAATTGAAATTATCCCATGCATACTGTCTGACCACAGTGCAGTGAAATCGGAAATTAATGACAAAAGGAACAACAAAAACTCCATAAAGACATGGATAATAACAACCTCCTGAACAACCAATGGGTCACAGATGAAATTAAAGAAGAAATTAAAGAGTATCTACAAACAAATGAAAATCTAAATACAACTTACCAGAATCAGTGGGATACACTGAGAGCAGTCCTCAAAGGGAAGTTTATAGTGGTGAACTCACACAAGAGGAAAACAGAATGAAAACAAATAAATAGCCTAATGCTGCACCTCAAAGTTTTAGAAAAAGAACAAGGCAATCCCAAAGCCCAAAGAAGGCAGGAAATTATAAAGATCAGGGCAGAAATTAATGCAATTGAGACAAAGAAAACAGTACTAAGAATTAATGAATCAAAGACTTGGTTCTTTGAAAGAATAGATAAAACTGACAAACTCCTAGCCAACCTTATCAAAAAAAGGAAAGAAAAAACTGAAATTCATTCAATAAGGAATGAAAAGTGTGAAATCACTACAGGTCCTATAGAAATTCAGAAGAATATCAATACATACTTTGAAAATCTTTACTCCCATAGGATGGAAAACACATTGGGGAAGAATGGCTTCCAGTGAGTCTCTGCAGGTATTGTGCAAGGTCCTCCTGGTTTACAGCTTCCGAGCGGCTCT
>NW_004955579.1:1373680-1382991 GCF_000276665.1 Chinchilla lanigera
TATTTTTTAACTGAGTAACCAATTTGAAGATAACAATATGTAATATAACAACCATTGCTAATTTCCTATCACCTTGTCTGAAATTCTGTATCACTTCTATTGTCTGGGTATTGTTTTGTCTATGTCTGTTTGTTAATGTGTTTTCATTCTTTTGTATTTAAAATAAAAATGATTGAGGTCAATGAGAAAGATCGAGACAGCGCAAATGGCATAAAAAAATTTCTTCACAGAAATAGTGGCAGAAAACTTACCAAACATGGATAAAGAATTTTACATAAAATAGATGAAGCATATAGAGCTCCAAAGAGCCATGACCAAAATAAATCTACACCAAGTCATATAATAATCAAGATTCCAGAAATTCAGCACAAGAACAGAATATTAAAAGTAGTTAGAGAAAAGACACAAATCACCCATAAAGGAAAGCCCAACAGAATAACAGCAGACTTCTTAACACAAACCCTCAAATATGGAAAGCTGGGAGTGAGGTATTTCAAACCCTACACTTAAACAACCTCCAGCCAAGACTGATGTTCCTCATAAAACTATCATTCAAAATTGATGGTGAAATAAGATACTTCCATGACAAAGAACAACTGAAGAAATTCATGACCACCAAACCAGCCCTTCAGAATGCTCTGAGACATATATTAGAAAGAGAAAATGAAGACCACAAACACAAGAATACCAACAGAGAGGAGCCACCAGACAGAGTAAGCAAATAAAGAGCACAGAGAGGGAACCAGCAACAGGAAAATAATATGAAACAATAAGCCAATACATATCTGTTATGACCATCAATGTAAATGGCCTCAATTCACCAATGAAAAGAAACAGACTGGCGGAAAGGATCAAGAAGCAAGATCCAACAATATGCTGCATTCAAGAAACACATTTACCTCAAAAAGAAATTCATAGACTGAAAGTTAAAGGATAGAAACACTCCATGGAGAAGATCCCAGAAAAAAGCAGTGGTAGCTGTTCTATTTGCACACAATATCAACTTCAAACCAAGCCTGATCAAGAGACAAATAAGATCATTACATATTTGTTAAGGGAAGACTCCAAGAAGAAGAGATAACAATCATAAATATATATGCCCCCAATACCAGTGCACCCAACTACATAAAACGAACATGAACAGAAAAGAAAGATCGAATAAGCACTAACACAATTTTAATGGAGGACTTTAATACCTCACTCTCACAATTAGATAGATCAACTAGACAAAAAAAAAACCAACAAAAAATTTGGAATTAAAACAAACCTGTGAACAAATGGACTTAGTAGAGGTCTACAGAATGTTCCACCCCACAACATCAGGATACACATTCTTCTCAGCTGCACATAGGATGTTCTCCAAAACAGACCACATATTAGCCCATATAATATGCTTAAGTAAATACAGAGGAATTGAAATTTTCCCATGGGCTGGAAGATACATCTGGTCCTAAATACCACTGCATCTGCTTGGGCCCCCAGGGAACTTGTCTGAGACGACAGCACCACAGGCCCTGTCTGCAGTCGCCCAAATAACACTGATGGTCCTGGACCCCAACCACCACTTCCCTGTCTAGCCAAGCCCCTGCTGCAGGGCCTGCTGGCCTTGAGTCCCCTCAGTTTCCAGCCTGTATCAATCTATGTCCCTATACTGTAGGATCTCCAGTCACACACCACTGTGGGGAGCGGCTGGAAATTGATCACACATGTGAGGGGTCAGGCAAGGCCGATCTAAGAACAAAGAGCAACCAAGGCAAGCCATGTGATCAAGCTGCTTCAGCCCAGAGAACACCCATCCCCAAGAACCTTTTCTTTTCCTCGCAGGTCCTTCTGTTGCTTCCGTTCCTCGCGCAGGCGCAGCCGCTCCAACCGAAGCAAGCCACGGGAGGAAGCTGCTTCAGCCCAGAGAACACCAAGTCCGAGATAATCCAAACAATCAGTTACCAGGCATATTTGTGTCACAGGACACTAACTTTGTCAAGTGTATAAATAAATGCCCCTACAGTGGTCAAGCAGTTTCCTTTCCTCCCATCAGGAGAGAAGGGGCTCCACCTGACCTCAGTTTTGTCTCTTATCTTTATTTTTCCCATCCTCTCACCATCCTTTTCCCTAGGAACTTCAAGGGCCACACAGGATGCAGCATACCACCAGAAAGGTACTACTTTGATTTCATGTGAGCACAGATGTAAACATTATGGTTAAATTGTATTGTATATGTTCTGATGGGTTCTCCAGGGAAAGAATGCAAAAAAAGAAAAAAAAGAAAAACTCACTAAGTGCATCAGTGAGGCTATTTCATATTTGAAAACCTACCTTTTTACAAACTCACAAGAGATCTATATTTATTGCTGTGGTACTATATTTATTTCTTAAAGGGTTAGGTTTAGGCTCAAAGTAACTGACAGTGGGTGACTATGTAGAGGTATGGAGTTCTTTATGTATCAAATCAGTACATAGAGGGCATATTCATTATCAAGTGAGATATAGTTCTGTGCTTGAACATCAACTTTTATCTCAGTTTTTGAAATATAACTTCCCACCCACCTCCTTAAAGGGGCTCTTCCGTTTTTATGAAAGATAGAATTGCAGGTCTCTATCTCCTGAGGCCCACCTCTTCTCATTGATCTTAATATCAAAGGAACATGTATTAATATTTTGAACAATAAAAAAGTGTAGAATATGTTGCTAAATGGTGGAAATATAAAATGTGAAGTAGGACGTAATGTGCTGCATTTTGTGAAAAAAACAGAATAAGAATTTATCTGTGTTCTTAGGACACAAACATGATGCCACTGAAACAACCCCACTGAAGAATATATGCAAGGGCATTAGGTCAGAGATAAGGCAGAGTGGAGGTCACTTTCACTCTAAGACTGGCAGCATGGGCAGCCAGTTAAGTGGGTTTGGCAACTGAGCAACTACACAGGACTCATGTTGGGACTTGGCTCAGAAGGCCAGTTATGGGCAGTGGATCGTGTGGCACCAGCTGCGCGTTCTCCACTGGGGCAGTTTGTTGCCCTGAGTTGGATTCTCAAGGAGCACTGCAGACCCAGGTGAGCAGCAGGCTCAGCGTCAGCCCAGCCTGGGAGTGTGTTGAGTGACTTTTTCCAGAGTAAACACTCATTCCATGCTGCTCTGTAGCCTTGAGCAGGAAAGCTGATTCGCTTCGAGCAGCTCTGGTTCCAAACAGCTCCAGCTGGCAGCCTGACCAGCGAGATGAGAGGGAAGAAAGTCAATGACTCTCAGTGCTCTGAGGGGCACACAGCCCAGGAAGGCACAGGGAGAAGTGCAGATTGGCACAGGGCATGGGGGCCCACTATTGTCTGCATGTTTGACCACCTCAGCACAGAGACAATCCTTTTGCTACTTATTAGACTTTATAAAATTTTCTGATTGGTTAATACATCTATATCTATGTTTATGTCTATAACTATGTATGAGTGTGTGTGTGTGTGTGTGTGTGTGTGTGTGTGTGTGTGTTACATTTTTTGAGACAGAGTCTCACCATGTAGTCCAGGCTGGCCTTAAATTTAGGGCAGTCTTCCTGTCTCAGCCCCCTACATGCTGTGATTACAAATGTGTGCTACCACATGGGCTCATATTTTTCTTGTTATTCTTTTTTACTTTTTCTTGCTCTATTTCTCTTTCCCCCCTTCTAATGTTTACATTCTTTGATTGTCTTGCTCACTTTTTGGGGGGTGCCTTCACTATTTATTTTCTCCCTTTTCACTTTTAATATATTGTTTTACTTTCTTTTCCCTGTTTTTGTCTCTCTTAATTATATTTTAATCAATTTTATTGTTTTATTTTAATTTTTTTTTGTATTTTTGAGACAGGACTTTGTAGTTCAAGCTGGACTTGAGCTCACTTTGTAGCCCAGGCTGGCCTCAAACTCGCAATTATCCTCCTGCCTCAGCTTCCTGAGTGCGGGGATTACAAGCGTGTACCACTAACCCCAGCTTTTAATCACCATTTAAAACATGTTATTTCACATTCTTTCTGTCCATGCCTATCCTGTTGCTAACATTGTGGATGTTTCAGTCCTACTTGGTCTTTATTAATCCATCTGGCTCCATGCTATTTTGTTATGGTTATTCATTTCCCCATTCCTATGTAGTTTTGAGAATTGAGCCAGTCACTTCAAGTTTGGGGGTAGGCGCTATGACATTGAACTATACTCCAAGCCCTGCTAACAGACAGGATACCTTGCTCCATACACAACCCAGCCCTTCTTCAAGGGCTTCTTCTTCACCAAATATTTTAACTGAAAGAATAGGGCCTGGAACCCTAGACAATGACTACAGTCTTTTGACAAATAGCCGAAGTTCAGCTAGTTACAGCACCTGGGCTTGTCAAGTGCAGCCATGACTTAAGCTGACTTCATAACCAATGGAGCTGTGTTTGTTCCTCAACTCAGCTCACAGTTGCTCCCACCACATGCTCTTGCTCTTTGATACTTCCCTGGATCTGAGGGCTGCCAGATAGGGGAATTCTTTATTCTTTCCTCAAATAAACTCTGGTGTGTTTCACTTGTTAAAGAGTTTCTTTCTTTTTAATATTAACTATGGGATGGACACTGACATTTTATTTCAATGTGATTAGAAGTCAGAGATGTTTCAAAGTTTATATTCTACATCTGTTACTAATCTACTAATGCTGAGTGTGGTGGTGCCTGTAATCCAGGCTACTCAGTAGGCTGAGGCAGGAGGATCACAAGTTCAATGGCAGACTTGGCAATTTAGGGAGGCCTTGTCTCAAAAAATGAGGGAGAGGATAAGAAGATATAGTTCAGTGCAACACCTTGGGTTAAATACCCAGTACTATACTCCCACACATACCCCCACACAGAAATTAAGAGTTTGCTTTCAAAACAGTTAACAATAATTTGAACAAAGATGAAAACAAAATGCAATGGTTAACACATATTTATAAAAATAAAGTTCAGGGAAACAAATGTTTATATGACACTCTAGCCTAAAGTTATACACCAAAGTCTCACTATTTGTTTTGAAAAATTTGGAAAAAGAGTAATCTTAAAATACTAAGGTGCAGAAAACACGTTCATGGCCATCTTGGGTTTTCAAGTCTCTCCCACTGATTTGGCCCACAGAAGAGCTGTGTCTCAGTTACTTTTTTTCTCGTTGCTGGGACAAAATACCTGACACCCAAAATTAAGGAAGGAAAGGTTTATTTTGCTTACAGTTGTGGAGGTTTCAGTCTATACTTGGCAGATTATAAGGCAGAGTGGCACATGGCAGAGGGCTACAGCTCATGGTGTCCGAATACAGCAAAAGCAACAAACACAAAAGCCGGGAAAGGCCTCAAGCACCCTTTTCCTCTCCCTTACATATGCAAACTATCCACCCCAGGGCGGGTGTAGCTCTCACACCTCAATCAACTCTAAAAGCCTGCCCCATGACCACACGAGGCTTTGGGGGGACACACAGACAAACCATAACAAGCTGGTAGGAGCCAAGTATCCCCTGCTGAACATCTCTGCCAAAGACACAACTTTGATAAATGAGCAGAGTTCTGTGCACAAAGAAGAGTGGTGCTGGCCTCCCTGATGCCAGCAGGCTGAGGGTGCAGAAGGAGGCAGCCCTATTTGGAGGTCCAAGGGAGCTCTAGGTCCCTGCCTAGGGGAGGGACCTCTACTCCATGGAGCTTCACATCTTGCTGTCTAGAGGGCTCACCACAGAGTGCTGGACCCTGACTCTCCTCAGCAGGTGAGAAGCCCAGAGTTTTAGCTTTACAGTAAAATTGAGAAAACTCTCAATTTTACGGCTTACACAGAGGGTGTGGACCTAGGCTCAGCCTACATAGAGGGTGAGGACCTAGGCTCCCCCAGAGAGCGGAGGATCTCCATCAACTACTCAGGATTCCTCTGTGTCAGAGGTTCGTGCCCTCTCCCGGTTACTTATTATTCTTTGGGCCATTATGACACCCTGCATTTATCCTTACGCAGATGTCCCCCTGGAAGCCTGAGCCCCTCAGTCACACAGGCGGGTCTCACGTGGCCTCTTCCCCACCCTGGGACGCTCTGCTTTCCGGTGGCCCAGACCCTTCCACTTCCTGCTATGCACTTCCTTCCTTGTCCTGAAGGCCTCAGGTGGGATACCAGCTGCGGTCCTGGTTTCCTCCCCGCGTGGTCGCCCGCGCTGCGAGTCGTCCTCCTGGCTTCCACGCGGGTCCCCTGCGTGGCGGTGTCGCTGCTGTCCTGGTCTGGAAGGGGGTGGTTTCTGCGCACCAGCCATGCTGCGCTCCTGCACGGCCATAAGGGGGCGCCCGAGCCCGCCCGGGACCGAGGACGCGCAGGCAGACTGCGCGCACGCGGACTCCACGCAGGCCTGGCAGCTCCCCAGGGTGCCCTGGACCCTGAGTGGCTGCAGGGCCTCCGCCCCGAGGAACACAACGCCATACAACCAGGCGCGGGTGGGGCAGCTGGAGACTTTCCTGGGCACCCCTAGTTCTGTCGTCACCCCTGGGCGCATCGCACCTTGGGCTTCCCGCCTTTCCTGCTGGCGTGGCCGAGGGTCCCCAGGAACGCCGGGCCCCGCCTGCCCCGGAGCCAGGCTCGGATCCGTGGCCACGGGAGTGTGGACGCTGGAGTGCATGGATCTGGGGCTATTGTGCGGGCACCGAGCTCGAACAACCGCGCACCCACCCTGGCCCCGGAGCCCCCACCCTAGGGAGGCAGGGCACCACCGCAAGCCCCCAGGTGGGGCCCCCACGGGGCTCCCGGAACCCTCCCTGCCCGCAGGGAAGGCGCACCCCTCCCCTACACCTCCTGCCCACAGGACAGGCACCCGCCTCTCGCCACATGACAGGGCATCTGTCCCCCAGGCGGGGATCGAGGGGGGGCGCCAGCTAGACTGACCTAGCCGGGGTCGCCGGAACCGCACCTCTCGGGCCCGGGATCTATCACAAACTCGGGTCTCCTCCACCCCGTTTCCACCGGGGTGACAGGAGCATCGCTGCAGACAGGAGCATCGCTGGAGGCTGGGTGGGCAGCACCAGGACGCGGTGTGGACCGTGTCACCCGCACAGGTGCGCACGCGGGCCGCGCTCGCCCGGGCGGCCTATCCGCTGCAGCCGGGGTGGGCGGGGCGAGCCTGGACCCGGGCCCGCGAGGACGCGGTGCAGCACTGGAACCAGCAGGGGGAGCTCGAGCCGCGCTGTGACCCCCGGGGCTGGGGGCGCAGGCTTCACAGGCGGACTGCAGGTGGATACCCGACCCCTGGCGCGGACCGCCCCACAGACAGTGCCCCGGCCGTGCCAGCACCGACTGGCGGGGGTTCCTACCAGGCTGCAGATCCGGGTGCAGTGGGGATGGCGGGGACCCTGGCTCTGGGCGCCCTGATTCTGTCAAAAGTTAACACTCCTACTGGCGTAGGCCACGCGGGGTGCCCCTCAACATCAAAAGGAAGGCACCCCGGGCCCTCCCTGCCCAGGAGGGGGCCCGGCCCACCGCCCCGAGACTCCCTTCCGGGTGCTGGCTGCTGGGCCACTAGGGGACAGCAGAGCCACGCCTGGACCCTGCTCAGGCTAGGGTGGGGCAGGGGGCGCATGGAGCCACCGGAAGGAAGAGTGCCCGCCCCTCTCTGCCCAGGTCCGCCTGGCATGGATGGCAGGTGGCATTCGCGCAGGGTCCTCCGTCTGTGTCATTGGCGTGCCCCGGATGTGCCCTGGAGGACCACTTGCTGAAGTTGCACGTGGATACCCCAGGTGCCTGGGCTCAGTCCCTGAGAGGAGGGGCTTGGGGACAGGGCATGGCTAGGCACCTCTGAGGGGCAGGAGGACGCTGGGACGTGGGTCTGCTGGGCATCCAGATCAGCATATGGAGAACGCATTGTGAGTGTCCTGGGGTTCTGTAGACCCCTTGAACCTGGTGCCCCAGGGACCCTTGTGCAGACTCCTGTGCTGGGGGCCAGGGGACCCTGCTAGCCACCTCCCTGGCCTGGGCCTGTGTGTCCTTGCCGGTTCACGCTACAGCGCCAGGGGCTAGCACAACCTGCCCGGTCCACTGTTTCTCCCCGGGGCTGCCGACCCTCTCTGCACGCACCTGTGTCAGTTGAGACAGGTGTCCCCCGCCCAGGAGCCAGAGTGAGGTTTCCAGGCTGCTTCATCCCTTTCTCTGCACTGCACGTGGTTTCTCCAACTTTGCTGTGTAAAGTTGTCCTTACAGCTCCCTCCTGACCCCTGGAGATCCACCTCTTTTTTTCTTCACAGTTGATTCCAGGCCCCAGAGAGTTTTACTTTGCTGCCAGGCTTTGCTCCTCCACTTTTAATCTTGTCAACATCAGCGTTAGCGACGATGTTGCAGACATCTTGGTGGCATCATGGTCTGCACTTCCCCGTGTCCCTGTGCCCACAGCAGGCCGGCACAGTGGTCAAGGGGTTTGGAATCTGATGGTCCTGGGCTGAAACCCCGACTTGCTGTTTTGGATGTGTGGCCTTGGGCATTTGGGCAGGTGCAGTGTGTTCTTTCAGCCCTGTTTCCTTATCTGTCACGTGAGGATGGCGGACAGACAAACACAAAAGATCAAACTGTCATCCAGGGACAGATGGGCTAAATGATGGGTATAAAGTGCCAAACCAGGGCTTCGCCCCAAGTCAGCCACTGGTCAGATCTGCTGCTTCCTGCTGTTATTTACTCACCTGCTTTAAATTCAGTAAATGGGGTTTGGCTCACTGAATTCACCACTGCAGAGAAGCATGAATGTTTCATTCTCAGTGAGGAACTGTGAGAGGTAACTTGGGCAGCCATCAAGGGGATGGGGTCCCTTGCCATCATCAGCTCAGTGATCCGCCAGAGGAGGACCTGAGGGCTGCTTCTGCTGACTGAAACCCTCACTGGCAAAACCCAGGGCTGTTTCCCCACTGTGCTGCTCCTCAGGGGATCCCAGAGGCGATCTTCTGTGGTTGGCTGCATTCCTCATCTCACATTATAGCATGCCAGCATGGCTTTGTGGTTAGCAGGTGGAGTCTTCATTTTTGTGCATTCATATCTGTTACTCACTGATGTGTTTAATTCCTAATGACATACTAAATGTGGTTATTAATGACCTTATGGTGCATTTATCCAGTCACCAGTGCATTAGTACACTGCCTGTGCTGTTAGGAGGTGGGCCTGGTCTGAAGAGTCAGTTCACTAGGATGTCACCTGGAAGGGGAAATCTCCTTCCCTGGCTCCTCAGCTTCCTGGGCGCCATGACATGAGCAGCTTTCCTCCGTGCCACATCCTTGCACTGCACTGTTTCTGCACTGGAGCCAGCCCACCATGACTGAGACTGTGAGCCAAAGCAAGTCTG
>NW_004955579.1:1414908-1416777 GCF_000276665.1 Chinchilla lanigera
GGAGAATTGAGGCCATGTACATTTATAGTTATAAGCAATATGTGTTGATTTATCATTGTCATGTTATTTACTTGCATTGGTGTCCTACTTTTTCTACCTGTTTACTTGCTTGCTCTTCTTGATGTTTCCTTTCTACTATTGTTCTTGAAATTGTGGTCATATTTTTCTCTGTCTAGAATATCTTTTAGTACTCTTTGTAATGCTGGCTTGGCACTCATGAAGTTCCTCAATTGTTCTTTGTCGTGAAAATATTTTATTTCTCTGTTGAATTTGAGGGATACTTTCGCAGGTTACATCAGCCTTGGTGGGAAGATTTTCTGTCTCAGGACCTGTAATACTTCACTCCAAGCTCTTCTCGATTGGGTGGTTTGTGCTTAGAAGTCTGCCATGATTCTGATGGGCTTTCCCTTATAGATAATCTGTTTCTTTTCTCTAGCAGATTTTAATATTCTGTTCTTTTGCAGGAGATCTGGGAACTTGACTATTATATGTCTGGGCGTAGTTTTATTTTGGTTGTGCTTAGTTGGAGTTCTATATGCCTCATTTCCTGTATATCAAGTTCTGTTTCCATACTTGGGAAGTTTTCTGCAAGTATTCTTTTTATGAAACAAAAAAAACCCCAAAAAACACTGAGGGGCTGGGGATTTAGCTCAGCGGCACAGCGCCTGCCTGGCAAGCACAAGGTCATGAATTTGGTTCCAGGTAGCGGAAAAAAAAACAAAAAAACAAGAAAATAAATATTCCTTTTAGGTCAGTTGTGTGGCCTCCTGCCATTTCATTGACTCCTATTAGTCATACATTATTCCTCTTTGCCTCGTCTTGCAGCTGTTGAATTGATTTTTCCTGGATCCCTCTTGAATTCTCGAGATCCTTTCTGTCATGGTCACTAGGTGCCATGCTGTGTTCAAAGTGGGAAATTCTGTGTTCAACTTTATTGAAGTAGTTCTCACAGCTTTCAATGGAAGCTTTGTTTTCCTGGAGGCTGAGGTTAGGTTCAGGGTAAGGATTAGTTAAAGTTAGGGTTAGGGTCAAGGTTAGGGGTTAGGGTCAGGGTCAGGGCCAGGGTCAGGGCCAGGGCCAGGGCCAGGGCTGGGGCTAGGGTTAGGGAGCCTAGGGGTGGCTGTCACACACACCACACACTCCATGTATCCCCTCACCCCACACCAGGCTCACCCTAAAACTGGACTCGCACACTGCCCCTTCCCTGAGAGACTCTGGGTTCCCCGCACAGTCAGAATCCCTAAAACACACTCTAGGGGCCTGTCAGACACACAGCAACTCCATCTATCCCGTCACTGGACACCAGGCTGACCCTAAAACAGCACAGTGGAACAGAGCTGCCTCCCAGTGAAACTCAGGCTGGGGGCAGCCACTCTGTTGGGGGAGACCAACTCTCTTGGGGGCAGCCACTCAAAGAGGGAGAGTTACTCGGGGAGGGTGAAAGACGCTGTCGCAGGGCAGCCACCCGAAGTAGGGTGCCACGCTAAGAGGGGTGGCTACTCGAAAAGGATAACAGATCTGTCTCAGGGCAGCACCTCTTTCTGGGGGAAGCCACTCGAACCAGGGTACGCTTTGAAGAGGGGTGGCTACTCGAAGAGGGCAAGCTAGTTAGGGTTGGGGTTAGAGGGTTAGAGGGTTAGAGAGTTAGGGTTAGGGTTAGGGGTTAGGTTTAGGGTTAGGGTTAGGGTTAGGGTTAGGGTTAGGGTTAGGGTTAGGGTTAGGGTTAGACCGGGAAGAGGTGGAGAACCAAAGAAGGGGAGTGTGGTACAAGTGAAACAGGAGCAGTGGATCCTCTTGGTCGGAGAGGCTTTTCAGGTCCCTGAGGGAGGAGAGAATAAAGGCAAGCTGGGCCCAGAGACAACCTGTCTT
>NW_004955580.1:0-17948 GCF_000276665.1 Chinchilla lanigera
TGAAGACTGTCTTCAGGGTTTTTTTAGTTCCTTTTTTATTTTAACATCTTTTGCAATGCACAATAGTTACATTCATCTTGGGGAATTGCAACATTTACGTATCACAAAGTAATCATTTTCACTTCCCCTTCCTCTCCCTCCTGTCCTGTCTCTGTCCTCATGTCTCCTTCCCATTCCCACAAAGCATACCTCCCCGCTTTCTATCATCTGTTTTTGTTTTCCTATTTAGATTATTTATCTTCGCTTTTCTCATTTAAGGGAAAACATGCACTATTTAACCTTCTGTGTTGTCTGATTTATTTCCCTTAGTATTGTGGTCTCCAAATGCATCCATTTTCCTAAATGACTCAAATTTATTCTTCTTTCTGGCTGAGTACTATTTATATTTCCTTATCCATTTATCCATTGATAGGTCTACAGGACTCTTCCAAGATTTAGCTATCATGAGTCTCGCTGTCACAAACATGGGTATGCATATGTCACTGTAACATGTCTTTAACTTTTTTGGGAAGACAACCAGAAGAAGCATAGATGATGCAAATGGAATTTGTATTTTTAGATTTTTTGTTAGTACACGTTTACCTGGGACCGATCAGACCCCAACCTCCTCAAATGGTTATGGCAAAGGCTTAAACAAAAAGCGACAGTGTAATACGGTTTGGGGGGAGCCCAGGAAGGTCAGAACTCTGGGAATTGAGACCATGAGTTCTCTGGAGCACTTATTTTTGTTGGGTTTGCAAACAAAGGAATGGGGGATAGTGAGGTAAAGGCGGGAACTGAGTGGGACTGTGGGAAGTTCAGATCAAAGACTTCTCCAAGCAGTACATTTTGCCAGTTAAGAGAACAGTCCTATCTCTCAGGTTGGTATTTACACCCGGAGCCAAAGGGCCGCAGCTGCCGTCTTAAGAAGTAGAGTCCCAGCGGAGCTTTTTGGGTGTTATCTTGTCTTCAGAGCACTGTGCTCAGCAACTTAACCCTTACGTGACTTGGGCTCCAACATGTGTTTACAGCACATCATGCTTGCATGCCTGGGGTGGAGTTGGTGCATGCGCATAATGTATCCTAATTGCTTGTTTCATTCCCTTTCCCTCCTCTCCCTCCATCTCTTGATCCCCTTCCTGTGTGAGAAATTTATCTCCCTACTTCCGACGATATTTTATTTTACTTTTATTGATTCTTTGGGTTTCTCATATAAGAGAAACAACGTGATATTTAGGCTTCTGTATCTGATGTATTTCATTTAACATTATGGTCTCAAGGTGCACCCATTTTCCCACAAGTGATCAAAGTTTTTCCTGCTTTTTTGGCAGAGTAGTACTCCATTGTGTGTAAATGCCACAGTTTCTTTATCCCCTCGTCTGCTGATGGACATACGGTCGGCTTCTAAGATTTAGCCATTTTGGATCTCCACAACGACTTCCATAGGGTTTGTACTAGTTTGCAGATATTGCCAAATTGGTTTCTGTGTTATGGTACCAATTTATGCTTCCAATAAGTCCCATGTCATCACCAACAGTTCCTATTATACAACTTCAACTGTTGCAGATAATGTGCCCCCAGCCAGCATACTTAAGTTTCTTAGGTGCCCGGGTAATAGTTCCTGTTCGAGGTCTGGTTGCTCCTGTCTCTTAGAAATGGCTGGTCACGGTGATGCATAGCTGGTCACTAAGATGCACGTTGTATAAACCAATCCCCAACTGACAAGCCATTCTGCTTCTGTACTTCATGCTTGCTTATCTCATATAAGCCCTAGACCACCAGAGATGAGGGCCGGACATTCTGGGAAAGATCGTGATCCGTGCCCATCTGTGTAAATAAATCTGCCTCCAAATCCTGGATATCATTTCTGTGTTTCTGCATGCCATTGCAAAATGTTTCCAACTCTGAAAAATATCAACTGCTATTTCTTTGTGCTTTTATCTACAATTTCTCTGATTATGCGTGGGGTTGAATGCCTTGGTGAAGGAGGCATTTCTGATTCTTCCTGTTTTAAATTCCCAGTAGCTTGTCCCCAATTCTCAATGGGGATCTTTTCCTTTCTCTATTCTTTCAAAGGACTTCTTCACTTAGTATGGATATTTGTTCCCAATAAGCTACTCTTGCTGTGTCGGTCTATACTCCCTTTCTGTCCAGAGGGACAGGTCCCGAGAATGAGGTACCCGAGGATGAATAGAAAAGCAAGAGAAAAAAGAAAAACAAGAGAGGCAAAATTCTGCGATTAGGGGGCTAGCAGCCTCTGGGACTGAAGCCCCGATTACCATTTTCAGTCACCTTTTATTGAGAAAGAACAAAGGATGCAGCTGGGCAAATGGCAGGATAGCAACAGGTTTAGCAAGGACAATACAACTGAAGTACCACAGACTTAGTTAGCCATCATGGTATCATTCCTTCGGGCATATCTCGGCAAAGCGTCTAGTGTTGTCCTGCGGCTCTCCACAGGGACACAGGTGCTGCAATCATACCCTTTCCACCAGGCTTTCGCTAGCCTTCCTGTGGAACCAAACAACCACGTGGCTTGGTCAGGCCTGAGGTAATACGTTGAAAGAGTAACTACAGAATGTCCTTCTCCACATCGCTGCATAACTGATGACCCAAACATGCCATTTTACTTTGTTCACTATTTCACCAGGCAGAAACGGAGTAAGTTTAGCTGGGCAGTTATCTCTTCGGATCCCTTATGTGGCTAGAGTGCAATATGAGCTGGCGGTGTATGAGCTAAAGGCTCAACTGAGCCGGATACACAAGATGGCTCACTCACACGGCCACCACTGAATCACCATCTTGGTACTCACAGCCAGAGGCACCCTAATTTTTTCCAATGTTTGGGTCACAATAGCTCCTGATGAATCACCATGCTGGAATCAGTGAAATTTTTGATTTATACTTTAAGAAATTTCTGTGGAAGAGGACAGAGGCAGATAGAAATTGCTCTTCCCAATTTGTTTGCAGTTGTTATGGATTGGATTTTATCTCATCCCAAATTCATATGCATACATGGTAATTTCCAAGTACCTCAGAATGTGAGATTATTTGGAAATAGGCTCATCACCTGCATAATTAGATAAATGAACATGAAATCATACTGCAGTGCAGTAGGCCCCTAATCTGAAGAGGTTGGTGTCCATATAAAATGGGGAAATTTGAACACAGAGACATACATATACTCCCCCCTGCACACACACACGGACACGGACACACACAGAGAGCAGCACATGAAGATGAAAGCAGACTTTGGCGTGACGGACCTAGAAACCAAATAACACTAAAATTTGCCGGTAAAGCACCAGAAGCCAAGAAAGAGGCCTGGAATGGATTCTCTCTCACCACCTTCAGAAGGATTCAACCCTGCCAGTACTTTGAGCCTGGACTGCCAGCCTCCACATCTAAAACAATACATACATTTATTTCCCTTAGCCAGCTAGTACGGCACTTCATTACAGCAGCCTCAGGGAATTTATAGGGAAGTCAAACCTCAAATGGTCTGTAAAACCTCAAATCGTCTGTGGGTAAAATGCTGAACAGTTTCTGAAACGGAATGGGAAATAGGTAAAATAATTACCTAATAATGAGGGTGCATGAGAGCTAGTAGAGAAAAAAAGAATGATTAATGGGCTCAACGAAGCATCTCCAGTATCTTAGGATAGTATAAAGTTGCAATTACCGAATTGTTAAATCATAAAATTCCCATACCTAACGAATAGTGGATATGTGTCAGAGGAACAGAATGTAGAGGTGGTTCAAAACGGATTGGAAGAATTCATAGTATTAGGGGGGTGAAGTGGGATAAGCTGCTAAGTTAAATTTCAAACTGACTTGCGCACCATGAGACAATACTTGCCATGGCGCTCTGGCGAGTCTTTTGTCCCATTCGGGAGAAAATGACACCTTTGTTACTCTCTGCATTACTTTTCTCCTTGCTGAACAAAATACCAACACCCACAAGTCATGGGAGGAAAGGTTTATTTAGGTCACCATTTTAGAGGTTTCAGTCCATCATTGGCTGGCTCCAAGGCAGGGTGGCGCATGGCAGAGGGACATCGCAGAGGAGAAACAGTCCATGGCAGGCAGAAGACAGAAGGCAGGGCAGCCTCCAGGGACTCTTGGACCTTGAACAGTGGAGGTCGATGGGAGAAGCAAGCCACCAAAGAGCATGTCAGGCAAGGGAAGAGAAGGGCAAACGGCCTGAGGTGTGAGCCATGGGAATCTGCTTGCCACCTGCCTGGTACATGCCACCAGCCAGATTCCTGTGCCTGCTCAGACAGAGTCTGGGCGGTCAGGCTCCCAGGGACTAAAGCCCTGGATTCCCAGCCAAGGCAGCACTACCCTGGTTCAGGGTCTTGCCCCACCCACAGCCCGTCAAAGGACCAGGGAAGCACCTGCCTTCCTCTTCTTATACAGTCATTCATGCCACCCTACGGCCCCCACTCCCATGACTTCATCTACTCCTAATCACTTCCCAGAGGCTCTACCTCCAAACGCTTCCAGCACAGGACCTGGGGATTACGTTTCAAGTACCTAATGTTTTGGGGAGACAAATTCAAATATAGTAGGAAAATGGCTAATGAGGAAAAGCTAGTGAGTACCCCAGGGTGTAAAACACAGCTTGTTCATAGATTTGGTTTTCTCTTTTTACAAGGATAAATTCTTGCCACAGGAAACTATTTCATTTAGTCAAGAAAAGGGTGTAAGTAACTGACTCATTCCAAACCAATCTGAACAAATTCCATTCTTATCCCATCAAATGTTTCTAAATAAGTATTGCATATGTTGTGTGGGAAAAAGTCTCATTACAAAAGACAAGGGATAGGGGTTCTCTTCTCAATACAGATGAATATACAGTGGACTTCCACACAGAGACTTAATACTACCCTCTAAGTAAAACCTTCCTGAGTGCTCAATCACAGAAAAGATGTGCTCTAAGCCATAAGCAATCTAGAGTGCACATCTGCTAATTAGATATCTTTATGCTAAGGGAAGGTGTCATTGAGCAGTAGACCGTATTTGATGGAGTGACACCGTAAATTTTTTTTCAAATGACACTTTCACATGTCGACGTCACGTAATTGGTATTTGCCTTACTCATTCTTCTGGATCAAGTAAAGCAGTAAACAACTTGTGGTTTACAAACACATGTAACTTTATAGGATTTCATATAAGAGTGTACCTAAAATAGATTGCATCTCCTTTCCTTATTTCCTTGGGGAGGAACTCTGACATTTCATGCTTCTGGATTCTAACCTTGGGGACAGGTACAGACATAGTGAGATCAAACCCAAATAAAGTCATCTTTACTGTTAAAGATTGCCTGGTAGCCCAAAAAAAGTCCTCATTGTTGTCAGACGTTGGAAGCACCTTCCGTACAGCTTTGGAAATTCTGCTGTCACACAACTGGGGTTTTAAGAAAAGAAACTGGAATTACCAAAAAATGGAACATAGAAGACATTATCATTTCAACTGAAGTTTCTAAGCCCCATCTGGTTTATTCAGCTCATTTTCTGAGTGTTTCTTATACTGAGAATGAGCTTCCTCCTTCAAAGTGTTGTAAGAATAAGAGGCATAGAAGAGATGTTCAAAAAGCAGCACTAGCTCTGGGAAATAAAAGAAAGTATTAAGCATTTATATAATATTTATGTGAAAATTATACATATTTAAACAAATAAATATCTTAATTGTTAAGTCAATCCTTAGTTTTCTATTTTAAATGTATTACACACACACTTTCCATCATCATTTTTGTTTGCAAGATGGTCAGTTTATTTTTAAATTTTCTTTGTTGACCAGCAAAATAATTCCCAGTGCTCCTTCCTCTAAAACACAGGGACATATGATTAGAGCCCAAAACTTCTCTTTTGTATCACCACTCCGAACAGCTTCATTTCCAAGAGTACAGTTAAATTCAAGTAATGGTTATTATATACTTCCATGCAAAAATATGGTATGTACTACATAAAGATAAAAAAAAATACCTGCTAAAGAAACAGAAAGGTGCCATTTGATTCCAATAACATCATAACAGAGGGTGCAACCCACTGTTGAAACAGGCCAGGTAACTGATAAAAGCAAGAGTGAGCAAATTTTAGAAGTGTGTAAATTGCATATTAAAGGCCACAATCTTGAAATCTACTGTGGAATCTTCAAAACATGAGGTATTCAAATATGTATTATGACTAATAGGCAACATAACTTGACTCCTCCAGAGTAAATAAACTTATTTATAGTCTGACCCCATCCAGTCATGTGAAATAAAATCTGTGATTTGTATCTCTACTATTTATTCAGCAAACAGTGAGTGTCTATTATGTAAAAATCAATGTGTCAAGTGCTGTGAAAGAATTGCAAATGAATGAATGCATAACCTCTTCCAGATGGTGATGACATAAGCAAACATATAAAAAGAAGTAACACCAAATTTTATCATCAGAATGGAAAGGCAAGTTGCTGGGCTATGTGGAAGAAACTGGAGATTATTGACTACTAAGATTTAAAAAGAGGCAGATTTCAGTAGGAAAGGAAAAGGATTTGAAAGTTTTGGGGGTGAAGAGCATACATAAAGCATGGAGGGAATGGGGATCATTTCAGAGAAGGCTATTTACCTGAAAGGTTTGGAGGACAGAAAGAATGTAGCAAATGAAGACTTAAAAGATGAGGTGTTTGGGGGTTGATATTTTAGTATGGAAAATGTATATGGGGAGCCACTGAGAGTTGGTTATGTTGGCACAGCTGGGACCCTTATACAGGATTGTATTAGGGAGCTGGGCCCCTTTAAGAGGTACAAAGGAAGGGCCCTCTGCATCTCAGCAAACAGCTGAGCTGACAACCTGTGGTTTTGAAACCTGCTTCTGAATAGTTGCCCTGAGCCGTGTCTGTGGTTTTGACACCTGCCTCTCTACAAGCAACCCTGCCCCTCCTAGTGCAGGCTGCCATGCCTACCCAAATTCCTCTGTTAGCCCACAAGATCAAACTCCTAGAAACAAGCCCAATATCCAATCTATCAATTGTTGACCCTCAGAGGGGTGGAGATGGGACTTCTACCCCATAAAACAGGAGCGACACCCCAGACTCAGTGGTGACTCGGCTCTGAGTGCCCCCACTTCTCCTCTGGACTGACTTTGTACCACTTCATGTAATACCTACAATAAAGTTTTTGCTTTACACTGGTCTTCTCTGGCTCTGCTGTTTTCTGGAGAGGGAGACAAGCCCAGTGAGGGTGAATCTGGGGACCCCTAGACCCTCGGACCCATCGGAGGTGACAAAATTGGGAGCTTGCCTGAGAAGGAAAGACCCCCAAGACGTGGTCAGGATACCCAGCCTAAACGGGAGTGGGTGTGGGAGCGCACTCTGCCATCTACTTGGCTCACCTTGCAGAGACACCCACCACTATTATCTAGCATGGTGGGCATCTTCCCTGTTGGGCCCCTTTGGGGCATTAGGGGATCCCACTTTCTGGGAGGACTGAGTGCGGTCTCCAACCCACAAGGAGACTTGAACTTTACCCTCCTATGGCTTAGTGGCAGATCCACTGAAGTGCCAAAACACCTATGCTAAGAGGGATCCTTCAGTCACAGTTAGATTGAGAGTCCATGGGCGAGAGGGGAGGAAAGAAAGGACTCCCAATGTGGCCTAGAGATCTCTCTGCCCATGACTTTGGGCAACGTTTCCTTTAGATTGTTTATAATTTCTCTCTTTTCACACATGGAGACAGATTAGACCAAGTTTTCCCATAATGAATTGCAGGAAACTAAATAATAGCAACATTATGACCCCAAGTGATAACATTTAGCACTAGAATTTAGAAGAAATCCTGTCTCAAACCTGCACAGTAATCAATAAAGCTTTTCCTAAAACATCAGAACTATTTAGGGATAACTGTTTTGCACACCTCCGTATGGACATGTGTATATCTGGGTTTTTTTGGTTTTTGTTTTTTTCTGGTACCGGGAGTTGAACTCACAACCTCATGCTTGCCAGGCAGGTACTCTGCCGCTGAGCTAAATCCCCAGCGGACATGTGTATATCGATTACTCTGAAATTAAAGAATGGCAGTTTATAAAATAGGTTTTCTGGACTATCCCAATTAGTTTGGAAGAGAGTAATGTTAACATAAATTTGAACTAAATATAGAAAATATTCTGTGTTCACAAAAGTAGGCAAAGATACAAAGGGGAATGTACACTATTTCACTGAATCCTAAATACATGTATATGTGGATGGATCAGAGGTCAGTTCACAAACTGTTAACCTTTGACATATTTTTTTATTCTGTTATACATCTGGGCTCCTGTGATAGTTGTATGTTGCCATGTAAAAAATATGTAGTCTTTTCAATAGTATTAAAGCAAGTGTACCATGAAATACTCAGAAAACAGCAGAGGTATGGAGTTCATATATTAATCTGTTACCAGTCCACTAAAAACAGATGGCAGGAGATGAGCTCTGACTAAACTGTTAAGGAAGTATTAACTTCCTTCATGATATGTGTGTCTCCCTGTAAACTTGCCAGTTCATCTGTCCGTATTTCGAACAAAACCTACCATCCTGAAGGAACTCAAAACCTAAAAACTCATCTAATACTGATGTGAAACTGGAAGAGCGATACCGTATGCACAATGCTTAAGAACCGGAGGGTACGGCAACAGCGTTTATAGCGTAACTTGCAAATGAAAACACTACTTTCCATCTTCCACATACACACTATGTTTTCTAAATATGTGTTTTATTTCCAAGTACAACCTAGCATCAAATGTCACCCACAGCACATACAAGAGGCTTTGATCTTCTGGTGGTGAACAATTGGCAATGTTGAGTAGCTTCTTGTTGCTGAAATACAGGTTACAAGTATAAAAAGAAAAAAGGGTAAAAATCATTTGGAAACTATTTAACATGCAAAATTAGTCTATATTAAATTTAAGCATAATGGTTTGGAAATATATTTTTAATGTTTTCTCATTATCAACTACAATAAATAAGTTTACAAAATTTTTATTAACAATACTGTACAAAATGTATTATGTAATTGTCCTGTCTCTCTACTTGTTTATTATGGGGTTTTCCTTCTCAGGAATACACAACTTGTAGGCCTTGGTTCTAGAAGATTGGAAAGCCATATGTGTGATGCTTGCAATACTGCTGGACTTTCTCTTCCTCCACCAAAGACCTTGACACACACTGGTCATTAGCCACTTTCATATATAGGAGCTCCCTGCATTTTGTCATTCCCAGTGTCCATAGAATCTGTTTATCATTATAAATAGCAAAGTATTATAGAGGAAACGTGTCAAATAATGCTCTGAACCATTTTAAATATAGTTACCATAATGGATCTCATTTAATACTCGGAAGAACTCTATGAGGGAAGCACTCCATGTCTCCTTTCATTTTCTTCCGGTTTAGATCCCACAACTGATCCAAAATCACAAGCTGCTGAGGAAACAGAGGCATAAAGATAAATACTTGGGCAATGGTTCGCTCAAGATGCATCCATTTTCCCACAAATGACTCAAGTTTGTCACACAGTGGTTTTCTAGAATCCAGGCCCCTGACCACTCTCCACTCACTCTTCCTCATTTTCATGAACATCCAGTCACGACTCCCTGCCTTTACGGTACTCTCTCTTCATTACTAGCGCTCAGTAGTCAACCGCAGTCCAACACCTCTTGAATGGAACGTGTTTCCCCCTCCATTACCCCGTTCCTTTGTCACCTTTTCAGCCCGAGCCTAAATTATGTGCTTTGCCATCTGACCTCTACCCCTCCATATATAGCCTGTACCATTCTCCCTTGGCCTTCTTATTGGGTTAAACCCCAATCCTGGGAAATTCAACTTTCCAACGCTCAGGCACCAGGATGTAATTGGGCTTTATTTAAACTCCTTAACCCTACATTATGAACCAAACCATACTTGGATATAGTTTGCTGCTAGTCAGTTGACTGGCCCACTCTCAGGAAATACTACCACACCTTCTCCTTCAACATAAAGGCAGCGCCGGCTCACCTTCTATACTCTAAACTGAGGACCTTGCTATCCTATGAAGCGAACAGAAGCAATCCAGAGTGGGTTCCTGTGTCCCATCATCACATCATCTACCCACCTCTGTCCACCTGGGTCCACGTCCTCTACCTTCTCTAGAGTGTTTGTGCATGAACATTGCCACTTCACACTGCAAAGGAATCTCTTAAGAAAGTATAAAGTTAAATCCAATACCAACAGCTAGTTCTTCTCCTTGTTCCTTGATTTTCTTCAGGTTTAGAACCCACACCTAATCCAAAATCACAAGCTGCTGAGAATATTCTCAATAATGCTTCCTCCTATAACATAAAGCAATGACTACCACAAAGTTCCATAAAAGAAGAGAACAGGACAACATTTTCAAAGCAAAATTGATTTGTAATGATGTTATGGTTTGTGTC
The DNA here is from genome assembly GCF_000276665.1 of Chinchilla lanigera. NCBI lineage: Eukaryota > Metazoa > Chordata > Mammalia > Rodentia > Chinchillidae > Chinchilla > Chinchilla lanigera. Next base: position 10,407 of record NW_004955580.1, read on the forward strand.
TAGATGTCCCCAAAAGCCTCATGTGGTCATGGGGTGGGCTTCTAGAGTTTTTGATTGACTCATGGCCCAACAGTGGGGTTATGGGTGTGAGTGCTACACCTGCCCTAGGGTGGGGAGCCTGCATACAATGTAAAGGAGGGAAAGAGTCTTGCTCTCTGCTGCTCCTCCCCCTTTCTCTTGCTGCTTTTGCTGTTTTCCACCATGATGAACTGTTGCCTTCTGCTGTGTGCCACACTGCCTTGGAGCCAGCCGAGTGCAGACTGAAATCTCCATAAACTGTGAACTAAATAAACCTTTTCTCCTAATTCTGGGTGTCAGGTATTTTGTCTCAGCAATGAGAGAAAAGTAACTGAGACATGATGTGTCTACTATTAGCGGAAGAGGGGGAAAGAGCAGATAACATCTTCTCAAGAGAAATGAGAAATTAAGACGGGTGATTCAGTGTTTCCCGAGGACTATGTGTTCCTATCTGGACAATGGAGAGGTTGTCACACATGCCTGGCTGTAAATCACAGAGGAAGATTTATCACATTGTAAATGTTCCAAGAAAATATTCTTTATGGACAAGAAGATTGTTTTTCTCAGTAATAGAGTCAATGAGGGTAATATATCCATCTACCATCAAGCATTTCCAAACAGAAATATCTCATTTTCCCCACTTTGTCACAGTAAGGATTTCATAGAAAAGAATGGTGAGCCACATGCCCTCCATTTATACATAAATAACTTTATAAGATTTATCTTCTTCTATATCACTGAAGACAGTGACCTATGATAAGATTAATGGTTTGATATATTTAGTGCACCAAACATATTTACGGAGTGGACAAGGAGTTCTTCATGTCAATCAAATTCAATTCTAATTTGAAAGGGTACAAAAAGGTCATTGTTTTGAAGTCTAGGGAATACAACTCAACTCACTTAACGATGTGAGGATACACGGCAAATTATTTCCTAAAAAAATAAACATCAAGCCAACTATATTTTTACAATAGAACTTCCAACAACTAAGAGATCCTAGGTAGTTCTTTAGTGATATGTACCCATGAACACTGATAAATAATACAAAGGGTCAGGCTCCTAAATCTCACCCACCAAAACTTTCCTCATGTGGGGAGTTCAGGAGATGGACAATTTTCCACTGAATGCTTTCAGAGAAGCACTGATATTTATTTTAAATCTTTTTCTCCCTGCCTGAAGAAACTTTCTCATGTTCCCCTACATTGAAAAGATGTCCTCACATTAACATTTATCATCAAATGAAGAAGAGCAATTTTGGTTCAGCAGTATTGGAAAGATGCTTAGTACTAATACGCATTTTTTTAAAAGCAAGATTATTTCCTTCCTTCCTTTCAGTGGAAACGTACCACAACTTGAAATTTTTTACATTTGCATTTTATTTTTTCCCTTTACCCAAAGACATAGTGAAGGAAGACAGTTTTTTTGTTTCAAAACTTACAATGAGGGTCTTAAGGAAAATGTTTGGTTTCTTTATGAGAAAACATTTCTAAAAGCTAATGTTTAAGAAATGTACAAGGTATCCTCCAATTCAAGAACATATTTATAGGGATTGTGCTTGGTCCACGTTACATAAAACTGAAAATTATTCCATTTAGAAACTATTGCAAAGGCACAAAGATAATCACACAGTAAAGTGAGAAAATTGTACTTTAATTTAGCCAGTGAGATGTCTAAATAATTCTGACTACAAGACAAAAAACATAAGTAATTAAACACAATCAACAAATTTATTCATGAATGATTCCTAAACTCCGAGTATATATAGGCAGAAAAGTTTAAATTGAATAGGTTTGTTAATTTAACCTTTAGGGCCAGGAATACAGCTCAGTGGCACAGCACCTGCCTGGCAAGCACAAGGTCCTGAGTTCAATTCCCAGTACCAAAAAAAAAAGGAATTTAATCTTTAACAGAAGAACTATTAATATCTGACAATACAAGTTAAAAGTTGTCTTTGATTCTGATCACATAACATCCACATGCTACCAACAGAAACTCTAATTCCTCACTCCGTGTGTGATTCGTGGAAATAAAATGGGGAGTTATTTTAGAGGGTTCAGTCTGTATTATGCCCCGGTCTGCAAGAAAAACTCCTACACTTTAATGTCAATGAAATGTAAAAACCTGATATTAAAAGGAGAAATATTGCTTACTGTGGAGACAAAACATGAAGTACAGATTATTCATCTGCCTTGCTTTCAATATTCCAGAGTGTACAAAATGAAAGCATCATTCGCACCTCACCGTTCTAATCACCATGGTCTTCACAGCAACAATTAAAAAGTGTAGGCAAGAAATTCCACTGAGGAAATTAATAAATACTATGTAACATCCAGTGTGTGAGGAAAAGGCAGCAAATATCCTCTTATAGTCCATGCATTAGCAATACCTAGTTAGATCTTTCTCAAAAGGGAAGGCAATGGAGAGCTGGAGCCTGGGTGCTCTGTCTGCTAAGGGGCTAAGTGGGGGGCATCCCTGGAGGGAGAGAGTCACAGCCTTTAGGGACCCCTTGGGACAGGGACTACTTTTAGCTGGACCCTCAGTGTCACGGACTGCCAGATCCTGAGCCTGCACCCAGGGCGTGGCAGCTTTCCCCAGGCTCTTCCTTGCCATGGGTGCCATGCTGTGGTCTTCCCTTGGTGGACACAACTTGCAATTCTGCTGAGCTCAGAGACACATGAAAGGAGCAAGACCATGTTAAAGGGAGCCGTCAATAGGGGTGTCAGGGTTGCAGAAGGGTAGGGCTGGGAGCCCTGGGCTGTGCCGGAGCAGCAGGGGACAAGGAAGATGAGGTCAGAGTGCTCCCTGTCCTGTTCCATGATGGAGTCTGATGGAGTCTCCTGGGACTTGGTTTTACACAGGTCTCTGCGGGATTCACTCGACATTTTTCATGTTTACTCACAGCTGTAAGTACCATTTCCATGCCAGTTTCTCAAAGGGGTTGGTGGAACAGCCTGTATCAGGATCTTGGTGATATTGGAGTATTGCAATTCAGATTCCTCAGCAATTCCCCAGGCCTACTGAGTGAAGTCTGTGGGTGAGGACACGGAAAGTGCATTTGGAAGGATTTCGTCAGTCTGTTCTCCCACTCACTAAGGTCAGAATCACTCTCTGGCTGGTGGACAGGGGCTGGCAGGTTCGCATTAACAACACCGGCTCAATATCTCCATCTAGTGGTGTCCTGACGCAATTGTTTGGTTTCTGAAAAGGATAGGAAACGGTAGGAAAACCAAGAAAGAAGAACAGAGGAAGTGAATGCAAAGTTTGCTCCATGAATTATCATGACTGAATTATTCGTGTTATGACTATTGTGGCACCAAAGACCAGCTGATCTCTCTAATCGTTTTGAGGGTAACTCAGAGCGTCCCCTTTCAATTCTCCTAGAGCATGAAACCCCATGTATTAGATGACTCCCCTCTGCAGATCATTACACTCCGCTTCTGACTAGTACCACTGGTACCAAGGAGTGAGGTGAACATTCAGTGTCATCCTCCACAAGGAAGCTAATAAAGAGCCTTCTTCTGTCCAACCATAAGACATTGAGTACTAGAAGATAACTTCAATTCCATAGCATAAAAATTACTAGGAATCAAAGCGTAAATACATAAACAATACACAATCCAAACAAATGTGCAGCAGTAACATACGAAACAAAGGAGCGTATTCATTCGCACACCTAGTAGTTTCAGATACATTCGATGTGGCTGTTCCCATGTAGGTTTCTAAAGATGGGGGGAGATGACTCGGATTATGAAGACCACTGAGGTCCTATTAGATACCAGAATGTGTAAATACCAGCGTGTGGCCGTGCAAACAAAAGAGTTCAGGGAATGTCTTATTTTTCAAAGGTTTCCGTATATCAAGACAGTTCTAAAAGACAGCAAAAATCAAGCTCACTATAAAGGTTAGGACCAGAGTCTAACTATCTAAAAATATTGACTGATAACACAGTCTTCCAAATGCTATTGTGATCCATAGTTTGAAAAAAAAGTATAAAAGCTCTTGCAAATTTAATGTAAGTTAGCTTCCAATCTTCACTTCCCAAGTGTTTGATTTAGTTTTGGCTTCTTCACATATTTGCCTTTCTAATTTCAAGATTTGTAATTTTATCTTCCAAACAGGCAGAATTTTTTAATTGCGAGAGATAGTCAACATATACAGAAATTTAAAGATAGCATTTTGAAATTAGTTGAGGTTCACTGATTCTACTCTTTGGAATCAGCTTAGCTAAATGAATTCGGTGCTTTTGCTGAATGAGAACAGGTAGTAGGAAAGGTAAGACTTACTCGGATGCGTAGATTTGGGGGCCTTTTGGGGGGTCCATTGTTGCCCTGGCACATGTCAATTACTATACAAAAGGTCAACTGTAATGTCAAATCCAAAACCACAGAGGGCTAGGAAAAGTCTTTAGTTCCCAAGAGAACGGTAATAGCTTAACAATGTGAAATTTTATCCAGAGGAAATCCACCCTAAGTTAGCACGGCTGAATACATTAAGGAGTTACAGTAACTCCTGGCAGTTCCTTCTAACGTACATGCAAATGGCATCGTGGAAGGGTTTTTGGGGGGTGTGGCCTTATAGATTTGGTGAACCAAGGGCAAACCCAATCTCCGTTCTACATCCCATGCTTTATTTCTAGGTAAAATCTACTCTTGCTTTCAAAGTGGAGTTTTAAGGGTCTGTATTTCTTAAGCCATAGTCAAGGAAATCATGGTCAATCTTGGATGTTATCTCTATTCACCTTGTACACAAAACTCCAGCAGATTTAATATTGGCATTTGTCATCTATCAATCCCTTCACATGCCCTTCAAATGAATCAAATTCAGAGCTCTCAACATTTTCCACATCAGTAAAGCAAGGTATGGAATTCGTAGATTAGACGCAGACCTGATTCTTCCTTGCCACCCTGGACTTCTCGTTGCTATTTGGGTTGGGTGTAGAAGGTGTGGAAGTAGAGACATCTCTAACAGTCTGCATGTGGGACAGAGAAGTGAGCACGAGGAGGCTGGCTGTGGCCTGAAGCGTGCTGCCACCTACCTTGGTGGGGGCATTAGTGGGACTAGGAGCAGCAGAGATGTTCTGAAAGGAGCTACTTGGAAGCAGCACAGAAGTCAGTTGGTCTGAATAAATCTGTGTGGGTAGAGGGAGCAGCACCAGGAGCCTGAGCTCCAGCCTGGCCCCCATCACTCTGTCCACGTCTGCTCTGCCCCTGTGTGGCACAGCTCCCTGGTGCACGGAGACCCACTGGTTTGGGCCAGCACAGACAAGTTCTATGCACCAAGTATTTTCTCACTCTTTCAGCAGACTATGGTAGTAACATCAGTCGAGGCCATTTCAAAGTCACAATATCACAGGCTTTGCTTCCTCTTCTTAGGATCAAAGAAGTCAAGGCAACTGACTTGCAGAGAGTTTCTCATCCAAAGAGGTATGAATAAGAGTTTGACACATAAACAAGGAAGGAAAAGATGGCCCAAACTCCTGCAAGGTTTGAGGGCATGGAACATGGGCTCAACCTCAGTAGTTGTAGGGAAATGCAAATAAAAGCACAATCATTCCTGTTAAGACTAACCCCCAAGATGTCTACACAATAAAAGGGGCAATGAGAGTTGCTGAGCACGTGAAGAAAGTGCAGGCCTTATTCTCTGCCTACGGGAATCTAAAATGATGCAGCTGCTGTGGAAAGCACTGGAGTACTCACCGAGCTGTGAGACAGCCGCATGAGCGCACGCGTGGGTCAGGAAGCTTGCAGCAGCACGGCCACAGCGGCCCGGTGGCGGAGCCCAGATCGTCAACCCCGCCAGAGAAGCAGCCTCGGTGAGGGCACATAGCAGAGTACTGCACTACGGGAAGGAACAAAGTTCTGTACCTCCTGGGACGTGGACGAATTGCAAGTCATTTGAAGTCATATAAGTTGGACACCAAAGGTCGCATATCGTACGATTGGATTTACATGAAATGCATGGAACAGACAAGCCCTAAGGAACAGTGCTTAGAAGGTGAGTTTTCTCATCAAATCTGAAGAGAGAGCAGCCAGTGGCTGCAGGGCCTAGGCGGAGGTGAACTGAGGAGCCGGTGGGGCCTGCCTTTCCCCTGGGACTGACAGAAAAGTGGCACATGGAAGGGAAGGTTTCACAAAACTGTGAACTTCTTGGCACCATGATTGATCATATTTTGTGAAAATTTCCTTTCAATCAACTATTTGTATTTTTAAAACCATAAGTTATTCCATCAGGGTAAAGAAATCTTGTGCAAATTTTGAGAAAAAAATTCTTAAATTTTTAAATTTCTTCAAAGATTTTGAGCCCACTTATTCTCCCTGGAAATTTTGACCTAAGGAAAATGACTGTTCTTGAAAACAAAGCAAATGTGGAGTCATGGGACAGAGCGTTGCACGGCTCAACGTCTCCTTCAGCTCCACCTGATAGGAAGGAGCTGGCTTCTCCTGGCCACCCCTTCCTTCCTCCCCATTGTATGAAGTATGAGGAGCGACCTGTTTGCACACAGCTCCAGCTGGGAAGGGACTTTCTGTCAGCCCCACCCAGGAGGGGCTCAGGGCCAGCCTGGCAGGCTTTGGGAAACGCTCATTTGGGAAGAGAGGACTGCAGCGAGTGCTGTGTCCCTGCCATAGGACACCGTCCTGGGATCCGGTTATGAGAGGGCCCACGGTTTCAGCAGGGCCTGCCTAGCAGATCCCAAACGTGTGGGGTCCACGCTCACCTCCGTGCTGCTCTAGGTCACAGTCAGGGGCACCTGCGGGATCCATTCCCTTCACAGCCACCGCTGCATGCTGAGCACCGTCAGCAGGCCTGGGTCCCAGGGGGCCCTGGGGTGCTCTGGTGCTGCCTCCACCCGAGCTGCAGCTCTGCTTGCTCACCCACAGTTGCTGTGTCCTCACGGGTTTTCAGCCCCCAAGGTCACTTTCATGAGCCCAAGGGACCTGGATGACATTTACACAAATGCACCAGGCTGCATGTATCCTGGCAGGTGAAAGGATTTTGTTGGGACCTGAATCCTGAGTCTGCATCACAGAGGAGTAGAGAGTGTGTCATCCTCTCACAGGCCTACCCCCAACACCCAGCTTTGGAAAACTCCCCTACCCAGTGCCCATGCCAGGGAAAACTGGCAGTGATGCCCCAATACTTCATTCATGCACTGGAAAGAATGGGGTGGATCTGACTGAGGTGTAGATCAGGACTGTGCCTCTGAGTATGCATTAGTACTTATTGGTATCCATAGAAACCTGGCATCAAGGAGAGCTTTCAGATGACATTCTTGTTTCTATGACAACCAGGACAAGCCATTCTTTCCTTCTTGGTGGCAGATGCATTTCCCAAGAACAGTGGCAGACTGAAGAAATGGAATGATCGTAGAAACATCAACACAAGTAGGTACCTACCATCAACATGGGTTGGGGGGGTGGTCTTTATCAGGCATTGAGGGGTCTTGTCCTTCCAGGAGTGAGAGAGACTGGTGTCTCTTCATGAAGTGCTGGCTGAAGACCCTGTAAGGCATTGTGTCACCTA
>NW_004955580.1:24060-26705 GCF_000276665.1 Chinchilla lanigera
GCCTGCACCCTAGCAAGGAGCCAGCTCCTCTCAGTTGGTAAGGATGTCTCTGTATGACATGCGTAGCTTTCTCCCTCTGTGACACATAAACAGCGTGTGCAAACTTCAGACTTTAGGAGTGTGCACTCCTCCTTGGGGACCCAACCCCTGGCATCCACACTGGCTAAGTTCACTTATCTTCTTCCCAGGCTCTTCATTGCAAGAGCCAGGCTTCCTTCTGCTTCTCAGGAGGTGCAATAGCTCAGATCTTTCAGAAGGGAAAACTACTGTTTTTCATAACACTGATCTTGATCAAACTTGTAAACATTTTCAGGGCCTGGGATGTAGCTCAGTGGCACAGCACCTGTCTGGCAAGTGCTAGGTCCTGAGTTCAATTCCCAGTTCCAAAAAAAGAAAAAAAAAAACATCAATCAAGAAGACCGAGGAGGGGGCCAAAAAAGCTTGTAAACATTTTCATAGTGGATGAACATGTCATCTTTTCAGGAAAGAGCACTAATTTGAAGTATGAAGCCATAATGGTGTTCAAATCTCAGTGGGCCTTTTGACAGGAACAAAAACAACTGGACTCAGGAGATTCTTCCAGAGGCACATGGATAAAAGTGATGGATTCCTTTCCAAGATAATTTCTGTAGCTCCCTGCTAGGGCTCTGTGCTTTTTGGAAAATACTGCAACCTAAAGAGTCATCAAAACACCCCCAAAGATGCCCTCTCATTATGTGAGCACCACCTTCTGGTATTTCTCCAAAGGCATTCCGGAACCAAATCCAACACACAGTCACTGGGCTGGGTGGCTGTAGAGCAGTCCCTAAAGGCTACTGACATCTTGGCAGCAAGTGACCACTTTGTCAGCCTGTGTACAGCCTTGTGGGCTATTTGGGACCCTGGGATTCAGCTGCTACAAAGGGGTCCTCTCTCAGTGCCTGAAGGACTTCCTGACACACAGGCCTCTGTCTCCCTTCATCCATGAGAGCAGCTGGGTCCTCTTCACCTGGCTGCCTGTCCCCTTCTCCCTTGCCAGTCCTTTGAGCCAGGCAGTGTAGTTCTCATCCTGAATATGAGAAAGCACCTCTGCACCTGAGAGTGTGGGCTGGCTGCTGAGGAGCGTGCCCACCCAGGGGGACTGCAGGAAAGACAGGGCTTTGGATCCAGTTATCCTCGAGTGGTGGAGTCCTTTTTCTCCAGCCAGCTGGCTTTACCTTCTGGCTTCTTCCGGGCCAGCAGATTCTCAGTGCATCCTCTCCAGGCTGCCTGTGCAGTACCATGGCTCAGACTGAGAGTCCTTAAATGGCAGAAAAAAACCATCTTTGTTCAGCTTCATGTGGCCATTTTCTCCACACACTTCCAGGGACACCAGTGTCCAACACCCTGTGTGAAGCCCACAAATTCTGATGCCTACTGGATGCCGGATGTCTTTTTGAGAAGAAATGGTAGAGCAGTTCCTTGGCTTCCAATGCTTGGTGTGGAACTAAACATGGGGGCTTCATAGGACCCTGAATGCATCGGTAGCTCTTGCAGGAAGTTCACTGTTCTCCTAAGGTCATGGTAGGAAACCCGATGGCATGTGTTTCTGTGACATTTACAGAGCAGCTGTTAGGAGTTACAATGAAACCAATGTATCTTTTGCTGTGAACTGCTGCTCCAGAGAACATGAGAGTGTGTCCTAGCATGGGAAAGGAGTTTCCAAGCAAACATACAGTGCCCTTCCCAGGACCCTTGCCATATAGGATGGCTGCTGTTGTCACTTAGAGGGCTCACTGCGAATTCCCTTTGCATTCCAATAAACATCCGCGTTCACGCTCCTAGTGGTTCACTTTCTGGAATTAGTGTTCAGAGGACATCCCACGACCTCCAAGCAGCAGACCATCTACCTACCCCTCCCTGGCCCTGCCCCACAGAAGTCCCCAGGACCCCTGCCTGGACACTGTGTGTGACACTCATGGTCCAGCTCCTGGTTAGGAACAGACCACCTTCACGCTATTTGGGGACCTGTTACCTGCCCCACCTCTAGACCTCATACCCTAGCTTCTCTGTGAACCCTGACCCTGACTCTAACACACCTGCAACCTCAGACCTGTCACAGGGCATGGCTTCTCTCCAGGTGCCCATGTGTCCTTCACCAGGACAGTCCAACTGTCACGCCTTCCTGGGGCAGCAGAGCCAGCAAGGTGTGGTTTGAGGCATGTCTGAGCAGAAGGTTCGGATGCCACAGAAAGGGGTGGCAACCCTGTGGCCCAGGTGACTCACATTCCTCAGGCGACCAGGATACACACTTCCTCACCCTCTTTGGGACAAATGTCCCCGGTGCCATGGGCAGAAGGGCTGTCTCTGGGGCCAGAGCCACAGTCTCCCCCTTATCCATGGTGGGGGGTGTCTGTTGGTTGAGGAGGGGAGGGGAGGGGAGCCAGTCTCTCCTGGATGTCATTGGCACCTCTGGGGCCTCTTTTCAGGAGAGTCCATCATGTCCCTGGCAAGTTCCTACTCTCTTCTTCTTGGAAGCAGGGTCACTTAAAGCATTTGTGTTTTGGGGGTGAATTGATGGCTGGGTAGGCTCTGAGCACTTGCCATGATTTCCTGGGCTGGGTCTCTTTCTGGGGTGTGTGTGTGTGTGTGTGTGTGTGTGTGTGTGTGTGTGTGTGTGTATGTGT
>NW_004955580.1:26805-31030 GCF_000276665.1 Chinchilla lanigera
CTTCCCTCCCTCCCTCGCCCTCCCTCTGCCCCCTGCCCTGCTGCCTGTCTCCCTAGACACACTATGCACAGAGACCACCTGCAAAGGCAGCCCTCAGGCCTTTGCTAGGAGGTGCTGGACGATGGTGCAGAGCAGGAGGGCAGAGGAGCTCTGAGAGATGAGTCGGGAGGTGCTGTGCGCTCACGCTCAGGCGGCTGCTGCTGCAATCAGAAAGAGGCTCTCACAGTGAGCTCCACCGGCTCCCTGCGGAAAGTCCCCCGCTACAGGGATGCACCCAGGAAAGAGGTGCCCCAGGGGTACTGAGTCACATCCCCATGGCCCTGACAACCTTGGAAGCCCTTGAATACCGCAGGGCCCATGCGGTGCTCACGCAGTTCAGATTCTGGAGTCCAGCACCACTCGGGTTACAGGCCGCATTGCTGGGAGCTTGAGCTAGAGCTGGTTGCTATGCGTCCCCTACTGCAGGTGTAAGCATCCTCTGAGATTTGTCTTGGTGGGTTACAAAGTCAGAAACTGAGGAGAGCCTGAACTCACAGGATGGCTGATGCAAAACCCTTCCAGGAAAGTGTGGAGTCTGGGGACAGGTGTCCCATACATGTGCTGCAGACATCTCCTGTGTCTAAGCCCAGTATCTGTGTGTCTGGACTTTGCGGGGCAGGAGAGCTTCAAGTTCTGCAAATGTGTGTTTCGAGGGATACACCTGCAAGTCCAGGTGATAGTCTGATGCACCTTCTTGTCCTTCTCCCCTGTGTTTTGTGTCCTCAGGTGACTCCTAGGCTCCACAGCCCCCAAACCTCAGTTTCTCTAATCAGGCCAGGGAACCTAGGAAAATGCACAGCCTCATCTGAGAAGGTTGTCCCCAAAGGAGGTCCATTTCTGACACAACCGTATCAGTTAGGGCTTACTAAAGGAAAAGATTTAATGTTATGCGTATATAAAGGATTTGCAAGCTAAGCTTACGATGACTGCCTCAAGAATTGGGGGTGGGTGCAAAATGGCTATCCATGTGCTGAACAGTCTGAGGACCCAGTCAAAGGTAGAAAGTCTGGAGCTCACTGCAGATGCTGATGTGAGTCCATGCTGGAAAGCCCAAAGTTCTGCACTGGAAGACTGAAGGAACTGGAAATGAACATCCAAAGGTGATGGCAAAGACCAGAGTTCCTCTGAAGAAGAAAAGGGAAGACATCTTTTTTCTTACCCTTTTTATTTCAAGCAGGCTGCAAGCTTATTGGTTGGTGCCACCCACAACAGGGATGGGTCTTCCTTCCTCAGTTTGTGGCCTACATGTCAATCACGCAGACATACCCAGCACTCTACTAATCTGCTAGGAGGGTTTTACCCAAGTCAAGTTGACACATCACAATTAATGACAACAGTGACTGAAAACATGTGTACATGCATTTCACCAATGGTAATGAAACATGGAACTTGGCTATTATTTTGCATGAGATAAAATATAAACAGGAGGTATAATAGAGATATACAAGGAATAGGAAAAATGGAAAAGTCTCCACGGACTATTTAGGGATGGGCGAGTGGGAGAATAAGCCCTCAGAGGATGGGGACATGACCAGCCTGCACAGCTCTACAATGTTGGGAAATTATTCAGTGGATAGATAACGTTCCTAAATGTGGGAAACCATCATGCAAACACATGCACAAACATGGTGTTGGAGAATGGACATTTCCAAGAAGCAGTGTCCCAGTATGCTCCTGTGTGAGGAACTCCACTCTGATACACTTTGTGGATGAGGGGACCCAGGGTGCACAGGTCCTGAGCTGGGAGCATGTGCATCCTCGAACTAAGAGTGAGTGACTGTCACACGCTGCCTGCTTGTCATACCTTTCTACACACTTCACATTCTCCACAAGCTCTAGAAGCTTTGTCTGACAATCACATTCACCCCATTTCTGTTTCACACAGAGACCACTAGAGAACACCACATGTCCAAGGCTGATGCTGTCACAAAAGGTGTAGCCCCCTCTGTCTTGACCTAGAGGAGACTAGCATCCACTAGGAACCAGAGGGTGGAAATCTTTTGAAATGCAAAAGACTGAATTGAATGAACATGGCAGGATGAGATTAAGCTATCACTGGTTTCTGAAGCCTTACATTCTGGGAATGGGAAAGGGGAAGTGATCAATAAGCCATCTCCTGATTGGTTCTTATTCTCAATTCTTTTGGACTTTCTAGGTGACCATCAGGCCATGGGCCTCTCCTCTGGGTACCCTAGTATCCCCGGGAAAACAGTGCACCTCAGAGGCAGGGAGCAGGGTGAAGAGTGTGGATAGGCAGGGTAAGGTGAGAGTGCAGACACCCTGCTGGGAACCCGATCTCCAACAGTCCTCCTGGCACTGGGTGGGCCTTTCCCATTTGGGAAGCACTCATGTGCAACCATTTAGTGTTGGCATTTATAGGTGCAGTTCTCTGGGCTCCTCCCTGTGCTTGCAGGTGTTTTCATAGTAAGAATGAAAGATTTGGTGTCAGAAACAAACACTTTAAACCAGGGCATAGAGGCGCAGATCATGGCCAGTGGTATGCTTACTAACATGGCAAACGCTTTAAGAATCAAAGAATTGGTGTCAAAACCAAACGCTTTAAACCAGGGCATAGAGGTGCAAATCCTGGCCAGTGAGTGGTGCCTGCTGGTGTCCCTACTAGCAATGTTACCTAAGAAACACCAGGATGACCTTGGAAGAACCCTAGACTCCGGTGCAAGGTCCTGACCAGGACACTGTACTGACGTCCAGTTCCTGCAAGGAGCAGGTCGCCTCAGGCATCCTGGGGTGCACGGACAGGGCAGCACTTTGTCAGAAAGGAAACAATGTTTTGTTTTTGCTCACCCCCAAGAAAGCCTGAGAAGCCCACAGGCACCCAATGGGCCACAAAAGAACCTCACCCCTAGACGACATCCACTGCTCCATGCAGGTGCTCTTCAATACCCAGTCTCTATGTTTGGGAGACTTGAATTTAAGGCATGGCACAGCTCCTCTGTCATCTGCCACGTGCTTTCCCCAAGTGCATGCCACTCGTGTAGTCCCTGCACGGAATCTTGCTTGGTATTTCCATATTTGATCTGTCTTCAGTCTCACCCAGCAGGGTATTTGTCATCCACTGAAGGAATATTCTTCTCTGATACATCTGTGCTTCTCTTCCATTCCGCAGTGCACATCCAGCTCACCGTTGAAAACCCAGGTGCAAAGCAACTCCATGAGATGCAGGCAGGAGGCCAGCCTGCAGTGGTGGGGGCAGTGGAGGGTCCTCTGCAGTCTTGAGGTCAAGGATGCAGGTCAAACACAGAGGAAGGGACAACTGGCAGCAGTGAGCAAGTAGTAGCTGTGACAGCCACGTGTCTTGGCCTCCCTTAATCATTTCCGACACCTAGTACTTGCTGTGGAGGAGGAAAGGACATGTGTGGCCAGAAAACATCTTGTCCTGAACTGGGACTTCCGAAATGAAGAAGAGGAAAAGGGTCTTTTCTGTAGACACCCTAATCCTCTCCATAGGTGGGAAAGTTAAAGAGCACAGCCATGAAGCCCCTGAGGAAGCTTGAAATGGAAGCCATTGCCCCCTCAGGAGGGGCAGAATGGAAGATCACTGCCCCCCAGGGAGAGGCAAGAGGGAGCAGAAAAGTCCTGCGGGTGTCCCAGGAGGTCTTGAAGGATGTCCCGAAGTGGAGTGAGGGAAGGCAAGGATGTGCAGGAGTAGACACCTCAGGGCCTCATAAGGTACCTCGAGAGCGAGCCAGCTCACACCGCCCCCAAAAGCAAGTGAGATGCAAAGGGCCCTTCCAGGTCCAGCATGGAGGAAGGGGACACTCACGGTCTCCTGCAGTGTCTTCATGGAAGGAGGGCCTCCTGCAAGAGGAGACAGGGCAGGAATCCGAGGCCACAGCCCTTGCTCCCTCTGGGATCCGAGTCCCAGCCCCACCCAGCAGCAGCACCAGCACCAGCCGCAGTGGTATGAGCGCACAGGCCCTGGCAGCTTCCCGAGATGAGGCTGAGCAGCAGGGGCAGGGAAAGGCCCGCACCGTGCCCATCGTGTCCCTGTGTCGCCTAGACCTGAGACGGGACCCCTACACTCACGGGGTGCGGTGGGCTCCATGCTGTCCAGCAGGTGCCGTGTGCCCACCAGCCAGAGCCCTCAGCACAGAGGCCCAGAATGCAGGCCTGGCCCAGTCTTCACCTTCCTCCATGGGCCCCGCCATCCCACACAGTTTGCAGG
>NW_004955580.1:34900-146891 GCF_000276665.1 Chinchilla lanigera
AGGCTCTGAGCACTTGCCATGATTTCCTGGGCTGGGTCTCTTTCTGGGGTGTGTGTGTGTGTGTGTGTGTGTGTGTGTGTGTGTGTGTGTGTATGTGTAGGAAAAACTAGACCTGTCACCCACCCTGAGCCCTGGGATTAAGCAGTCCTTCTCTCCTGGGGTCATGGTGCCGATTGATGAACATCAGGCCTCAGTAACAACTGCTGAGTGGAAGTGATGCAGGGAGACAGCACGCTTGGGGTGCACAGGTCTCCACATCTATGGGTGGAAAGGACAAGCTGGAAGGCTGTAGCCCTAAGAACTGCAGAGCTGAGGAACATGCAAGTTTGGGTGCCTAGAATACCCTATAGCCAGTCATGACATCAGGAATCCCACAACCCTTGCAGCTTAGAAGCAACCTTGTTGTTCCTGGAAATCCTGCCAAGTTTTCATCCAGGGGAGCAACCTCCCTAAAATGTGGCTTGTCAGAGGTACCATCTGTCCTGCCATCTTTCCTTATTGTGGGACTAAGGCATAGGGTAACACTCAGCTCTAAGATCACAGGACCTCACAGCATGGGAGGAAAGTCCAGTTAGTGTATGGGTAGGAGATACCTGAGCATTCCGGGGACCTTCAGGACCTGCTTGAAGCGAGGGAAGGCATGTGGGAATGGCAGGTGAGGATGTCAAGCCAATAAGGCAGGGGACAGAATACCACGGAATATGTGGGAGGGCTCACTGACACGGAGCACAGAGCCATGATGAGGATTCTGCCTCCAGGGCAGCCTATTTGGTGTTGAAGTTGCACTGTCAAGCTTGGACAAGGGCTGACAGGAAAAGAGAAGGAGATACAGTAAACCCTGGACTTGCAAATAAGTTCCATCCTGGGAGAATTGTTCATAAGTCAGGTTCATTTGTAAGCCAACAAAGTGAGTCTTGTACATATGCCTGTGAAAGTTCACAACTTGAATGTCTGTAAACTGGGGACTTACTGTACTGGAATGGCTGTGGCAAAATATTTAGGAATTAGTGAGAAGATCCAGGGCAATGAAGCGGGCATAGAAGACACTACTGAAACAAGGAGTGCGTTCATTAGCTGTCATTGCCATCTCAGAGAATCTCCCTGTTGGCTGTTTCTGGAAAACAGTGGTTGGAAGCAAGGGCCACTGCAGAGGACTGCCAACCAATGGAGATGGTATGATTCTCAAGTGGCAGAGTCCGGATGGAGCCGCAAAACCAGCCGGGGAAGATATACATCATGTTCATGCTAGGCGACAAGTTCGGGTGGGCTCAGGCTCATGTGGCTGTTAAGGATGTGGTGCAAGTTTACAGATAGTCATATTCCAGGGTCCAGACATATGGCCAGCTGACTCAGGCAGTAGTTGCTTTCTATAATAGGACAAAAATGAGAGCTGGCATGCAGGAGGCTGTTGTGAGTATGTGCAGTAAACAACTGTACTCCCCACCAAGTGTCCAGATCAAAATCAGCTCACAGGCCTAGAGTCTGTTGATTGAATAGGAAGTCAGTCACACCCCCATCACACATGCCCCAGAAAAATCCATGGCTGTTTACTAAGATAAATGTTCACTGTTCAAAGGAGGATGCCTATTTTGAAAAGACTGTTAAATATGAATTTTTCTGCTTAGAAAAGGGCTGATGAAGTCCAGGTATGAAGGGAGTTGTGTCTCAAATTCATCTCACAGAGCATCCAATAGTTCTTCGGACCCACTCAGGGTACTGCATGTAGGCCACTGTGGGTAACCGGATGCCAGGGATCTCTGTGAAACTTGCAGAGCAGCTGTTTGGATTTGCAATGAAACCATCGCATCTCTTGCTTTGAACTGCTGCTCCAGAGTACTTGAGATTGTGCCCTGCCATGGGAGAAGCATCCAAGGAAATACGCCCTGACAACGATGTTCTTTATAGGCAACAGACTCTTCATACAGGTTCACATGACATTCTAGTGAAAGGTACACGTGGGAGCCTATAAAACTGTCCTTTCTCTGCAATATGGGAGCATAGAAGAAATGCCAATTCTATACTTAAAAGGGAGAGAACACTTGAATGACTAAAATTAGAAAGGGAAATTAGGATATTACTACTAAGCTAATGGAGATTTATCCTTTGCTAGGGATGGAATCCAGAGCCTTACACATGCTAGGCAAGTGCTCTACCACTAAGCTCACATGCAACCTACCAAGATTTTTTTAAAGATTGTAAGAGACTACTATGAATAATTATATACCAAAATTAAATAATCTGGGTGATATTTTTAAATTCTTAGAAATAAACAAAGAAAACTAACTCATGAAGAAATAGAAATTCTCAATAAGCTCATAACAAGTAAAAGGACTGAATCTGTTCTCAAAAAATCTCCGAACAAAGAAAAGCCCAGGACCAGATGGCTCTACTGGTAAATTCGTTCCAAACGTTTAAAAAATAATTCAATACCTCTCATGCTCTTCCTTAAAGTAATAGAAGAGGAAGGAACACTTGCTAATTCATTCTACGTGGCCAACATTACCATGATACAAAGAAAGGCAAAGACAACACAAGAAAAGAAAACTATAGACCAATATCCCTGCCTTAGTCACTTTCTTCATCACTAAGACAAAATACCCGACACCTGCAACTTAAGGAGGAAAGGTTTATTTTGGCTCACAGTCTGTAGAGGTTTCAGTCCATAGTCAGGTGGCTAGAGGGCGGAACAGCATGGCAGAGGAGCCTGGTGGAGGAAAGGTGGTCACTGCCTGACAGACAGGAAGCAGAGAGAAATCAAAGGAGGACAAGGGTAGAAGATAAATCCTTCTGGGTCGCACCCCCAGTGACCCGCCTCATCCCACCAGACCCCACCTCCTAACAGCATGTCAGCTATAAGCATTATCCAATCACCTTCCAAAGACCCCACCTAAGAGTACACAAGGCTCTTGGGGAATATCTAGATATGAACCCTAACAAGCCCTGATGGTGATACACTAAAAAAATTATGCATCATAACCAAATCTCATTCATTCCAGGAATGAGAGAATGAAAAGAAATGAACACCACATTAACAGAAGGAAGGAGACAAACCACACAATAACCCAAATGATGCAGAAAAAGCATTTGATGAACTCCAACACCCTTTCATGAAAAAACATCCAGAAAACTTGGAAAGCAGGGAATGTTCTCAACCTGAATAGAGGTAATTATGAAAAACCCACATATTCAATGATGAAAGAACGACATCTTTCTCCCTAAGATCATGTATGCATCAGTGCTTACAAGAGCTTGCAGAGCTGGAGCAAGGCTCCTAAAAAGATTGTATATGCTCTAAATCAGATTTAATGCAGGACACAGAAATTCATAAGACTGGCCGACAATAAGCCGGGCATGGTAGCACAGGCCTGTAATCCCAGCACTTAGGAGCCTGAGGCATGGGGAATCACCATGAGTTCGAGGCCAACCTAGGCTACATAAGCGAGTTGAAGGCCAGCCTGACCACATAGGGAGACCCTGTCTCAAATCCCCCCCAGCAAAAAAAAAAAGTTGGCCTACAATGGCTGCCCTTAAGCACAAAGTCAAATGAAGAAAACTGCAAAAGATCTGTCTGAGCACTAGAGATCCAAAGAATCCAGAGGCCTAATGATCCAAGACTGAAGACCAAGGGGTTTGTGCCAGGCGGTGGAAGGGTCGATGCTAAACGCTAAAGGGGATGCACTGGCAGGCCGAAAGGCCGGTGCTGGAAGCTGAAGAATCTGCGCTGAAAGTCAGGAGACAGCACCCAAGGCGAAGGCGAAGACCAGAGCTCTTCCACAGAGAACAGCCGAAGCTCCTCGGAGGAAAATCAGCCACAGTGAAGCTCTTCCTGGGAAAAGTCAGCTGATCTCCTTCCTTTTATCTGGTTCTCCTTTTATACGGTTCCAAACAACAATCCTCCTTAAAAGTGGATCTTCCACTCCCAGGACCACACTGACTCAATTCCGCTGGGCGTTCCCCTGCTCAAGGTGACAATCAGATCATGAGCAAGACAAAACTCCCCCTTTCATCATTTCTAGTCAACAGTGCGCTAGAAGTTCCTGCCAAAGCAACTGGACAATAAAAATAGATAAAAGCTCTCCAACTCGGAAAAACACACGTAAGACTGTCTGTTCTTGCAGGTGAGATGACCTTATACATAGAAAATTCTAAAGAATCCACCACAAAGATGTTAAAGGTCATAAACAAATTCAGTAAAGTTTTATGATGCTAGATCATCGTGCAACATACAGTTGTGTTTCTACACGCTAACCATGAACAATCTGAGAAGGAAATTAAGAAAACAATTCTATTTACAGTATCATCAAAAAGAGTAAAATACTTAGGAACAAGTTTAGCCAATGAGATGCAAAACTTACACACTAGAACTATGGACTACTTCTTAAAAAATACGAAGACAGACTTAAATAAGTAGAAAGACAACCTACACTCACGGAAAGAAGACATAATTTTGTCAAGATGCAAATACTCTCCAAATGTATCTACCTGTTCAACTGCAATTGTTACCAACATTCCACTAGTCTTTTTGCAGAAATACAAAAGCTGATCCTCAAATACGGCATTCTAGAGATCCCTGAAATCATAATAATCTTGGGCCAGAGAGATAGCTCAGTGGCACAGTGCCTGCCTGGCAAGCACAAGGTCCTGGGTTGGATTCCTGGTACGAAAAAAAAAAAAAAAATTCCTAAGCAGTGCAACAACTGACTTACCGAACGTAGGCTTCTGGTTGGTTGTAAGATGTGTAGCCAAGGAATCTGTATTTTAAAAAAGAAATCAAAATAATCTTGAAAGCAAAGAAGAAATGTGGAAAATTCCCAATTCCTGATTTAAAAGCTTAGTATGAGACTACAGCCATCAAGACAGTATGGTGTTGCAACAAGTTTAGGCAGACAGACAGATGATAGGTAGATGATAGACGATAGATAGAAAGATACAGATAGATAGATGAGATACAACTGAGTCCAGAAATAACGCCTACACCTACGGTTAGTCACTTTCAACAGATGTGGCAAGGATATTCAATGGGCAATAGGGTTTACATTTGTTTTGATCTTCAATAAAATTTCATCCTAGTCTCCTGGGGCAGTGTGATGGCATTCAGCAGAACTCTGCCAATGTTTGGCATCCGATGCTTCATTCTGCTAAGGCTGCAGGGGAAGAATAGCTCTCCTTTCTGAGCTGCAGTCAGGTGCCAGATGGGACAGTTTCCCAGTCGTGTTGTGAGAAGCCCCACACAGTTTGGCACCCGGCTAATGAGAAAGCCTTGTCCTATGACAGACTGTCCCCTCCTCTTGCTGCCTTATGCTATCCCTGACAATGTCCTTCTGTGCTCTGTTGCTTGCTGTCAACCAAGTGGGGCTTTCCCACCCCGCCCCACCCCAGGTTTCTGCGTCCTCTGAGCCCTCCCTGGTAAGGCTATTACCGTCTACCTTCCTTGTGCTTCACAGCCTGGAAGTATAGAGATTCCCTCCTTGCTCTTTGTTTTTGCTTTTGAAAAACTTTCCCTTTTTCCTCCGTAAAATAGATCTAATTCTTTTAAAGTGCACACTATCATATCATATGACTAGGATTACCCAGATTTTGCACATAAAAATATTGAAGCCCAGTTAAATGTGAGTTTCCCACAAGCAATGACTGTTTTTAGTATAATAGGCCTCAAGTATATGGAAATATAACTGGGTGTCTTGTAGTTCATCTGGCAACTCTATGCATAACCCTGACTTTTCCTCATGTAGGCTAAGCTCCTTGAGCCAGACATCAGTGACCCTTGCTCCTTTCTTTACAGTGTACTCACCTAGCTCAACCTGAACCCTGCAGATAGAGTGGGGCATTCAAAAAGTGCATGAGCCGGGCATGTGGTGTACATGTATATTCCCAGCACTCGGGAGGCTGAGGCAGGAGGATTGCTGTAAGTTTGAAGCTGGTCTGGGCTACAAAGCGAGTTCTAGACCAGCTTAAACTGCATAATGAAACACTGTCTCAAGAAGGAAAAAAAAAAAGCATGAAAACCAGGCATGGTGGTGCTTGCCTCTCATCCCAGCGCTCGGGAGGCTGAGGCAGGAGGACTGCCAAGAATTCAAGGCCAGCCTGGGCTACAGAGTGAGTTCAAGGCCAGCCTGGACTATATAGAAAGACCCTATCTCAAAAAAAGTGCTTAAATTTAAAATGAGATCCACTTTTTGTTTTTTCTCAGTGTTGTGTGCTATCTGGCTTCTCTCTGCAAACTGCTACCAAGTCAGGATAACCAAATTATGCTTTCTCTAACCATTTGAATCATAAAAACCTCCCTACCCCTGACTTGGACTCCTTCCAGAAAAAGAAGTAATCATTCCAACTAGTTTTACACCCTTGCCAGGAGAAGGCCAAGGCTAAGGCCATGGTACTTGACATGCCCAACTACCATAGCAGCCTGACAGCCACAGGTTGCTCATAACCCAGACTCATCTGCAGAAAGTTCTGAATGCTCAGACACCGTGATTCACTGCCTTGGCCCCAGCAGCGCTGTTACCCTTGCAGCTTCTTGGGCAGAGACTGAACCTTGTCCCACAGCCTTCGCACCATTCACATGGACTCGGTGCCCTTCCTATGCCCAAGCCTCGGCCCCTCTGAGCACCTACCATGAACCAGAATGCAGTCCTCTGCTAACCTGCATCCCTGTCGTCTTCTGTCCCATCTTCACTGCTCCTTCTGTCTTGGCTCTCTGGGACCCCAGAGACCTCATACTGCCATATTCAGTACCAGGCTCTGTCTGTCCTCTGTCTTCCTCAGTTCCTAACGTCTTCCAGCAGTGTGATCTCAGCCACCCACTGCCGTGGTCATGCTCCGGCTTCCCATCACCAGCAACTGGCACCAAAGATCTCGCTCTCTGGCCACGCTTTCTGTCCCTCCTACACTCTCACCCCATTTCTCAACAAGTGCTCTGGCCAGCACAGTACGCCCACCTTCTCACTGTGCCCAGCCCTGACCCCAGCATAATCACTCCTCATGTCACACTCCCCTCACTGGACCCCAACACACCCGTGCCAGCGGGTTCCCTTCTGAATGTGTCGCCGTTCCGTTCAAGTTGCTCCTTAGGCGCTGCCTGGCAATCTTACTCCATCTTCCTGATCCCATGCTCTCCTCTCTTCCCCTTCCCATTTCAGTGCCCACCTCCAAAGCCCAGGAGCCTTCTGGACTCCACAGCCCAGGTACACTCCCGCCCCATCTCTCCTCTCCCCTAACAGAAAGGCCCTCTGGACGGGCACTTGCCCTCCCTGTTTCTCCCTCCTCCCCTCGGGGGTCTGTCTTTACCCGCTGTCAAAGCTCCCATCCATTCCTACCGCTGTGCTGCCAGTGCCAGCATCACCAAGGACTTTTCTCTTTCCAAGTTCAGCGTCATTTCTCAGTCCTCATCTCCCAAGCCCTTCAGTAACAGTCAGTGCAATTGACCGGTCCTGCTTTTAACAAACCATCTTCCCCTGGCCTTCGGACGTCTCCTTCTCCTGCATTTCCTTCCACCTCCCCTGCTCCTTCTCCAGGCCTACTGTTCAACTGCTTCCTGTTCCTGGCTGTGCTCATACCTGTGAGCAGCGGCCCTCCAAATTTGGGGCCTGAAGCACCAACACCCCCTGGAAGCCCAGTAGAAAAGCAAACTCTTAGACTGCGCCCCAGACCTGCTACTTCAGAACCCAGTAGCCCAAGTTTGAGCAAGCCCTTCCAGGGGCTCAAGTACAGAACAGCTGCCCTCCACCTCCTCACCAATCCCCTGGCTTTAAATACCATCTGCTTTGCTCAGAACTGCATTCAGCTGCCAGCAACCGCAAACACTCCAGGAAAGCTTCCATGAATGCCCTGCCCAAAGTAAACCCCCAATCCCTGTAAGACCTTAGCACACCGTCCTGTGCTATTCCCGCCGGAGTGTTTGTCACCACTGTTTATTTATGATCTGTTCTGCATAACGCCAGAGCCTTTTACATCTGCAGCTCCATGCTGGGGCCACAAAACATGCTCAGTCCACAAGTGTACCTGATGCAATGCAGGCGTTAATTATGTGCACAGAACTTGCATCTCCCTTCTTGGGGAGCCCCAAACCTCCGTTGGCTGAAGGTGGAGGAATCAGAAAGCTGGGCTTTCTCGTCACTAGGCAGGGCTGGCCTTTTTCTCCTCATTCTCCTTCACGATGCTCCAGAGTGGACGCACTCCTCTATAACAATCACACACTTTTACCTTGTCTTCTGGGCCACATGGTAGCACTGCCTGCCCCTGCTCGGCGTCCGTGCCCTGTCTGCAACCTACCCTGCTGTTTCTCTAGAGCACAGTCCTGGAGGCTGCCCCTCGGGTAGCCCTGCTTACCGGAAACCATGTGAATCAACCTCTGCCGATCCAGCTCTCATCACAAACCTGCCGCCTGCAAAGAAGCTGTTTCCAAACATCTTCTTTCTAAGGAAGTTGTACTCTCCCCACCTCATAAGTTAGTTATAAGAAATGATGAAGAAAATACAGGTAAATCTCTTAGCACTGGGCCTGGTCTGGCTCCTGCAAAGGGCCACCCACAGGAACAGACCTGTGAGACCTCAATTAGAGAGAACACACAAGAGGAAAAGTGAAGAGACTCCGCCCAGAGGCTAGGGAGCCGTCAGGCTGCCAGCTAAAGGGGACGGGGGAAGAAGCGAGAAATGTTAGGAGGGAACATCTTAGGGCCTCATGCAACTCGAAGGCGAGTTTGGCAAGATCGCCAGGGAATGCACAGGCCAGAGCCGGCCGTCATCGGAGTCCCACGGCCCCTGCCGGCCTTAGCATCTTGGCGGTGCTCAGCCGTGGATGCCATGAAAGAGGGCGTGATGGTCAACTTCAGAGCAGAGCAGCTGGCACCTGTCTCAGAGACACTCCCCGCGGTTGGAAGCCTGAGGTGTATGCTTGCGCCTGCCAGCCTGGTTCCGTGTCACGTTCTTAGCAAATGATGCCGCTGTTACCAATTCTAACCCTTAAGGCTATCGCACAGGCGAGGAGAGATGTAGTCTACTGCAGACGCTGCCGGCTGACTATACGGTTCTGCTACGGGCCTCTTCGTACTTTCCTTTCCTTTGCTCTGTGATCGGGAAGTGGTGCCTACCCATTTCACAGATCTATAAAAAATGCAACGCACTGCCAACAAGATGCTGCATGTGAGCGACCCACAGAATACAGAAGCAAAGTACCCAGTGCTACCTGTGCTGCGGGTTGGCGGCTCTCTGCAGACTTTCCCAAGTGGGAGGAGGGCGGAAGTGTGCGGAGGGGAGAGAGCAGCGGCCCGGCGGCCCGGTGAGGTGGACGGGTGAGAGAGGGCAAGTCCCTGCTTCCTCGGGAAGCGCAGTCCAGCTGACTTCAGGATGTGGCCCCCAGGCGGCAGCCCAGGAGAGGAGAGTGGCGCCATAGCGAAGGGAATGTGAGGAGCGGGTGCTCTGAGTAACCCGTAGCTTCTGATCATCAGGTGGAAATGACTCAACAGCTGAGTCAGAGCCCCCGAGAGCTGCACAGCATGACACAGAGGAGCAAGGCAAACTGGATGATGCAAAACCTGCGGAAGCTGCCTCCATCTTGTCACATGGAGGATGACTGGGACCACAGACTGGGTTTGCTCCTCAGAACTGACACAGGAAGAGAGAAGAATTGGTCCCTGGCATGCCCTAATTGGCTTTCTAATCACATTAGATTAGAAAGCTCGGGTCTCTAAGTCCCCACCTGTAGAAGCCAGACGGAGCTGGCAGTGGGAGGTGCCGACAAGGCCAACCTGGGCAGGGACTAGGAGCCCTGCAGACCTGGGGACAGGTGGCAGCCCCGGAGACCTCAGGGCCCTGGCCCCTGACTGTCCGGAAAGGCCCTGCCCAAGGGGACAGGAATGCATAAGTGGCTGGTGGAGCTGCAGAGGCCAAGGGTCTAGGGGCAAAGAGGGAGACGGGGAGGGAATGGGAGGCCCCCATACCCTGCCCACCTCACAAGGGGCTGAGGTGACAGGAGCCCCAGTGGGCTTAGTGTGGAAGTGTCTTCCAAGCTGCTGGACAGGCCTGCTCGCAGGAAGGGTGGTATAGACAGCTGGGAGGAGAGGGGACGGGGACTGCTGCCTCCATTTGTCACCAAGAGGAGGCCTCAGGTGGGGAGTTACCGACATCTCAGGGTGGCTGTGGGATGGGGCCAGCCCCTGTGGCAGTAACTGAGCTCCCAGAGAGGAAACATCTGACGCCCCACACTGCAAGGGCCCACAGCCTCCAAGGGCACAGGCCAGAGCGGCCTTGCCATCGTCCTAAAGGCCAAAAGGGGCTGGAACAGACTTGGCCCAGTGAGCTCTCAAAACAGCCTTCGGGATCAGACCTTCTGCTGGGGAGGAGCTGCCGAAGTAGAATACAAATAAAACAGGAGAGGGAGCACGGGGGCAAAGGAAAGAAAAGCGCCGCTCGAAACAGGGAGGACAGAGCACTAAAGGTAGATTGACATGTTTTCGTGCTTCTCAAAATCAACAGAAGAGGGCGCTCCTCATATGCGAAACAAGAAAATCTATCCTCTGCATCTCTGTTTCTCTACAAGGGCAGGAAAATTAATTTCATGTGAAAATGATTAGCAAAAGAGAATCAAGGTGAACTTCATACAAAGTTACTAAAGGGAAAAAGAATACGGAGTAGAATAATGCCCCTCTAGACAACAAAAACATTTCAAAAAGATGTGCACAAGTGAAGCAATATTCCTTCATTTTAAAGCAAGGTAAAAGGCATTAAGAAAATGACCCAGCAGACAGAATTATACAATCATAAAAATGAAGTAATAAACACTTGAAATAATTATAAATAAAAGGTAAAAGATTTAAGGGATTCTTTCAAATTTTCAGAAAATGAGACTAAATTAAAAAGCTTCCAAGAGTGGATTAATGCAACAGGTAATGGCATTACAGTAAAATAGATGAAATTAAAGCATGTTTTTAAATGAAAAGGGGAAAAACAAAATGAAGAAGACTCAAGAGAAAGTGCCAGGGAAGACTGACAAAAAGGAAATCTAAAATACATGTCATAAGTGTTCCCAAAGGTTGAAAAGCAAAGCAAAAGAAAAGGACAAATAAAAACTGTACAACTCAAGAAAACTTTCCTGGGGGAGACGGAAAAATTGAAAACCACAAAATGAAAGAGCACAACGTGAACCCAGCGCAAACAGCCCTGAAGAAACAAAATCAAAACGTGCTGTAGCAAAATTACTGAAATCTTAAAGGAGAAAGTCTTTGGTTATCCAGCCAAAAAGATGAAATGTACAATGGAAATAAAATTAAATTCTCCTTACAATGTTCAACAGCAAGGCCTTCTCACAGAAGAAATTGTAAGAATATCTGAGCAAAGGATCCTGAACGCAGCCAAGCCCATTTTCCAACGCCACAGACTGCCAACGACGGACAAACACTCGCCGAACACCGTTGCCATGACTCCTGTCTGAGGCATCCACTTGAGAATGAGCTTCAGACAGCCGAGATGACTAGGGACATTGGCGCAGGCTGGTGAGCCCATTCAGCATCCAGGAAGGAAGGGGGCTCGGGGGCAACAGGGAGTCTGCTTTAGACCCCAGGCCAGGCCGTGAAGTGCACACCACAATGAACCAGGGCAGGGAAAAGAGCAAAGGCACAAACATTGTTTCAGCCTCTTCTCTGCAATCACAGTGGTAGAAGGAGGCTTTTGTTATTCACAGCGTGGGTTACGTGCAGTGCGGGATCAAATAAACCAGTGAGCATGTTCTGTTCTAAATCATACATACGTGAAATAGACCAGCTTCCTCTGTAGTCTTGAATATAAATTGGAATTATCTCTCTAAACTGTGGAATATTTTCCTTAGATGTGTGTGTATGTAATCTCTAGCCCTGAGCACTAAAGAGGTCTAAAAGTTGATCAGCACAGCAGCAATGAGCTTCTGTAGCACTCAGATTGTTCTTGAAATTTCACTCCCCCCTCAAAAAAAAAATTTGTAAACAAGAATCCTCAGGAAAAATGGCTGACTCCAGGTCTGGAACAAGAAACACAATGGTTGAGCATAGATGATCTTGTCTTACCACTAGACAAAGGTAGCCCAAGGCTCCGGGCTCTTGCTAAGAGATCTTGGACGCCAACCTAAAGGAGCTCCTGCCAGTCACAGGTGAGACCATTTCAGCATCAGTATGAATGAAAATGCAATTAATTAGAACATATAAATATGTCTAAGTCCACAAATTCAAAAAAAATCAGAAAACCAAAGGCCATTTTTGGAGGTTGCTAGTGAGTCAACTCTTCACTGTGAAAATTGGTAAATACAAGGAAAGACTCCAACATGTATCCCTTTGGATTGCCATTAAAAAGTACCATGAATTGGGTGACCCGTAAAAGGAAATTTATTTCTCACAACACGGAGGCTGGGAAGCCCAAGATTAAGACGCCAACAGATTCCACATTTGGTGAAGGCTGTTTTCTCATGGGTGGCAACTTCTGGCTGTCTTCTCCCACGATACAGGGGACTAGCTCCCCCTTTGGGGTCTCTTTCATAAGTGAATTAATCCTATTCGTGAGGATTCCATCCTCACGATCAAGCCATCTCCCTAAGGCCCTACTCTTAATACAATCACATTAGCAATTAGATTTCAACATGTGAATTTGGGATGGGCACAATCATTCAGACCATTACACAGCCCTTCACTATACAAACTGTAGGTAACACAAGTCTCTTTATGGAAGTACGCAAACAATATATGAGGACAGTCACATTGGATTATTGCCCCCTCCTCTAGTGAATTCAGGAGCAACCTCTAATGAATTAAGGATCTAAGCATTAGGAATCAATGGTTGATTTATGTTGTTCTTTCACATCTTAGGGCACTGTGCGTAGGCAAAAGATTTAAGCAAAAAAGGAAAATCTCAGCAATAGTTGGAAGAAGGCACCCTTCTGTCATAAAAGTACAAAAAAATAGGAGATGAGGGCCATGAAAGTTGGGATGGTAGTTATGCTGGTGATGTAGAGGGAATTCGATTTAGAACAGGGTCAGGAACACTTCTGAGGCAACCGGCAAGACTCTACCTCCTTTAATGGAACTAGGACATTTCCAGAAGTGTTTGACTTAAAACAATTTTATGCTATGTATTGTTTGAGTTCTTTTCTGTGTGCTTATATTAAGTAAAAGGTGTTTTAAGGGAAAATGGAGTAGTAGGGAGTGGAAACTGTCTTAGTGACTTTCTCAGTGCTGAGACAAAATACCCGATACTCACAAGTTAAAGGAGGACTGGTTTATTTCAGCTCACAGTTTGTAGAGGTTTCAGTCCAGTTGGCTGGCAGGGCACTGTGGCAGAGAGTATGACAGAGAAGAAACAGTTCATGGCGCGGCAGGCAGGAAGCAGCAACTTCCTTCTTCTTTCTCCTTTATCCCATCCAGGCTACAAGCCTGTTGGGTAGTGCCACCCACACCCAGCATGGGCCTTCCCATTATCCACACCCAGAACCGTGTTAACCAATGAGGGGACTAATCCAGGGTCACACTCCCTTAATCCAGTACCACACATCCGTGGTACAGTCACTCCCAAGGGCCACACCAGTGAGTGCCTGCAGCTTTGAGGGGGCATCTAGACATAAAACGTAACAGAGCAGAGACAATGAGTTTACTGAGTTTTGCAGAGGAGGTGGGGGCAGGAAAAGCACCTAAAAACTTGATCTAAGAGAAGTTGAGAGTAGAAAGATGTTTACCAGAGGCTGGGAGAGCAGCGAGTGGGGAGGGCTGGGGAAGGGTGGATCAGTGGATACTAAGTTACAGTGAGACAGGAACAAGCAGCTCTGGGGTGCTATGTGCTATGGTGATTACAGAACACAAAAAAAGGAGATCAAGAGGTGGGGGGGGAAGGAGATAAAGAAAGGAACCGGGAAGCCTTACTTACCTGTGCCAACTCCACGCCAGAAATGTAAACTTTACGTCCTACAGGCATGGACTAATAAAGACAATGATCTGAGGAAAACTAATGTACTGTGCATTTCAAAAGCCTAGAAGAAAGGAATTTGATGGATCTCCATAAAGAACCAGATGATACATGTCTGAGGAGACAGATGTATTCAACCCAATGTAAACATTATACATTGTACACATGCATCAAAACGCCATGTTGTACCCCACTGCTATGTACAAATTTTACTTTCTTGTGTATCAGCTAAAATTAATTTAAATTTTTAAAATTATGTTTCTTGTTTTTAGATGGGAAAGCTCATATGAAGAAGGAGATTCTCTAGTGAAGAGATATGATGTAGGGAGGAAGAAAAAGAATGGATGGAAGAATCTCTATGTAGGCAACAAGGTGTCTTAGTCACTGTCCCATCTCTGGGACAAAATACCTGATACCCACCACCTAAATGAGGACAGCTTTCTTTTGGGTCACATTTTCAGGGCACAGTCAGCTGGCTCCAAGACAGGAAAGGCATGGTACCAGGGCCCGGGTACAGGAAAACTGCTCACCTCATGGTGGCCGGGAAGCAGTGAGAGAAGGGAGGGGCCAAGGAGGGAGACTGACGCTTCCAGGCCACAGCCCCGGTGACTGCCTCTTCCCACCGTGCCCCGCCTCCCAACAGCACATTCATCTATGGCCTCCCATGACAAATGCCCCACTTGTGAGCATGTGAGGCCTTGGGGGACACTCTAGACTGAAACTGTAACAAGAGGGATAAAATCCAGCATCAGGTGGCAGCGTGGACCTTCGATCTGATCTGCATGTGGGTTTCCTTGGTGGTAACTGCAGAGCTGAGTGTGTGGCAGTGCAGACAGGTGGGAAGACGTGAGTGCGAGCTCACAGAGAAGCAAGGGAGCTGCAGGTCTGAGCACATGCATGACCATCACTACGGCAGGAAATTTAAAGCTGGGTAATCCGAGGAGAGAGGACAAGGGAATAGTAGATAGTGAAAGACAGTAAGGTCAGCGTGTTGGCTGTTCTGTGTGCCGCCACCCACTGGCTGCAGTCAGAAAGGCTTTCAGCTACCCCACACCCACAGCCTGTTGGAATAAGTTGTATGAGAAGTTTTCACTTGTTTGTGTCTGCAAAGGGATCACAAGGTCCAAACTAATTTTCCAAGCTTAACCGAGCTGCTGTCCATCCAGTCACCTTTCCTTCCAGCATGACAATTACCTAAGCAATTATGTCAGCACTGCTCTCTCCATGCTCCCTTGCCTTGTTTTCAGCCTGACTTAGCAAGTTGGACGCGCTCTCGATGTCTCCATGTGGGCCCCTTCCTGTCCAGCCTCTGATGGCTGTTGCACGCTGATCGAGGTATGTCACTGCTCCACTTTGCCTTCCAAAGCTGAAGAGCTGTGTCTGGTGCAAGACCAGGGCAAGTCTACGCTTCTCAGCATCACCTACATGCAGGCGAAGTGCTGGTTCGCATATCATTTCAATTTGGAGACAACCACCTTTACCCCAAAGCTGTCTTTGTGGATGGCTACTGCACCCTGTATGTCTTCACGCCATCTTCCTTCTCTGCTTCTCTCTGTGCTGATCCCCCTTTTGTAAAGGTCCCAGTCACACGGGCCAGGGCCCACCCTCAGGCCCTCCTCTTGTCTAGGTCAGCTCTGTGACGAGCCTATCTCCACAGGCTGAGATAGTGGGAGACGGAGCTCCACCATATCTTTTTCTGAACTCACACCAGCCCCCAAATACCTGCTGTGATCACTACATCATAGTGTAGTAACACAGTCACAGTGGAAATCTAGTGCAGTTCCCTGCCAATATACTTCCTTCCCCTAGGATGTGGCTCTTAGAAGGCCCTCCCCAAGTCTCTTCCCATTGTGCAGGTATTCGAGGAATGGTTAGCAAATAAACAAATGAAATCTGTTTGTTTGTTTGTTTGTTTGTTGGCTACAGATGGAACCTCACACACACTGGGCAAGTACTCTACCACTGAGCTGCATCCCCAGCTTCTGTTATTTTGCTTTGGTTTTTATACTTTTGAGACACATTATTGCTAAGTGTCCAGGCTGGCCTCAAAATTGTGATCCTCCTGCCTCAGCCTCCGCTTGTCGCTGGGATTACAGGCATGTGCCATCACAATCGACTATATCTGTCATTTTCAAATGGTGGTGACTGGACACTCAAGAACACTAATGAGATAGGAGGTCCGAAACTTCTCAGAAGACTGAGCCCAAGATTAGCAGCTGTGGCCCCAACACAAGGCCAGGTCACATGGCAAACGGGAGGAGGCAGAGCGTGGAGCCTTGAGGTCTCAGGTGGACAAAGGCCACAGCTGGAGGCTAGAAGGCTGCGCGAGAGAACCTGGGAGAGCACTGAGGCTTTCCTTGGGGCAGCACATCTGCAGCCTTTGGGCTCCTGAGCCCCTCTGAAAGCTGCACGGATGCTACATGCTCCAGCGCGAATAGGTGTGCACGCCCAAAGCCACAGAAGGCCACCTGTGCCCAACTTCCAAAGGCTAGCTCCATGGTGTTCCCATTTTAACTTATTTAAATAATTTTATTTTTATTTCAAAGTTTAAAAGACCTTTATTTTGTTTTGTTTTCTTTCGTTTTTTAAAAAAAACTAACAAACAGTATGGAATCCTGCAAAATGAAACATGGGATTGCCACTGCAGCCGGCAGTCCCATGTGTGGGTACAGACCCCCCCACCCTAGAGGCACATCAGGAACTCGGACCTGCACCTAGGCAGCCAGGCCTCCACCAGCCTCAGTGCCCACACAGGGAGAAATGGACAAGCAGATGGCACCTGTCCCTACAGTGGGCCATCACTTAACGGACAGCATGGACGGCCCCTGGGGACAGGACACTCGGCAATAACAGCCAGGGACTAAAGGACAAACAGAGTCTGAGGGCACTTCTAGGGTGTCCCCAAAGTAGCCAATCAGAGATGGACGGGGGAGTGGCCAGTGAGCGGGAGCTCAGGGCGGAGGAGGAGGAGACTATCAGGAGTCCGTGCCTAATGGGGACAGGGTTTCAGCGCACACAGGTGAGCAGTTTGGAGGTGGAAGGTGCTGATGCATGCAAGAGAATGACACTCTAATGTCGCTGCACTGTGCACTTAAAAATGGTGAAATGGTGCATTTTATGACGTGTATTTTGCCACAGTTTAAATTTGAAAAGAGAAAGCAAAGTTATAGCTAACTTCTATACACCAATAGGCCACGTCACAAGTAAGGACAAGTGATTTCAACCACAAGGATTCAAGAACCTGAAGACACTGACAGCCAGTTAGAATCGCATGGCACCAACATTTCTCATCTGCAGTTCATCCGCAAGATGAGGCTCACTGGGGCCCACAGCCAGCCTCCCAGCAGCCCGGGAAGAAAATCCAGAAGGTAGAAAACGCCTGCACAAACCGTGCTATGACTTCTGCTTAACAAACAGTCAGATCACTGACCCTAGGAGCGACATCAGCAAATCGATTCCTTGGAAATAGCAAAAGAAAAATGCTTTCTTCTCATGTACCCAGAATACCAGGCTAAACATTGACCTGGCAGGGCCACCACCCTACATGGGAATTTGGAGCCTTCGAGGCCACTCACCCACCCCGGCAGTCCACTCTGGTGAGGCTCGCTGCTGCGTGTGCCCACACGGGCTCCTCTCCACTCTTCCGTGGCATAAAAGCAATAACCCCACCCCCACACTACACGTCCTGTGCCAAATAGAGAAAGAACATATTTGTCCTTTGGATTGACTCACTGTAGACTGGGACAAACTTGGAGTTAAAATAAGTACGTACATGGCTATTTCTTTCCCAGTCTATGGTGAAGCAAGAATGTAAATTGAGTTATTGCAGTCAGCCACGAAGTTGACTTGTGTTTACCTAAATGAAAGCCTATTTAATGTGAATACAGAGACACATCAATCCATTCAACAAGCACTCCTAGAAGACCTACACTATGCCAGTAACTAGGCGGGGACCTGGGATTACATGTAAAATGTGCCCCACTTCGGGTACACTGCAAATCACAACCTAGAGTAGATAGGCAGGCCACACCGGGAAACCAGGGGAGATGAGCGCTGAGATGGAGGATGGCAGAGGCCAGGGAAGTAAGGGAGGCTGGGGTGAGCGCTTGCCAGCAAAGAGTGCAGGGAGTCCTAGGTGTGTCGAGAACACTCTTCCTTTGGTAGTCTGAACCCACACACCTTCGCCTCTTGCTTTTCCCCTGCCCTGCTTCCCAGCCTCCATGAATTAAGCAGCTTTGCACTGCCACACCCTTCCACCAGGATGTCTCTGCCTTGGAGCCAGTGCGCATGGACGGAAACTGCGAACAAATTAACCCTCTCCTCCTCTGAGCTGTGGGTGTTGGATATTGTGTCTCAGCACAGGAATCCATTATACAGATATACCATCATCATTTAGCTACTATCTCACTGATGAGCATTTAAAATTTTTCCAATCTTACACTGTTACAAACTGTGCCACAATGAAGATCTTATATACACTTCCTTTACCCACGAGAAGGATTGGCTATAAGGTAAGTATTCTTACTGGTGCAATGAATGGTTTGATCAAAATTTCTATGCATTTGAATTTTTAATGGGTATTGCCAAACTGTACTCCGTAACAGTCATGCCAGTTTCTACTCCTGACAACGATAAACAGGAGTGTCTATGGCCCCTCAGCTTCACAAATGCAGTGCCAGGCAGTGTTTAGAATTGTGCCCATTGGATCAGTACAAAATGATACCTCAGTGTAGTTTTGATTTACCTTTCCGGGAATGTGCATCTTTTCATATGTCCTAGAGCCTCTTTTATTTCCTTTCTCATTAATGATCTGTTCATTACCTATTACATAGTAACATGTGAGCTGAAGACATATTTTCCTAGTTCACTATTTGAGCTTTAACTTTGCCGATGGTTTGGTTTTATACCTTTCTGTCACAGAAGAGATGCTAAATATCATAAGAACACACACTTGACCTTAAGGCAATGGAAGGGAAGCACTAAAGCTTTTTCAGCAAGGGTGCGGGAGGGTCAGGGGTGCATGTTATAAAGCTCAGCCTGCTCAGGGGTTGGGGGTGGCCTGGAGGGGGCCAACATGAACCGAGAAGACCAGCAGTGGCCAGGACTAGGGGATGAACCATGGGGATGGGCCAGCAAGCGTTTCTGTGTGTACCTTTAACATGCAGGATGCAGTCACACAATATCCCAGGCTTTGGAACCCCCAAGCTGAATCACTGCATGGATGCCAATAATGAAGGTACAGAATGTAGAAAGAGGAGCAGAGGTTTTCTTTCCTGACATCCTTTACTGAGATGTGGGGGGAGATAATGAGTCTTGCTTCCCACAGAAGCTCTTCCCTTAAGCCCCATATGGGGCACAGCGCCACACGTCTGCACTCTGGAGCAGTAGTCTGTGCAGTGCTTGTTGCCTTTAAGAGACTTTTCCAGAGCCAGGGACAATATTTTAGTTATGTGTGGGTCCCTAGAGCCTAAAACTGTGCCAGGCACTGAATAAATACTTTCAAAAATCGTTTAACCAGAAGACAAGAGCCACCTGAGTAAGGGTCCGTGCAAGTCATTCTCCACAGCCCAGAAGACTTAAACCAGAGTAAGGATGTGCCAAGCTCACAGAGTGGAAACTTAATCCATTGGCGATATCAGTTCTCCTGAAACTGACTTCTTCAATGCAAACCCCGCCAAAATTCCAAATGTTTCTTTCTTATGACATTGCAAAGCTTATTGTAATATTCACATGGAAATTTAAAAGGGCCAGAAGACACAGGAAGGTTCAAGGTTGAAGGATTTGCCCTGCAATTAATGTGACCTCTTTTAAAGTCATGGTAATTGACAATACGATATTAATGAAAAACCTATCCATATGTTTGAATGGATCTTCAGAGTTATTCACAAAACCCAGATCATTAGTTTGAATGAATCAAGGCAATAACAATATCACAGATATGTAATATAAAGAAGGCAAGTTCTGGGCCCACCTAACTAACCCTGATGGAATGGACCAGCCTGCGGCATGATGAAATTTTGCTGGGAAAAAAAAATCCAACCTGAAATGAGTAGGGGGATGGAGAATGAAGGCAAGTGATAAGCTTAGGTAAAAAGGAAAGTCTCGTGCTTTTCCTTCTACAGAAATGCACTGAGCACCCTGACAGGCATTAGGGACACAAGGCCTAGGCCTGCCCTCCGCAAGCTCAGTCTGACAGAGGGAAATGTGAGCTCAGAACGCAGAAGTCAGAAAAGCAGAGAGGATTGACCAGGCCCAGACTGCGGGGGCTGGGGGGACT
The DNA here is from genome assembly GCF_000276665.1 of Chinchilla lanigera. NCBI lineage: Eukaryota > Metazoa > Chordata > Mammalia > Rodentia > Chinchillidae > Chinchilla > Chinchilla lanigera. The sequence goes on from NW_004955580.1 coordinate 55,094, forward strand.
AGTCAATGCCTGGTGGCCCCCTAAAGCAAAGAGCCAGAAGAATGTGGAGTGTGCTCTCTCTCCACACTGTAAACTGGGCTCGTTACTACCAGGGAGCACAGCAATGTGAAATTTTGCTGGGGAAAAAAAATCCAACCTGAGATGAGTAGGGGGATGGAGAATGAAGGCAAGTGCTGGCCAGTGTGAAACTTTTAATGTCTCACTCTATGCGTACATATTTTCATGTGTCACTCTACGCGTACATGGCCCAAGTCCCCTGATGTGCGCTGGGTGAGGAAAAGAACTTGGATCATCCAGGCCCTTAACCATGATCACAAGGCTCCTGCAGTGGGGAAAGGGGACGCAGAAGAGTCAGCATCACATCAACACAGAGAGCCAGAAACTCTGCAGACCTTGGTGGCTTTGAATATGGAGAGACCCACAGAGTCAAGAGTGAATCCTCTAGAATCTGGAAAGAAGGCAAGCGAAAGATCTCTTCCTCCACAACTTCCCCCTTTGGATTTCGGACCATCAGAACTGTAAGATGGTGGGTTCATGTTGTTTCAAGCCATTCTGCTTGCAGCAAACAAACACACCACCTGACACCAACCTAGCCCTTTGCTGGTGTCCATGCCCTCTCCAGTCCCTGTAGCAGAGGCTGCTGCTCCCGGCAAGGCCTGCAAACTGCACTATGGAGCGTTTGCCTGCTTACTCCTCTTTCCAAGCTAAGTGGGAGCATCTAGGAGTCAGAGGAAGTGTTCTGTATGCACATGCACAGAAGGCGTAATAGAGGTTTTCACAGAAATTAGACAATATTGTGCAGAGGTACATCACAGCATTCAGGTTTGTTTTGTGGTGGTGGAGGTAAGACATACATAACAGAAAACTTACCATTTTAATCACTAAAAAGTGTATAATATGTCATTGAATGGACACACCGTGTTTGTTTAACCATTCACCTATTGTTGGATGTTTAGCTTGCCTTGAACACTTCACAATTAGAAGGCACCCTAGGGAAAGGATGCACAGCCCAGAACAGCCCTGCGTGCTACAGAAGGTGTGGCATAAGGTACTGGGGCGCAGGAAGAGGTTCAGAGGAAGTCCTGCGGGCCCACACAGCATCTACTCATCTCAGGAGGCCAGTGCTACCAGGCCAGCCCCCTTGCTAGTGTCTTGTGGCTTTGGGGTCTTGGAGCTGGAGCCCTCCCTGACAACCATCTGGGTAGCTATAGACCTCCCAGCATGCAGCATGGGGACCTGCCACTGTTCCCTGGGGAGACCAGAGTGTCCTTCCTCTCCCAGGCTGCAGGAGGAGGCACTCCTATATGTTATGGCAAGAAGAATGAGAGAGCATGTTGTATCCTTTGTTCTTAGAGCAACGCTAAAAGTTTCAAACTGGCCAGCACTCTGGGAGGCCAAGGCAGAAAGATCAAGTTTGACCCTAGCACAAACTCAGTAAGACTATGTCTCAAAATAAAAGATACAAAAAGCACTGGGGATGTAGCTCAGTGTGAAGACCTTGAGTTTGACCCCGTATTAAAAAAAAAACACATTACCTAGAAATGGCTGAGGAGGATTAGCATTAAATACACTATAGACAGGAAAGTCAGAAAAAGACATCTGGGGCTGAGGGCCTTCAGGTTGAGGTTATGAGAAAGGAGCCTTAGGGTGAGATCTTCATGATGTTTTAAAGATATTTGGCTTTAATTCAAGGATTCAATGAGAGAGATAAGAGATCAGATTCTATATAAGACTTGGCATTTGTCCTGCCAAAGTAGTTGAGTGATCACCCCAGGGACAGCCCTTCCAAGAAAAAGGGGGACATGCTTCTCTAGTCTTGGGGCAGAAATCAGTTAGATTCACGATTCTCATCCTTCTGTGACTGTAGACCCTTCCTTCGGGAAATCTGGTATTTTGTTGACGATTGCTTTTGAGCATCAGTGGCAGAGTTGAGTCACTGTGACAGAAAGTCTGTGCCATCACACATAAAGAAAAGTGTGGCAACCACTGGCTCAGGTGACTGCACTTTGATGTCTTAGAAAACAGTGATACGATTTTAAGTGCTTTAAAAGAGTGTATCTTGCAAACAGTCCATATGCCCATCAGCAGATAAGTGGATAAAGAAAATGTGGTATTTATACACAGTGAAGTACTACTGTACCATAAAGGATAAACCTGAGGCATTTGAAGGAAAACTGACGCACCTTGAGACCATAATGCTAAGTGCAATAAATCAGGTACACAAGCTTGAACATCACATGGTCTCCTTTCTATGAAAAAGTTCATAGGAAAAAAAAAGAGAAGAAAAAAGTTATTGTATTCTAAGTATGTTTCTACTGTTGGCTTCTAGTTTCACTCCAATGTGGTATGAGAACTCACACCAGGATTGCAGGATTTCCATTTCTTCGGATATGGTAAGGTCTTTGTTCTTGCTGTGAGCACGGTCTATTTTGAACGAAAAGTTTCCCAGAATAAGAAGATGTGTGACGATGGAGAGTAGCTCAGTGGTTGCCTAGACTTAGGAGGGAGGGGTTGGGAGACAGTAGCTAATGGGTAAAGTGTTTTGTTTTGGGATAACCAAAAAAAAAAAACCTAAATTTGATTGTGGCTGTGGTTGTACAACTTTGTCAATGTGCTAAAATCGACTGAATCGTACTCTTTAAATTTGTAAATTGCGTGGTATGCAAATTTTAGTTCAATAAAGGTATTATTTTTTAAAAAAAAAGGTAAAAGAGCATATGTGGTGCCTCATTATCTGAATCCATGCATCCACGCACTCTGAAGACGGGTATGAGCTGGGGTGAGCATGAAGTGCTGGACTTGTGGAGACTGGGCTAGGGAATCAGTCTTCTGAGGTTCTTTCCTGGGTGCTTGGGGGGACGTCAAGCAAGTTTCATAGACCTAAATAAAGATAAGTTTTCTGATACTGCTTTGGTACTTTCTCAGGAGCCACATGTCTAGGGCAGAAGCATCTGTCAGCCTCTCCTCAGATGGGCTTCCCAAGGTTGACCAAAATCATAAAATTCACTTTTGCTGCCAATGAAGACCTGAGCCAGTATAGCAAGATCTGTCCAACTAAACACTGGTGGGAGGGAGGCAAGATACAGGGCTTGCTCAAAGTAAAAGATACGAGATGGAGCCTAATTCGACTGCAAGTAGGTAAGGCGAGAGGGAGGCAGCAAAGGAAGATTAGGGTCCCACGCTCTACAGAGATTAGGAAGACACAAAATTCATGAATCAGAATAGATAACGAGCGTACAGATTTGCCAGCGCTAGACTCCAGAATGAAAGAACCATTTTAGCAACTGAATGGTGGAAGTATACGACAAAATCCAAGAAACAAGAGACGACTTCTCTCCAGCTGCAACTAAAATTACCACCTCAGTCCCCTTGTGGACTCTGCTCTAGAAAGAGCTTTCAAAAATAAAATTGTGTTCTGGAAGACAGAACAGATTAAGGCCAAGTTCAAGGAGGTAAAAAAGAATGTCTTCTAAATAGGACAATTTTCTGAAGCCAGGAAGATCTTGACGGAACTTACTAAGATAGCTAGTCTCCCAGCATGACAGAAAATGTGTTCTTGGGCCACTATGTGTGACCTCGAGGAGCGAACAACTCTCTCTGGGTCAAAGTTCCCTCTCCCGTGAAGTGAGGAGCACTGAGATGCCCCCAAATTCCTCCAAATCAAAGGGTAGCCCAAATCAGCAGGCAGCCCAAATGGCAATGTAAGCAAAACTAGACAGAGTGGAGTTTGAATCTTGATTTGTCTGCTCCAAAGACCTGCCCCAGGGATTCAAGAATACAGGGGCCACGTTTAAGAATGTTAGAACGAGCTGGGCATGGTTGCACATGTCTGTAATTCCAGAACTCGGGAGGCTGAGGCAGGATTGCAGGTTTGAGCCCAGCCTGAACTACACAGCAAGACCCTTTCTCAAATAAACAACAACAACGTCCGAAACAAGAATACCAGAGCTGCAGACTGCTGTTAAGAGCTGAGAGACCACACACATTTGTTGAGGTTTCAACTGTCTCTCACTGCGGTTAGCTCCCGTTTCTCCTGTGCTGTGCTGTATGGCTGGGCCACTCTTCCCTCAATATCTGTGCAGCTGTCCCCACCAGGGCTCTACTCAAATGCTACATCCTTGAGGGCCTTTCCAGGTCACCCTTTACAAAGCAAAGTAGCACCTGCCCTCTTTCTAGTCCTTTCCACTCCACAGCACTTCCCACCCGTGACCTCTACTTCAGCTTGATTTGTTCATTTTGTGTTGTCAGCTCTGTGAATCAAAGATCTTTGCCTGTTTTGTGTACTATTCCACCTCCCATGCCAGGCATGTCAAAGGAGCTCAGTTCATTTGTCTGAACAAATGTGACCCTATGAACAGAATCAGCACAGGTCCCCCGTGTTGCTACTCAGAATGCCCGGCCAGAGGACGCTGTTGATGAAAACCCACGCATCTTTAACACTGTGAGGAGAGTGAGGAAAGCCCTCTGGGCTGCCTCCATGCTGTTTTTCTAGCCCCCTAGCTCCAGGCCTGACGGTCTCCTACCCCTTTGGGGGCTGCTGAGTTATAACCGAGTAATCCAGCAAACACAGACTATCACACTCCTGAGAAGCAGCGCACACAGCAGGGACTGCAAACTTCTCCCGAGCCCTCTGCACATGCTCCCTCAACTTAGCCACTTGGAGAAGAAATTATGCAATTCAGACCTGCACACATGAAACACCACAACCTCCTAGCCACTCGCTCTTCCCAGCCCATAGCCCCACACAAGGTTCCTCACCTAAAAACCAGTCAATGAGCAGATACCACATGATACTCCTTCCTTCCATCCTGTCTCGGTCAGTCACCCACCCTACCTCCCTCTTTTCGCCTTTAGAGCCAAACCTCCTTTTTACCTTTTATTGTATTAGTACAAGTGAGGAGTTGGTACACGTACATAATACAGTTTCATCCTTTTTTAGTCCCTTTCCCCTCCTCTCCCTTTATCTCTTGGCTCCCTTCCCATGTACAAAAAAAAGGTCCATCTCCCTGTGTCTTATTATCTGTTTTTTTGTTTTGCTCTTTATTTATACTTTGGATTTCTCATATGACAGAAGCCATGCAATATTTAACTCCATATGTCTGATTTATTTCACTGAACAGTATGGTTGCAAGGTGCATCCATTTTCTTACAAGTGACTCAAGTTTATCCTTCTTTGTAGCATCATCTAATGACGCATCCCTGCGTTCCTCAGCGCCCACGATTATTTATTTATTGATGCAGTCACGATCCAGGGCCCTGAGGCCTGGCGCTAAAACACTGGCACGCACACCAGATGTCCAGCACATACTGACAATGACTTCTGCTTACCTGGCCACTATTTTTAATTCCAAAGGACTCAAAGCCAATGAAAATCACACATTATGCTCAAAAGTATACTCAACGCTTTGGAGTCTTGGTCAATTCCAAAGCTGTCTGGATCTTTCAGTGGCCTTAACCTTGCATGGTCCCACCCCTGACCTGACCATCAGACCCGAGACAGTCTCGTTCTGAAGGTCTGCACCTGCAGTTTCCCACTCCCCTTGAAGGCCTGGATGTGGTTTGAAATCCACCTGAGTTTTGGGGCCTGGAGAACATAGGAGCTCACCCACCGCACTCCCACCACCCCGGATCTCACTGCTTGGTGCCATTGACCCCGCCTCCTGGCCTATGCCCAGAGGGCCCTGGGCTCCTGGGACCCCCGCTGGTCATTCCCTGGTGAGACCCCCACACTCCTCCCACCCCCAGGTGGAGTGACCTTGAGCTGTGCACTGGATCTGCGTCACACAGGCAGGGTCTGTCAGACCTGGGCAGGAACCCAGCCTGCAACCCCCGGGGAAAACCTACAGTGCTTCTTCCCACAGTGACACTGGGCGTGATAGGAGTGCAGAGGAGGGCATGAGAACGAGGCCTCCCCCCAGAGCACCCCTGGAGAGCTGACGCTGGAAACATGCCGCAGGACCATCCCAGCAGCAGTGACAATGACCAACCCAGAGAGACAGAGATGTGGCCACCGATATAGGGGTGAGACATCTCTTGTCACCTAGCTTCTCTTTCTCTCTGCACCCCATTCTGTGGATGAGGAAACTGAGGAGGGCTCGTGAGGGGAAGGGAAGGGTGCTGGCGGAGATGAAATTCACCAGGACCAAAATGCCGGTCAGATGAACCATGGGGCAGGCGTGAGTGTCCCCATTCCACAGCAAGGACAGTTGCGGGGACGGAAAGGCAGTGTGCATGCAAGTGGCCAGCAGGTGTCTCAAAAGGTCAAGTCCTGCCTGCACTCCTACGGGACACCTTTACTGTGGTCATTCTATAGATGAGGAAGCTGAAGTTCAAAAAGAGAAAATGCCCCTGCTCAGGGCCCCACAGGGAGCTCAGTAAGGGCACTGAGCTTAGAATCCAGGCAGCCACTGAGCCCTGCTCTCTTAACTCCACATCAAACCGCTCGCAGAGAGCTTGAGTGCAGCGGAGCTCCAAGGAGACACCGCGCTGCTGTCCCCACATGGTCGCCTCCGCCTCATCCGCCCTTAGCACTGGGCCGGCAAGGCTCTGAATACTGGAGGCCCTTTCCTGGCCGTATGCTTTCAGGGACACCCTCGGCCGGGTGTGGAACAGGCCCCTCCCTGGGAACATCCTCCGCATGTTCTCACCCATGACTTTCTCTGTGCCTATCCCCTCCCGTCCCTGACCCCAATATTCTGTTCCTGCTCCAGTAACAATGATCTGAGTTTGAGTTTATTACGCTGGCTTTGTTTTGTCTTTATCTGTCCCCTGTGCTGAGCTGTTACTTTCCCAAGGGAAGTGACCTTGCCCTATTTGTCTTTTTAGGCCCAGCGGCAACTGGAGACTTGCAGAATGCAGGATCCATGGTGTCGGTTTCCAGGGCCCTCCGGAACCCTGCCCCGAGTGCTGTCACCCCGAGCTTGGGACATTCTGTTGTACCTGTTGACTCTTCTAGCTGATCGAGGCTGTTCCCCAGGAAGCACTGGCCGGGACCCAAGGAGCGAGGCAAACACTGCCGTCCTCAAGGCTGCCTGGAGGCCCCCACAGGGTCTGAGAGACAATTTGAGGCAGGGTCCACAAGATCAAGTCTCTTCATAATGATGCTAAGTTTTTTTTGCCTTTGCTCCCTCCTTCCCCAAGGGTACTGAAGGAGCTTTCTGGAAGCAAGCTCAGTGCGGTACCGTGGCAGACAAAAGTCAGAAACAGGTGGAAGAACTCAGCTGTCTTGTCAGACATCCCTGAGAGTCACTAAAATATAAAAGAAGGTCATTCTTAATAAATTTCATTTTTATGTAGTGGCTTCATAAACTATGCTATTCGTGCTAACATGTGTTATTAATGTCATCTTCAAGTAAAAGAATAAATACTCATTTCTCATTTTTAGTTTATTTTACTTTATTTTCTAATTTTTATTTTAATACGGTAAAATTTCCAACCCAAATGAACAAGAGCTTTTAGGGGACCTCAATAGACTGTAAGAGGTCAAAGGGTCCTTGAGAGCTGCTGGCGTTAAGAACTGACAAGTTCATGTGTGCTTCTCTGATGGTGGTCAGTGCCGCAGAATGCGAACTTAGGAGGGCAAGCATGGAAGGCTTTTATAAACCACACCAAAGCATCAGATATATGCACTAACAATTTTTAGGTCATAATTTTTATAGCCCTATTTGTTCTGACATGGGAAAGGTATACAAACGCAACACAAATAAGGATATATAAGTTCATCTTGGAAACTGTCCGAGATCAAGAAATGGATTGTATGAACCTACCAGGATAGCCGTAATGAAGTACCATAGCTGAAATAGCAACAGAAATTGACTGTCGCAGTTCTGCAGGCTGGAAGTTCAAGATCAAATTATTGACAGGACCACCCTCCTTCTGAAAGCTTTCATCAAAGGATATATTCCAGGCTTTTCTGGATTCTGGGAGCTCCATGATTTCTGGCAGCATCATTCCAATCTTCGCTTGGGGTGTGTGTGTGTGTGCGTGTGTGTGTGTGTGTGTGTGTGCATGTGTGTGTGTGTGCGTGTGTGTGTGTGCGTGTGTGTGTGTGTGTGCGCGCGCGCGTGCAGGAGCACACATGCTGCCAAATTTCCCCTTCTTAAAAGGACACTAGCCTTTTTGGATTAGGGACCACTTTAATCACTTTAATGGCCTCATATTCACTTGATCATCTCTGTAAAGGCTGGGTTTCCAAATAAAGTCACACTCTGAGGTACTGAGTCATGGCTCCAGCAGCTTTTAGGGAGGATACAGTTCAACTCATAACAGTGGAACATGGCAAAATTAGAGAAATTATAAAGGAAAAAGATATGAAGGAAAATTATGGGCTCAAATCATGGAAGCCAATTTCATATTTTGGTCCGTGGTAACAAAGGGCTAGAGGACATTTCCAGGGGAAAACTTCACAATTCCTGGTTATGTTTGTGTTTTGGTACCAGACATGTGACAATATTCAGAAAACTGGGTCTTGGGCTGGGGAGGGTGTGCTGGGCTGGGGAAAGTTTTCACATGTTTTTAAGACATCTCTTCTCAGAAGACAAAGTAGGGGGGAAATGACTTTCAGAAAGATGGTGGAGAGCTAAGCAGCAAAGAAAGAGCTTCTCTGAGATGTACTGTCCAGACACTGGAATATAGCAAAGCAAGGAAGAGAAGAAAGAGGGAAGTCGGTCCCCTGGGCCCAGGAAGGATCGAAAGGGAGAACTGAAGCCCACAGGGAGAGTGAAAACTGAAACTTCAACATAGAAGGTGGTATTGAGCAGGGCCTTCTCCCTGAGTCAGAACTCACTGTGTGGGAGGAGTAGTTCCAACCTGTAGACACACGGTGACTGCTGGCAACCCCACAGGCCTCCACAGAGAGACACAGCAGTGGAAGGGAGCAGTGGATATGGAGGACTGAACTAGCTGGGGGTGAGTGCTGAGGGCTCAGTCATCCCACAGGAGACAGCAATTGGCCAGGAGCCATCTTGGAGAGAGGCTGGCTGAGCTCAGAACTCAGAACAACTGCTGAGTCCATCTAGCAGCTCCCAGCTAATTTTAAGCCCACAGAAGGTGCACTGATGGCTGCAGGTTGATCCTGTCTGGTCCCAGTCTCATGACCAGAAACCAGCCTGAACTTCACGGGAAATAAAGGTGAAGGCCCGCTGAAATTAGCCACTACGCTGCTGTAAAGCTATTGCTGGCTTGCTGGGATAAAACAAAATGGATCTGGACTCTGTCTCCACATGTGTCTCCCAGTGGCAGCAGAGACCAATCTTGAAGTGGACTCTCTCTCTCTCTCTCTCTCTCTCTCTCTTGTTGGCAAGACAAAGAACAACTGAGGAAATTCATGAACAACAAACCAGCATTCCAAAATGTTCTGAAGAACATTCTAGAAAGAGATAACAAGGACTACAACTCCATGAATTCCAACAGAATGAATCCACCAGGCAAGGCAAACAATTAAACAGAGGAGGAAAAAGGGAGCCAACCACAGGAAAATAACACGACAAGGATAAGTCAATACCTATCAGTTATAACCACCAATACAAATGGTCTCAATTCACCAGTCAAAAGTAACAGACAGGCAGAAGCAACATCCAACAATGTGTTGCATATAAGAAACACATTTAATTCAAAAGAAATTCATAGATTGAAAGTCAAAGGATGAAAAATAATATTCCATGTGATAAAAGACAGGGGAAACGATCCAGACATGCAAACTTTATAATTAATTCTAAAGGATGCTCCAGTGGCACAATTGGTTAGCATGCAGTGCTTATAGAATTAATTCCAAGATCCTTGAGCCAAAGATCCAGAAGACCAAGGACTGTATGGAGGAGAAGAAGCAGAAAGTGGAGACTTCAGAACTAAAGTCTTCTATGACTAGGGAGGTCATAGCCCTTTAAAACTACAGCTGACAGTGATAAGTATTTCCAGGAATAAAATGAGTTGAGTTTGGTTAGTAAATTAGGGAGAACAAGATCTTGTAAATAAAGACAAAACAATGCAGAAAACCCTGCCAGAGTTGCATGGTTGAAGCCATGGTAATGAGTTGGTCCAGGAATACAGTTGAAAGTTGACCAAAGGAAGCAAGCAGCCCAGAATCCACCATTCCTCTGGCCTCATCACCGTGGAGAAGATGCACCCCTTGGAAGGAGCTGCACTGATAGAGGACACCATGGCATCTACCTCCTCCAGCCTTACCTAACCAATTACTCTACATTTCCAGGCTGAACACAACCAACACTCATTAATTTCTCACCCTTGTCTAGGTAAAGAGTCCGGGTCCAGCGTCCCAAGTCATCCGCTCACAAGGCTGCAATCCTGTCACTGAGTGACCTCTGACCTAAAGGCTTTGGAGAAGACTCTGCTTCCATGTCAGACCAGGTGTGGCAGCGCCTGGTTTCTCTAGGCTGTGGGACCGCAGTCCTGATTCCATGCTGACTGTTGTCACGGAGGTGCTCTCCGGTGCTAGCGTAGGCCTCTTCTGCTTCCCAGAGCTCATGATGCTGCGCTGAGAACTCAGACCTCAAACCTCTCTCATCTCCCCTTCTGCCTCTTGCAGGGAGAAAGCTCTGCTTACAAAGGCGTGTACAATAACACCAGGCATAACAGGAAATTTGAGATAATCTCCCTATTTCGAGGACAACTAATTAATTAAAGTAACCTTAATTATACCTGGAAAGTCCCCTTTGCCATGTGGCCTTACAGAGTCACGGCTACAACACCAGGAGACAGCCCTGTGTCTCTGGGAAGACTCTTGCAGACTGTATTTTCCATTCACTAGAGAAATGGAAAAAAGTCTCTGCTTTATTCTCAAAAACTCTCAACCTTTTTAAATTGCTTTCTAGCTGCTCGTGGCTTGTGATTGCAGCGGTTCCCTTAGCAACAGCTGGAGCTGGCAACCTCTTTTTTGATGCGGACCACTCTTGTGTAGTTTTCCACTGAATGTGCTTCCGCGGTGTGTTAATGACAGTGTTTCCCCCAGCCCATAAAAACTCTTCACACTCGATGCTTATGTCCAGTGTTACATCTCATCTCTGCCTTCTCTGTGTGCCCAGCATTCCAGGTATTCTGCTGCTGAGACTGGTAACACTTCTTCATCTACTCTCCAACCTGGGTGTTGGCTGGACCTTTAAGACTGAGCTGAAAACACTCTCCTCCAGGGAACCCAAGGGCTCCCAAAGACTGAGTCGTTGTCTTCCAAGTGGCTCCCAATCTGGTCCAATGGCCATCCCCACCCTAGGTAGAACACGCTCTGTCCCAAGTGTCCTGGGTCTGCCATACTGCAGGGCACTGGTGCGGACCGGCAGAGCAAACACCAGTGCGCGTGAAGGAAGTCCTAAGGAGATGCCCAGCAAGTAGCAAGTGCATGACAAGGGCCACTGTGGTCCCAACCTCTGTTACCTACATCAGCCACTGTCCTCCTGGAGGCTTCGGGCTCCCCGTCTCCCTCTTTGCCCCCAGAACCTTGGCCTCCGCAGCTCCACCAGCTGCCCAAGCATTTCTGTCCCCTTGGGCAGGGGCTGCCAAGTGAGCTGCAGAGGCAGGACCTTTCCGGGCAGTCACGGGCAGGGCCCTGAGGTCTCCAGGGCCGCCTCCTGTCTCCAGACCTCCAGGGCTCCTTGTCCCTACCCAGGTGTGGCCTTGTCAGCTCCTCCCACTGCCAGCTCCCAGCCCAGCCCCTTCCAGCATGCCCTCAAACCCCTTGGGACAAGCAATCTCCTGGCCAGCACTCTCTGCTCCAGTCAGGCCAGGGTATTTGCCCTATGTGGGTGAGAGAGCGTCCTCAGAGAATAGGAGGAAGAGGAGAGGGAAGGGCACTCCCATCCCCCCTCTAGGGTCCTTTCCTATGTGGCCAGGCTGCTTCTGCATCCTTGTACCCAAGGACTTCCTTCCAGCTTAGCCATCTTGGAGGCTGCCCCATCCTCCTCTCCTTGTGGCCACCCCTGCCTGTGTGCTGGGGACCTCCAGCCTTTGGAGTCCTGGCTGCCTCTCCTGTGGAGGTAGAGTGATCCCCTGGAGCGCTCTCTGGGGTTCTGATGCTACAGAAGGTGGGTATGTGGTCTCACAGGACCAGGACCCCGACTCTAGAATTGGAACCATCACTCTGGGGACACAAAAGAACACACGTGCAGAGTGAGTGACACGAACCTGCCCTCCCTCTGGCACCTTCTCAGCCCCGGGGAACAGCTCCCAACCCACGGGCTCTCACAACAGTACTGGTCATGGTGACCGCACCTGCAGAATTGCTCAGGATGTTTTTACACTGATCCTCAAGGAGGCAGTGGGGGCCAGGGGACTCGATCTGGGGAGGTACACTCACCAGTGAACTCGCCGTGGGTGACTCTGGGGCTGAGATGGGGCGTGATCTGGAAGGGCAGATTCTTGTCTCTGGCCCCTCCTTTCTCCCTCTCTGCTTCCTGGGTCCCATTGGTTGAGCAGCTTTCCATGTTGCGGTAAGGCTCAAGATTCATTCCTTTTTTATGGAAAAAATAAAACTTCGCTAACTAAGTTTTACTATATAGAAATACTCTATTTTGTTTATCCACTCATCAGCTGATAGCCATTTGCACTATTTTCACTTTTTGACTATTATTAATAATTCTGTAGTGAATGTGACTGTATAAGTTATTGTGTGGATGTATATTTTCATTTCCTGTGGCTATTGTTAAAATAAAATAAAATAAAATGGAAGCCAGACTTGAGGTTACCCTGAGCAGATAAAAACAAGCCATATAAATGAAACTTCGGTTGTTTCTTGTACAAGGTGTGACTGAAACACACAGCGAATACTTAAATAAAATGTCTTACCCTGCAGACACAGAACTGCTGCCGACAGTGGCAAGGATCATGGGATATGTGGGTTTGAAGCAAGGAGGAATATAAAGCGGGATTGACAGTGCATCTTTTACTGTGGCAAATATATCCTATCGTTAATGAAGTGTGTTGGTGCAGTTTAGATGTACATGATGATCACATTCATCATATGGAGCTTGTACCCGTACAAGCTATACCACGATTCTTAATTTTCTCTCTCCTTCCCTTCTGCCCCCTCCCCCTTCTTTTTTATAAAAGCTGTGTTTCCATTTTATCTTTCTTTTCTTGTATTTTTTCTTTTGCCTTCCTTCCTTTCCTCTTCCTCCCTCCCTTGTGCCCCTTCCCATTTGAATATTTTCTTCCTATCTTGCAATATCTATTATACATTTTGAACCTTATTTAAATTTTCAGGTTCTCACAGCAGAGAAACAATGCGGTATTTATGCATGTGTGTCTGATTTATTTCACTGAAGAATACGGTCTCTAGGTGAACCCAGTGAGGTTCCCCTTAGTGGAGTGATCTAACCCTGTGTTGAGGGGGACGGACTTTAAGAGGGGTGAGGGGAAACAAAGTGATAACTGAACAGAAATATAGTGGAATCAAGGCTAAAGGACAAAGGATGATCACCCACGTCTTGGAAAACTGGAGAGGAGGACAGGAGAGAAAGGCTGAAAGAGAAAATACAGAAGCAGACCGGAAAGGATAGAGACAATGTTCATTTACATGTAAATATCAAAGACTCTACAAAGACAATTGAGGAAAGAGAGAAACACGATGGACAGAACAAAACAATCACTCTCAAAACCTACACAACTCCCCACCCCCCAAAATAACAGCAGAAAAAGGAAAATGAAGCAAACTAATAAATCAAGAGAGAAAGAAGAAACAAATTTCCACCGGTGCCCAAAGTTTTGTGGTAGTATAGTGCCCAAATCAAAGCCCAGATCTGTACTGGGTAGCCCTGCCAAGTCTGCAGTGCAGTTAGTGCCGAGCGCAGGGCTGATCCTGGCCTGTGGGTGCAGAGGCTGGGGCCGGAGTCTGCAGCCAGCAGTTCTGTGTACGATCTGCGCACATCTCCTTACCCTGAGTGTCTCGGCATCGCTCTCCCAGCTGCTGTGGCGCTCTCACACAGAGACAGCCTGAAGCTGCTCCCAGGCCTGTGTACAGCTGGCCCCTCCTGGACCTTGTGCAGCCTCCTCTCTCCCACACCACTGGCTCCTCTCATGGGCTGGTCCGAGGGTGGCAGGGGCAGGGGGAATTCTGGCTTCCTGTTCCTTGTCCCTCTGCACCCAAGGCTGCAGGAGTACTGACTTCTCAGCCCAAGACTGCTTGAATTCCACATTCACAATTCATGTCCCGCTCTTGCACTGGTCAGTCACAGGGCAGGAGAGGTCAGGCTATTCCACACACTACCCTCATCACCTCTGCTCTGGTCCCTAACCTTGTCACAAGAGGTTCCCATAGCCAATATGGCACACACACACACACACACACACACACACGTACACACGTACACACACACACACACACACACACACACACGAAAAACAAAAAAACCGGCAGCCCATCATGGAAGAAGTAGCTTTCTGGTCCCTTGCCCCTGCGTGTACCAGTGAAATTTGCTGCCAGGCAGCAGCTTTCTCTGATCAGAGGAAGGCAAAAGAGGAGAGGGCCCTTATATCCCAGATATCCTAGAGTTAGCCGCACTATTTCAGTCCATAAGCTTTTTGGAAGCTCCCCCAGTGGCAGTCCTGCTCTGCATGCAGGCGGAAGACTCACAGGCATCCCTACGGGCTGGATAATCACTTTATAAAGTCCTATGCCTATGTTTTGTTTGACCTCCAAGACTCTTATTTCAGATTAATTTTTGTATCAGGATGTATGTCCCTTCTTTTCTTCCAGTTACCTGTGTTTTTAGTTCATTTTCTCTGAGTAGCTCCAGCTTGATTCCTACTCTATTCAGCCTTATTGAAATTTAAATATTTTGTAATTTATACATTCACCATATTTTTCAATTACACCTCAGGAATGTTTCTAATAATCATAAACAAAACTTAAGTCACTTTGCAAAAATGGTTTAAGAATCATCTGCTGTCTGAAAACCTCCACTGTAATGACCAGTCATTGTAAAAGTTAAAGTTCTTCAATTTTGCTCAGAAGACAGTTTGTAACCCTTGTGATATCATTGTTCTGAGGTTCTGAGGTCTCCACTGTAATGACCAGTCATTGTAAAAGTTAAGTTCTTCAATTTTGCTCAGAAGACAGTTTGTAACCCTTGTGATATCATTATTCTGAGGTCTCCCTACCCTTTTACCTGCACAGTAAGCTTTAAGGACTTTTAAAATTTGATTTAATTTGGTGTGCTTTTATTTCTGACAGTACAGATCTACAGGTCACGTGGTAACTCTATGGTTAATCTTTTGAGGATCTTCCCGGTTGGTTTCTAGTGAAACCAATTGCTGCCTTCCTGCTAGTAGTATAGGAGTTTAACCTCTCTCTTCAACACTCATTGTCATCCCATTTCTTGATTACAGCCATCCTCGAGGGTGTGGGATAGTATCTTGTGACATAAATTTACATTTCTCTGAGGACTAATGACATCGAGCGTCTTTAATCTTTAAGCCATTTACACTTCATATAATTTCTGAAAATGTAGAATTATATTTTCCAACCTGTTTACATATGCATCTGTGTCCCACTATTCCTTCATTATAGCCTTCTTTGGTGTTAGACAGATATGATATAATACACAATTATAATTGCCTTGTTGTTTCTTTTAGCACACTTTTCAGTTATTTTCTTAGTGGTTGTGCTTAGTAGTTATCCTGTTTTCCAGTGGTTTTCTTAGTGGTTGTCCTGTGATTCGGGCCTCTCCCTTCCCTCCAAAGCATCCTTCCAAAGGTAGGGAAGCTGGAGAGGAAGGGAAGCCTCGGTTCCATGCACAGAGCAGGGGCCAAGAGGAAGCAGAACTCCAACGGGCTGATAAGAAGAGAGGCAAAGAAGGGGACACCAGGGACTATATAGAAGGAGCGAGGGACCTCTGGACAGACCTCTAAAATAGAAGGGGCACTCAGACATTCTGTGGGAGCAATGATGACATGAAATGGAAGTTTCGACCCAGGTCAGAGTGAAGATGATGGACTCAAAGAGACCAGGCCTCTGGGCTAGGGTGGAATGCCAGCCACCACCACCTAAATAGCAGAAACAGAAGACTTCCTTCCCCCACACACATTAGGGTCGGGTGTGCATCAAGTTAGGCACAGGGACGGCAACTCAGACCCTAAGGTCCCTTGCAAAACCCAAGGAGCCTGGGGACTTGGCCTGAGACTGCAGGTCCCCAGCTCAGAGCTGCGAACCATGAGCCCCAGGAGACAGGGTCCAACAAGGGAGAGGCCTGTGCTGGGGACCACCGCCTGGTAGACTCACAGCCTCCAACAGCAGGTGATGTGCTTGGCTGTGGGCCCAGGTCATCACATTTCCTGGTCCTGAGACACCAGCAAACACCAAGAGGGACAGGCCCTGCTTGCTGCCAACAGGGTGACTGCTGCCAGCTGAGTGTGGGCAAAGGGGGACGAAGAGCCTGGCACAGCTGCCTGGGTCTGAGGAACATGGCGAGGTGCTCTGCCTGTCTGGAGCCATCTCCGGTCATCACCCCAAGACTGATGTCTGTCCTGAGAAGGTCACTGTGGGACCTAGGGGGAAGCTGATCAAAGACATCCTTCCCCTGAGCCACGCGCAGACACCACCGGCCTTGCTGCACAGAGGCTCCCTGCCTTCCAGCGGAGCCTCACCCTACCCCTCTTCAACTCCCTGGGCCACTCTCCCAGCTACAAGACCAGTGCCCGGCCTGTTGCTTCTCCCTGCTGGGCCAATACTGGGGAGTTGGACTTCAGGGCATGCTGGGGACCAGGCCTTCGTGACATAGCCAGCAGGTCCCATGAAGATGACACAGGGGTCTTGTGATTGAGGCATGGGGGGTGGTCAGAGTCCTCACGTGGTGGACTTTCCAGAACAAGGCCTGGGACAGCCAAGCTGGATGGGCCTGCTCAAGCTGACTTCACCCTCTGCCATGCTCCTCTTTGCCATTCTCAGAAGGAACAAGCCACCCTATTTGTCATCAGAGGAAGACTGGGGACCACCTGGGAGACAGGCCTCCTGCCTGAGAGGTGGCCAAGACACCACAGTTTCCACAGAAGGGAGACAAAGACAGGGTGTGACTTGCCAGAGGCAGAGAGAGGTAGCAAGCCCAGCCAAGCAGATCACTGTCCACAGGGTAGCTTGATAGTAGGTGTGAGGGGATATTAGGCCCAAGATGTACCGGCACAGGGACAGGAGCAAGGGCTTCCATGGACACTTGGGACACTGCAGACACTTGAGAGAAGAGCATCACCACCCCACCCCCACCCCCGGCACCACAACATCCTCAACAGGTATTCTCTGAGCACCTATAATGTGCTACGCTGCTTCTGGTGTTGCTGGGGAGGAAACGATATCTGTGTATGTCAGACCTTAACATTAACTCAAAGGGTCCATGAAATCCGATGGGGGATACACATTTATTTCTACTAAACTAATTAAAATTGAGCATTTCCTTCAATTGTGAACATAGGTAACAAAGCATAATAGTACTAGCAGTACATGTAATATTGCCAGCAATGAAAAGATTTCTATATGAATTAGGTATTACACATATCTACTAATGTATATTAGAAACAGAATTATTTCAAAAGCACACAGTTGGCAAACAACTTTTTGATACGCTACTTCACAGGTTAGGGAAGAGGCACGCTCCAACGCACAGGCAGGACGGAAGGAGGGGGCCAGCAAAGGTCTATGAAGAGCTGCCCGCCTCCTAAGATGTGAACCAAGAGAAGTGGGGTCCCTGAGCCCCGAGTGAGGGTGCTGATGGCACTGGGAGGTCAGGTGGCATCTGCAGAGCCCTGGCTCCGCAAGGCCCTAGTGGCGCACACCACAGAGAGACTGGCTGGGGGAAGCAGAGCAGGAATCTGCAAGAGGATACTCGGTGTGTGTGGAGCGGGCTGGGGAGCCAGGCTCCGGGCTTTGCAGAGCCACAAGCATCCCCCATGATGGGCCCTTGTGCTGTCACCCATGCCTGGACACAGACACTGCAGAAGTAATTAAGGCTGTAACTCAAAACCTTCTTTCAGGAGAAATTCCAAATTATGATGGCTTCACCAGGGACTTCTGCCAACTCTGAAAGGAAGAAATGAGGTCTGTAGGGCTGTTCAGATAGTCTATTTCTTTTTGATTGAGCTTTGCTACTTGTGTCTTTCAAGGAACTTGTACATTTATATAAATTGTCAGCTTTGTTGACATAAAGTTGTACATAATATTCCGTTATTTGTCATAACACCACTCCCATTCTTAAAAGGGCATGAAGCATTTTGGTCTGTACTTTCTGAACAAAATTTTAGAAAATTGACTTTTAAAATGCGTTAAAATTAATTCATCCTGACTGGAGTCCATTCTGGGAATGCAAATTGGTTTAAACATGTGAAAATTATTCAGTGTAATTCAGCACATGAACAACTAAAGAAAGAAAAAGTTTACATACACTCAATCAATGTAGAAGCAACATTTGATTAAACAAACAAACACAAAGCTTCCCCCAAAACAAGATAATATACTGTTATCTGACAAATCTATAGCTGACTGCATACTTAACAGTGAAAAATGAATGTTTTCCTCCTAAACTCAGGAACAAGGAAGTGATACCCATTCTTACACTTGCTGCTCAACTTTGTAGTGGATGCAATCGCCAGGAGAATTAGAACTGCAATCCAGATTGGGAGAGAAGCAAATGATCTTTATTCACAGATGACAAGATTATCTATGTGGAAAACCAAACAATGGGATCTACTGAAAAGCTACTAGACCTAATTGTTAATTTGATAGCTTCAGGGTGCTGCAAAATATCAATAAAGAAAATTAATCACATGTGTATATACTACCAATGAACAATTACAAATTAAAATTTTAGAAAGTATCAATTACAACCACATCAAAAATACGAAACTGTGAGAATAAATCTGGCAAAGATATGAAAGATCTGTCTCCTGAAAACCACAAAAATTGCTGAAAGAAATTAAAAACCAAAGTAAATGGGAAATAGAAAGAGAGAGACAGACAGAGGCAGAGACAGAAACGAGACAGAGACAGAGACAGAGACACAGAGAAAGAGAGACAGAGAGAGACAGACCTTGTTCATGGGTCAAAAGACTCTGTGTTGGTGAAACACTGCTTTTTTCCCAAGCTAATCCACAGATTCAATTTAATCTCAATAAAAAATCCCAAGTTATATGAGAAACCAAAAGCATAAATAAATTACACAGCAAAATAAAATGAAATAAGAAACAGAGAGATAGATCCTTTGCAAATAGGAAGGGGACCAAGAGATGGCGGGGAGAGGGAGAGGAGGGGAAGGGAACAAAAAACTTAAAAAGGACCAACTCCCCATAATGAATATAATCACCATGTACTGCAAACGTGCACTAATAAAAATAACAATTTTTTTAAATCCCAGAAGGTTTTTTTTCCTAGAAACTAATGAAATGACTCTAAAATTCACATGGTAATGCAAAAAACCGAGACTAGTGAACACAGCACTGAAAAGAACAAAGCTGGAGAACTCACACTATATGATTTCAAAGATTATTATGAAACAATTCTAATCAAAACAGCATGGCATTTATGTAAAAATAGAAATCAGATCAATAGGATTGCATAGAGTACCAAAATAAATGCACACATGTATGGACAATTGATCTTTGACAAAGTTGCCGAGCAATGCAGTGGAGAGTCTTTTGAACAAATGATGCTGGGACAATTAGATGTGTGCGCGTGCATGCTCATGCTCACACACACACGGAGATGAACTTTAACCTGTACCTTGCATTACACGCAAAAATTGACTCAAGATGGACCAGAGACCTAAATACTAGACTTAAAACCATAAAACTTCTATAAGATAAGGCCTTTGTGACTTTGGGGTAGACAGAGAGTTTTTAGATGACACCAACAAGCACAATCTGTAAAAGAGAAAATTGGTACACTCAATCATTAAAATTTAGAATTTCTGTAAAAAATAAACACTGCTAAGAAAACAAAAAGGCAACCGACACAGTGGGAGAAAATATTTGCCAAGCACATGCCGGACAAAGGTCTTATATCTAGAATATTTAGAGAATTCTTACAACATAAGAATAAGAGGGAAACTCAATCATAATAAGATGAGGAAAGGTTTGAACAGGCACTTCACCAAAGAAGATATACAGGAGGCTAAGGAAGACATGAACACACACTCAGCGTCACTAGTCAGGGAAATCTACATTAAAACCACTGTAAGATTGTACTATACACTTACTGTAGTGGCCAAAATTCAAAAGGTTAACCATGTTAAGTGTTGTCAAGAATGCAGAGCCACTGGATCTGTCATATACTGCTGCTGGGAACATAAAATGGCATAATCACTTTGGCAGTTTGGTAGGTCCTAAGTGAAGTATACCTTTATTGTATTATCCAGCCTTGCTATTCTTCAATATTTACTCAAGTGAAAAGTATGTCTGCAGAGAAAGCTTTATGCGCAGTATCCCTGTTATGTTTTAAATATGCAGTAACAGTCATGCGTTGGTCCTCAATGCAACAATGTTCAGCAGTGACAGGGTTGTGAAAACACTCACTGCATTGATGGATGGATCCATTGATGAGTTGATAGCTGTATGGGCTCTTTGGGGGCACGCCTTTACAAGCTGTACATTGTCCCTGATGTCTGTCTCTCTCTTTTCCCACCCCATGTGCTATGAGGCTCATGTATTATGTACATGTAACAACTCCTCTAGGGTTCAGCAGACATTCTGCAGGATGGCTTCTTAAAATGTTTCTTCCAGCAACATCTGTCGCACTAAAGACTCTTCTTGTCTTAGAAGTCTCCCTCTGATTTTATAAACTGATTCCCTGATGTGTTTTGAGAGCACACTGCTCTAGCCCTTCAGTAAGGTCCTCACGCCTTTTTACCACATTGTCTACGGGCACTTTTTCTGAGTGATGACAGCATCATCTCCATTGTTGCTACTGTCACAACCACCTTGCCTCAGAACCGTTTCAACTGTTTCACCACTGGTCAACAAATCAACAACCAACAGCTTCGCTATCCACTCCTTCCAGTTTACTGACAATTCTGAAAGTATATTTTTTGCATAAGGTCAGACGTCACTTTTTCCCACCTGACACTAAAGCCTTCACAGTCACCACCTTGCTCATCATCATCATTGCCAAACATACGGCAGACCAGAGGCTGTGAGGACATTCACAACTGTGACTTTCGTCACTGTGCACCCTCAGTGCTAAGCCCCCTTTGAGACCTGTTGAGCCTGCTGCTAGCACGCTGCTCTGGACATGCTTTCATGTTTATTCTTCATGGATCTAAGGATACTGTTGTCATATGGGTGATTTCATTAAGTCACATTTTGGTACAGTACATGACATCAAAATTATTTTGATGAGAATTTCACCAGAAAGATGAACAGAATGGTTGTTCACGAATAACAAAATCCTCCAGTCTTCATTCGGTCCAGCTTTGCTGCACTGTGCATGAGGCTCTAGTACACAGTGTTTGGGAAGCAGTCAGCAAAGCTGTCCCTGCTGATCCACGCCTTTTCATAGCATAATGGACCACTAAGAAATTCTCTCCCTTAAAATAGCAAGGACGCAAGCTTCTTCCTATCCCAGCAAATTTACATTTCTGGGCATCCCCCCCCGCCCCATGAGCACAACCAGCTCACTTATTCAGCCCCGGGACTCTTAGTTCTTGTAGGGTCCTTCCATCACCTCTAGACAGTATCTTTCTGGGCCTACAGCGCAAAGACATTGAAGTTTCCTCAGCACTGTAGACTTGTATCAGCTTGTCCTAAGTGGTGATCTTAGCAAATTTATCAAGGAATCGCTTCACTTTGTAATCAGAGCTGCTTTATCACTATTTTGTTAAATGCTGCGTCTCTTCTTAAATTTCCCCATTTAATGCAATTATAAAATAAGTAGGTTCAAGTCAATGATTTTGCTACTCTTATTCCTCTTCTGTCTTTTATAAATTTATTTCTTTTCAATTAATTATACATTCTTATGAAATTTCTCTTAAATATTGCTTTGTTAAACATTCTTTATTAGCACCTGAAGGTTACAGTATACATCCTTAGCTATTACCATGTGCCCACTTTTAGTATTTTTACTGTTTCTATAGAAATGAAAGAATCTTACAAAAATATATATAACTCTACTCACTCCTTTTCCATTCCTCCTGTGATACCTGTCATATATTTACACACACGTTTATTATAAATGTGACAAGACTGTTTTTATGTTAAGGATATTATTGAACACCTCGGGTACTTGCTTTTCTTCCTGTGTTCTGCTGTCTGCTGGGGCATCACTACTCTTAGCCTGAGGCACTCACTGGTATGTTCATTTATAAGCAGTTCTGCTGATGAATTCTCTCAACAGTTTTTTGTTTGAAAATTACTTATTTAGCCTTCAATTTTGAAGGATATTTCCACTGGGGAAAATATTATAGTTGGTAAGTCTTTCTGTTTTTTTCTTTAGGATTTCATTTTATTTCACATTTTAACAATGTCTTTCCAATATCTCCTGGCTTCCATTTCTTTTAAAGCAAATTTAGCAATTAGTATGACTCATGTTCAATTGAAAGTAATATCGCACATATTTTTCTGGCTATTTTTTAAGTTTTTGGATTGTTTGGTTGGTGGGTTGGTTTTTCTTTGGCTTTTGGAAATTTGGTTAAGTGCCTAGTTGTGGTTATTCTTCCTGGGCTTCACTGGAACCTTTGAATTTGTGAGTTGAAACCTATGGACTTTTTATGACACATCCTCAAATATTGAATCCACTCCATTTTCTCTCTCTCTACTCCTTCTGGAATTACAAGTACATACATGTTGGATATTTTTAGTGGACATTTTCTTATCCTACGTCCAGTTTGCTGTATGTTTCATGTTGACTTTTTCATTGAAGTATTCTGCATTACACTCATTTATCTCCTGCTGTTTAAAGACATTCCTACGTGGCCTGAGTTTGAGATAGTGTATTTTTTTAATATCTAAGATATTAATTTGGCTCTTTCTTAGACATTCTAATTGTTTTTTAAGTTCCATATACTTTCTACTATTTTAGCCAAATTTTCATTCTTTTCTTTTATGCAAAAATAGGTATTATTTTAAATGTTTTGTTACTGTACTGTTACAGCTTTCTGTACTGTTAATATTGTTCTCCTTATTGGATTCAGAGACATCCAATTTTTATTACCTTCCTAGTAAGAAAATAGTTTGACACAGTTATTCAAGAAAGTACATGGCAGGGGCCTGGGGATTTAGCTCAGCGGCACAGCGCCTGCCTGGCAAGCACAAGGTCATGAGTTCGATTCCCGGTACTGGAAAGAAAATATAAAAAAAAAAAAAAAAAAAAAAAAAGTACATGGCAAAAAATCAAATAATATGCCAATAAGAAAAATTTCTTAAAATGTTTGTATGCTTTAATGTATTAAATTAATTTCTAGGAATATAATTATTAGAAATCAGTAGATGTATGAAAACTTGTCTGAGAACGTCTATCTTCACTGGCCCACTGCTACTACAGTAAAAAATAGAAAGCAATCTATGTGTTCAATAAATGAATCAAAAAATACATTGTGATCTACTCTTATGATATACAGTTGGTCAGAACAGTGACATTTTAAATAATTACTGAAGGACAAAGGAATGCTCATGATTACATGGTAGAAGAAGTGTCTGGCTCTAAACTGTGTGAATGTACATGAATTTGTCTACAACCATACATTAGCTGGGTCGCTCTGTCCTTTTAGTATAAAAGTAAGTTGGTTTTCAACCCTTTTTACAATTCTCTGAAAAGAGCAAAGACCTCCTCAAGATTACCAGAAACTATTAGGGATTCGTGTTTTTTCCTGACATTTAGGATTCTGACATTTTTATCCTACTAATGTCTCATTCTCATTTGCATATACTTCCTATTGATCTTTTCTTCTGTCTACTGCACATAAACACAACTGGGATAGAATATATTAACATTTGTCTGTCAGTAGGTTTGTTAGGATTTTTAAATATTCAACTATTTTTATTTTACTCATTATTCTTTCAACATTTTTATAATAACATTATTGAATTTTATTGTACTGATCTACTGATAGGTTCATAGATGTATGGGCTATTAGGAGGTGGAGTCTTGTTGAAGCAAGTAGGGCGCTGGGGGCCTGAGTTTGAAAGATGTATCTTGTCCCTTGCCCCTCCCCCACCCTTCTCTCCTCTCTCTTCTCCTGCCCTCTCCTCTTCTCTTCCTCTCTTTCTCCCTCTCTCTCTCCTTTCTCCTTCCTAGCTGCAATGAGGTGAGTACTCTCCTCAGTCATATGCTCCAACCATCATGATATTCTGCCTTGCCTTGGGCCCAAAGCAATGGAACCAGTTGACTATGGACTGAAACCCCTGAAAATATTAGCTGAAATAAACCATTCCTCCTTTAAGCTTATTTTCTCTGATATTTTGTCACAGTGACAAAAAGCTGACTACCATGACTTTCAAACTGGAAACAACCCAAATGTCTACCAAGAGATGAATGAATAAGTCCATTATCGTATATGTATGCAATGGAAAGCTAGTCAGCAACAAAAAGGAATGAACTGTATACTCATCAGTATAAGTAAATCTACACTATTGTTTCAATGCATGTGTCCCTCCAAAATTCACATTAGAACTTGAACCCAAAAGTAATGATACAAAGAAACAGGGGCTTAGCTGAATGTAGTTCTATGACCCTCTCATTCTGGCTACTTGGAAAGCGGAGGCAGGAGGATTGCAAGTTTGAAGTCAGCCTGGGTAACTCAGAAAGACCCTGTCTTAAAATAAAATTAAAAAGAGCTGGGAATGTAGCTCAGAGGCGGAGAGCTTCCCTAGTGTTCACAAGGCCCTCAGTGGTTCAATCACCAGAACTGCAAAAGGAGAAGCGGGGCAGCCTTTGGGGAAATGATAAAGGCACAAGGGCACCGCCCTCATGAATGGGATTATGATCTTATAGAAGAGGTTTCAGAGAGCTGCCTGGCCTTTTCCCCCTTCCATCTCTTCTTCCACATGCCGATGAGGTGTTTATCCCTTTGTGCCCCTTCAGACCAGGGGAGATGCAGCAAGAAGGTGCCATCTATGAAGCAGAGAGACGCATTCACCAGCCACTGAATCTGCCATCCCCTTGATCTTTCAGTCTGCAATGTGTGAAACAAATAAATATATCTCTGTTCTCTATCAGTCACCCAGTGCTCAGCTACTTTAACTAGTTAAAATGGCTGAGCCTGGGTAGTTTCTGAGTTATGGAGGCTGGGGAGTCTCAGATCGAGGCATTGTCATTTGGTGTCTGACAAAGGCCTTCTCACTGCACCCTCCAGAAGGGAGGGACACTCTTCATAGGTGAATTACCCAAATGACTAGGGGCCTCCATGCCGGGTGTGAGGGACAGGCTCTCGAGGCCTAACCACCTCTCAATCCTACCACATCAGTGACACCGGAACTTGGCAGGGGACGCCTTTAAACAGTAGCAGCGCGTGGCCTCAGGCGTTTGAGTATAGCAGCACAAACAGACTAAGAAAATCTCTGCATCATTTTGTTGAGTGAAAGGAACCAAACACGAAAGAACATGTATTATATTATTGCACTTATATAAAATTCTAGAAAATACCAACTACCCTGTAGCGACAGCGAGCAGATCAGTGGTTCCCTGGGGATGGGGAGGAAGGGAGGGGGAGATTAGGAGGGGCTGAAGAAACTTTGATGGTAATGAATATGTTTATCACTTTGTTTGTGCTGATGGCTTCATAGTAGTATGCGCGTGTGTGTGCCTGTGTGCGTGCATGTGTGCGTAAGAGAAAGAATCTTATCAAATCATGTGCAATTTATTGTATGTCAAATATACCTCAATAGATTTGATTCTTTTTAAAAAGAACACCTACAAGTAAAAAGACAAACAACTGCATAAAATTGGGCAAATTACTTGAATAGACACTTTAAAAAGAAAAGTACAGAAATGGCCAGTGAGAACATAAAAACATACTGATGTGATTAGTCATCAGGGAAATGATCATTGAAATCATAATGAGATACCACTTTACACCCACTTGAATGGATAAAAATAAAGGCTGACAACCCCAAATGTTAATGAGGATGAGAAAGAAAATGAATGCTCATACATTTCTAGTGGGAATATAAATTGCACAACTACTCTGAAAAACATTCTGGTTGTTTCTAATAAAACATACAACTATCTTATGACGTGGCAATTCCTCTCCCTGCTATTTACCAAGAAAGATGAAAGCATATGTTGACATAAAAGTGCGTACATGAATATTTATATAGTAGCTTTGTTTATAATAATGAAAACTGGAAATAGTTCAGGTAATAAATTGATGAATTAATAAAAGAACTCTGATGTTTCTATACAATGGGAAATTACTCAACAGTGAATGGAAAGGAGCACAAACAGGTTTAACAACTTTAAGTCTCAAAAACATTGTAGTGGAAAAAAGAATACAGACATAAATAGAACATACTATGTGATTCCATTCATATGGAATAGTAATTGGGCAAATAGGCAAAAGTAATCTATAGTGGGAAAAATCGGAACAGTAGTAGCCTCTAGGGAATGTGGTAGAGGTGGACTGGAGGGGGGGCACAAGAAAAATTTCAGAGCTGTTGGTAATGTTCTGTATCTTGATAGGGACTTGGCATATGCATTTGTCGGAACTTACTGTATAGGGCACTTAAGATCTGTGCAATTTGCTAAATGTAAATTATACCTTCAAAAAAAACCTTCAACAAATGTTGATCTCGAGTTAGTGTTATGTGTGCTGAAGTGCTTAGAGGTGAACTGTGCCTAAAGTGTGGTGATATCTTGTGTCACCACACTTGAAGTGCTTCAGTAAAATACAGACACCCACACACTGAAGCATAACGCTGATTGTAGACTACTAGTGATTGGTACATGGGAACAAACCTTTCGATTGTTCTGTATATGGCAAAGCTTTCATAATAAAATGTAGAGGCAAATGAGAGGAATGTTCTCTAATGAATAAAATTGTTATTAGAATAATTAGGAAATAGGTTACAATCATTATTGCTAATAATGCATGAAATAATGCTTATTAATAGAAATGAAGAAAAGAAGCTGAACCGGTCCCTCAGCACAGCTCAGTACTGGGCTCCCTCTCTCCAGCCCCTCCCCCGCCTTGCTCATGGCACACCAACTGCGCTTTCCTTTTGATTCTGGAATATGTCAAGGTTAGCGTTTGTACTTTTGTCCGTGAGTGCTCTGACTTCACTGCAGCCCGCCCCACAAGCCCCACCACCACTCGGCAACGTCACCCCAAGTGACATTCTTTCAAGTTTTCACCAGTCTTCCTAGGTGTTCAGCGTTGATTCTTGCTTCTTACTGGCTTTCTGAAGCAATCAGAATCTTCAGGTAAGTAGTAGCTTGTTTCCCCTGGCTTAGCCGAGTGCAGGGCTGTAATATAGTCTTAGGTTTCTGGTGACTGGGGAAACAGAAGAATCATCTGGAAGTGGCTGTCACCTGCTTGCGGTGCCTCTGACCCCAAGGATCCTGTGTTTTTCCTGTAGAGTAAGACCTGCTTTTTTGAAATTAAAGCAAGGACTTATTTGTTGGTTGTGCCCCGCAAACGCACACATACATACTGCATGCTCGCAGTGCGTGCCCCTTAGGACAGGGCTGAGGTCAGGATTGCTTAGAGCTGTGGCTCCCTGTCTGGGCTCAGGGCATGGCTGTGAGGAGTTCTAACTCTGAGCGTGGCCCTCTGCCCTTCACCTACGCCCCGTAGCCCACCACCACCCTGAAGGCGCCCAAGGGAGAGCAGTCCTTTCCATCCCTCATTCTCTCCTTCCTCTGCGGGACCATTTGTTCGCTCGTCATTCATTCATCATTGGTGCACTCATTCCAGTTTGCCTTGCTCGCGGGTCCGGCCGCCCCACCTCTCCGCCTCGCTCCGCCCCATCTCCGCCCCCTTCCCTCCCCGCCCCCCTTTTGGACCAATCGGGACTGGCAGGCCGGGCGGGGTAGAGTCCGGGGCGGAGCCTCACTTCCCCAGTACCCCCGGCAGCGCCCACGGCTCCGGAAACGCGCCGCGGGGCTGCTGGGCTCTGCCGGGCTCGGGCGGCGGCTCAGCGGCGCTTCCTGCCACGCCGGGCCTGCTAGGGCCGGGCCAGCTCCCCTCTGCTGAGGGCCGCCTCCGGGCCTGGGTGAGCGTGCCTGTCGCCGGAGAGTGCGCGGGCCAAGTGCTGGTGCGGGCGGCGGGAGGGACGGGCCGTGCGAGTCTGAGTGGTCCGAGTGATCGCGAGGGAGGCGGAAGGATGTGCGGGCCGGAGTGAGCGTGCGGGACCGGCAGCGGGAGAAGGTGCTGGGGCTAGGGTGAGTGTGCGGGCCGCGGGGAGAGAATGCGGGGGAGGGGGCGTCTCAGCCACGCGGCGGGCCCTTGGCAGAGGGGGCCGGGTCCCTGATGGCAGGGACCACGAGGCCCGAAGGCCTTCCCCGGCGGGCAGGGGGCGGCGGTCAAGGGCGGGAATCGCAGATCTGTGGAGGCCTGCACTACTCCAGGGAGGACGCTACGGGGTGGAAAGCAGTCGGGGGTGAGAAAGAGGACCCCCTCAGAGCCCCAAGTGCCATGGAGGCTGAGGGGAAAGGACATGGGGAGCCTTAAAGGACTTGTCTCCAGTGGGGGGAGGGACTGCACCCCTGTCACTGACGCTGGTGGCGGTTCGTGCTGAGGGCGTCCCTCCTTTGCGTTTGGGTGAGGGTCGAGCCTCAGCTAGGCAGAGATGGGATTCTATAGGTTGTCTAGCGCCACGAAGAAGTGAGCAGCCCCTGCTTGGTGAAGAGAGCCCAAACCCTGTCCGAGGCTTTTTCTCTTGCACTGTGGAGGTCCCCGGTCTCCCGCTGCGCCCCCCCCCCGCCCCCTCGCCTTCAAGTCCTTTGCTGTCCCTCCAGTCTCTATTTGGGTGATTAATCACACGTCTTCACGCCATGGGTACCCTCACTGGCCTGCTGCTCAAAGCCCAAGGTCTCTTTCAGACGCCACCCCACCCCCCGCCCCCTGTTCCTGGCCCTCTTCCCAGAGGTCCCACCCCGTTCAGACACCTTCCAGCCAGCCTTGGCCAGGCCAGGCCAGTGGCCTCTCTCCAGTCTGATCAGTGAAACATTTCCTCCTCAACCTCAGCCCCAACATTTTCCTGGGAAAGCACATTTCAGAGGGGATTGCTGGAATGGCACCTCCTCCGGGACAGGGACCAGTGCTGCCCCAGCCCCTCCCCCCTTGGGCCTTTCTGTACAAGCAACTTGCACAGTGTCTGGCACGGTTTGGTGCATTCCCCAAAACTGTTCCCAGCTCTATATTTAGAAGCCTAAGGAACAGTGATTTCTACCCTTCCATTGGTGAGAGACCCCTGAGAAGATCTATTAGAAAGTGTGATGCCTCTTCCCACAAGTCTGACCCGCATCACGGCTCCGTGGGCTCCCATCTGAGGAGGCTCTTTCCCAGGAGCCTTGTGTGATGTTAGCTAGAGATGACAGAGCGTACACATGCTAGTGTCCACATCAGGAGTCCCCTGGAGGACTTGTTGGAAAATGCAGATTCCTTGGCCCAAGCTAGACCTGCTGCCACTCTGCCACTTGAGTTCTTGCTGAACTCCAAACCAGGTTCCTGACCCAGTGACCAAGCTCTTCCAAAGCTGCCTGGGCTCCGTGAATGACCCAGGGCCCCTTGAGATTTGTATGGCATCCCACATCACACCCAGTTTAGAGTCTAGGCAGGATAGCCTCAATGAGGCCAGATTTACAATTTATTTTGATTTTTAGTAAGATGCCACGCGTCTTCTTGGGGAAATGGGAACATAAACCTTTCCTCAATTAAGTACAACAAACACTACAAAATCTCCTTCTGGTCTACCTTCTGGCTTTTTATAGAAGGGAAAGAAGATGGAAACCTAAACAGAGAAAGACAGGTGCCCAGGCAAAGTGAGAGAGGAAACAGATGCCTTCCCACCCACACACACAGAAAAAGGCACACACAGACACAAATATCCCAAGAGAAACAGACTTTCCTGGTGAGACACCCTCTCTTTTGGCCCGTTAGGATTTTGCAACTTCAGTGTAGCAGTCAGCTTGCACAGTATGGGATGGGCCCCAACCAGGCCTGCCAGGTTGAGAGAAGGTCAGGTCCAGGGCCCAGCACACTGCTCACATCTTGGGCTGGTTGGGGACCTCAGGCACAGCCCGCCCTGCCACTGAGCACTTACTCTGCAGCCGGACAGGTTCCTGGAAGGTACACATGAGTCTGCTTCTGTTCACGTGGATTATTTCAACCCAACAGGTTGGACCTTGTCTGCTGGACTACTCACTTGGAGTTGTTCTGAGACATGATGAGTTACCCTTGTGTGCCTCCTTTGGGTAAGTCTAGGTGTTTGCAGACCATGTCTGCTGGCCATAAGTGGGCCCAACAGTTAGAAAACCCATGGGTGGGAGCACAAGTTGGTGAAGAGTGTTCTTCTGGTTCTGGAAGCTCTTACATTTCCATATATGCAGCTGCTGCTCAACTGTCTGCCCAGAGACAGTTCCCACAATTGTAGAGACTCAGCTCAGGGGAGAGAAGGTACCCAGTAAGGAGAATTAGGAATCCAGGTGATCAGCACTGGGTGGGGGAGCTAGATCTCTTTGTGAGTATTTCCACCCTTCCATGCATATTTGCTCTGCCCCAGAACTAAACCACACACTGCAAGCCACCTGTTGTTTTCTGGCTAGACTCATGCTTCATGGCCTGAGAACATTCTGCTACAGGTCCTTATTTAGGAACTTAAGGAACTCCAGATGTTTGGGACACACCTTGGAAACTTCTAGAAGCTCCCAGGTAAGTGTCCTTTGGGTGGCCTTGCTGCCCCTCCCCTCCCCCACTGCCCAGGGAAGGACAGCACCTCCCCAAGGAGGTTGCTTGGCTATTTTATGATGCAGGCCGCT
Source organism: Chinchilla lanigera (assembly GCF_000276665.1). Taxonomy (NCBI): domain Eukaryota; kingdom Metazoa; phylum Chordata; class Mammalia; order Rodentia; family Chinchillidae; genus Chinchilla; species Chinchilla lanigera. The sequence goes on from NW_004955580.1 coordinate 85,989, forward strand.
GATGGCTGATCCTTTAGGCTCAGAAACTACCTTTAGTGGAAGCCACATCCTGAGGATATCCTAAGCTCAAAGGTGACGAGAAGCCACTGAATTATCCCCCCATTTTTCTGACATGGGTTGGTTTTTGTCACTGTTGAATTCACCTCTCAATTTCTGTTCTTTCAGACCAAAGTAAAATGGTTATTTTCTGGGTGTCTTAGTGTTTCTGATTCCATGCAATAAACTGAAGTAAGTTGGTTGCCTAGCCTTGGGATCTGTAGCACATGGCAGGAAGGTTGTTTCACTTGCACCAACTCTCAAGTTTAGAAAGTACACGTTTCCAAATTGTCTGGCAGCAGGTGAGCACGGGCACCACTGTGCTGCACGTCGTCGAACAACAGCAAATACTTGTTAAACAGCTGCAGCACACACAGCACTTGGCTAGGTCCAGTGTGGAATCCACAGTTGACCTTGGCTGGGCCTGTGCTCTTTGGAAGTTGATAGCTTTTAGCCCGTCTTTAGGTCAAAGAAGGAGTTGGAGATTTGTCTTCCCATAGTGTTTTTCTCTGCTTCCATTTCCTGGTTGTAAGTAGGAGTATACTTTGCAAATCCAGGTTGTGCTCTTCTGGTCTGAGTGAAAGTGCTGTGTGTTCAAGGTCAGCAGTACTCTCTGTGCCCATTGGGTACACTACAGTGAATTTCATGTTCTATCTGGAATTGCTTTGACCTTGATCTCCAACCCATTTCAGAAAGCAGTGGACACCTGCGATTGTCACTTTTGTTATAACATCCAGCTTCTTTTCCAGATTAGTTCCACCATTTTAAAGTAGAACAGTTGTGCAGTGTGGATTCTAAGTGATCCGATTGCCCTCAGGATTGATGATAATTTTATTTTTAACTGCAGAGGGGATTAATGTATGTTATCTTTTTTCTTAATTATCTTCCTTCACTTCTCATGAAGCTCTTTTACATGGTACACTCAGTTAATTATGTGGAGTTGAGCTTCCTTTTCTAAAAGTATAGCCTGCTTTTCTCCTCCCATTCATATGAGTACCTTCTAAATTAGCTCTGTGTGTCTGAGCTCCGGTACTGTGGATGATGATCACATGGGCATCGAGAGCTAAAGGGCTCTCAGGCCAAATCCCTTGGGACAGCTGGTCCAGGAAGGGCCACTCCTATTGCTTAATGAGAAAGGACAATTAACAATTCATTTAGGGGTTGTGGCTCCAGAATTTCAACAGTTAATCATGCCAGTTAAGTGAAAACACTTCGGTAAGGTTCGCTCAATTAAATGGAACACTTCAGGAGGATTTGGTCAATTAAAAGTAGGTGGCTCAGAAGAATGTGTGTGTGTGTGTATGCGCACGCGTGTGCGCACACACATGCACGTGCAGTGATATTTTTCCTGAGCAAGAGAGAGAGAAAAGAAAGAGGGGGAAGGGAGAGGGAAAGAGAGTGATGTATGTGTCTTGTGTGGTGAGGGTTTCAAATGGAATGTTAATAGGGTGGTTTAAAGGCTGCCCCCAACCCCATACATACCATGAGGCCTCCAGGATTCCCACCACCAGCCCATGTTCTGGTGTTGCCTGGCTTTACGGGGTAGCATATTATGTCTTTCTACTCTGGTATTCAAAAAGTCTCAAGTCTTAGGAGCCGGACCTTAAGTAAGCCACTTAACTTCATGGTCAATGGCTTCCTTCTCCATAAGAGAGACGTGGTAATAACCGAAGGTTGTGATAACGAAATTATGTGAAAAGAGTCACACAGCCGTAAATATTCATTCCCAGTGCTCTGCAAGTAGAAGTCCTCTGCTCCATTCAGCCATGCCGCGACACATTGCACATATATGCCAACTTGGTGCCGAGAGCAGCCGAGGACTCGGGTGACCAAGAAAGCCAAAGCCCTGTCCTGTTAGAGCTGATTTTTTCCTGGGAAAAGGAAGCAATTTCATAGAAGAAGATTTAGCAAGTAAAAGTGTTCTGGATAGGTAGGATAGGGGTAGAGGATGAAGAGGTTCAGGGGAGACATTAAGTTGAGCCCTTATTGGAAGGTGCCTCCTAGGACAACTGTGGGGCCGGGATTATTGGCAGGTGCGCAGGCCGTGAAGGCCACAGCCTTGGCATATCCAGAACTGCATGAAGGCCAGTGTGTCTGGATGGAGTGACTGAGCTGGGACAGGGCAGGATCTGTGATTGCTGAGCTGGGCCAGTGCCTTGTAAGGGAGGCGAGGGCTTAAGTCAATGACCCAAGGGCAGAGAGAAGAGGTTTGTAACAAATCTTTTACAAAAAGTACAGATAGGACATGTGCCCTCCTTTCTGTTCCATTTGGCAGCCAAACATCAATTTCAATTGGAAATTAATTTTTAAATAAGTTGTGTAAGTAATTCATGACCAGTTTATTTTATATTGGAAGGAAAACTCAAACTGTTTTGTTTATATTGGAAGGAAAACTCAAATGAATGTGTATCCATCAGGCCAGAGAAGCCCTGTCCTGGTGACACTGGGACATTAGAGGGAGGGCTTCCCTGCTGAACACCTGTAGATGAACTTAGAAATTGGGGGAGCACCTGTGCTGGGATTTTAGGGCCAGCTGAGGCCTTCTGCCCGTGTGCACTGTACTGGCAGCTTGCAGGGAGGACCCTGGGGGTCTGTCTTGAGGCTTCCTGGCTGCCTCCCTTTGCGGACGGCCCTCAAATTCCCACCAGCCCTTGTTCTCTGTGCTTGCTTTGCCCATGTGAGCATCCCAGAAAACGCTGGTCTTTGGAGCCCAGCTCGGTGGCTGCTGCCCATATCCTCCCGCGTGCCCGGCACTTCCCCATCTACACTGCCCAGCGCTCTTACGCTTGTTCTTCTCTGCTGCCAGGGGAATACAGCCTGCTTACTGCACATTGGCACGAAGAAACAAAAAGCAGGCCCTTCCAGACCCTGACTCTGCCCGCGGGGCTGTGCGCATACCGAGCGGCCGGTGTGCTTACTGTAGCCGCAGCTCACTTTCCATGGGTTGTCTCTCTGAAAAAGCAAATATACGCTTAGTGGTCTTCTTCCTTTCCTTTATCCTCTTTGAGTTTTCAGTGAAGAGTTATTATGGCTGCCTGCATCTTCCATGAAGAATTCATATTTTTGTAGTCTGCACGTTGTTCTACATTGGTCACCTGTTGAATTTATAATTAAATCCTTCAGTTTCCTTCTTACCCTGAGTTCTAGGGCTACACAATAGTATCTTCAGAGCTCTGAGTCACATTTGTCATTTACTCTCTCCCCCTGCATACCTTTTATATGACCCTGGGATTTTTTTTTTTTTAACTCTTCCTATTGGTTATGGTATATGGTGTTCCATCCTTTCACCCTATCCATGTCTTTATCTTTAAAGTTTCTTATAGAGAATACGTAGTCGTCTTGTTCTTTTAATATAGTCCAACATCTGTCTTTTGATTAGTGTTTAGTCCATTTATATTTAACTTAATTATCCATGTGGTTGAGTTTAAGCTGCCATCCCATTATTTATTTCTGTTTGTCCCATCTGTTCCTTTTTCCTCTATTTTTCTTCTTTTGAATATTTTTAATGCTGTATTTTATCTGTTCTATTGGCTTACTAGCATGCACCAGAATATTGTTTGTTAAAGCACACAGTCATATGTTTTACTTCTGCATTTCATAAACCTCACATTACTCTGTTACTATTTTTGCTTGAAGTAGTCAATTATTTTTTAAAGATTTGAAACTGAAGAAAGTAAAAGTGTTGGCCATTTCCCTGCATATTTATATTCCTGATGTTCTTCCTACCTTTGGGTAGACCCAGCTTCCTATCTGGTTTCATTTTCCTTGTACCTGAAAAACTCCCTTCAGTGCTTCTTTTTTTTTTTTTTTTCATCACTTTCTTGGTTGGTTGGTTGGTTTTTTGCAATAAGGTCTTGCAGAGTTGCCCAGGCTGGACTCAGACTTCTGCTCCTTCTGCCTTCCAGAGTCCTGCAATGACAGGTGTGCGCCACCGCACCTGGATCTTGTATATTTCTTAGGGTACAGAACTCTTGGTGACAAATCCTCTCGGCTTTTGTCAGACAAATATTTGTTTGCTTTCATGTTGATGCTTATTTTCCCTGAACGTAGATTTTTAGATTGACAAGGCTTTTTTCTTTGCAGCACTTAGACGTGTCATTGTGCCGTTTTCTGGCTTCAAATGTTTTCCCGTGGGAAGTCACCGTCTTATCTATTGTTTGCTCCTCTGTGTACAGCTCCACCTCTTTCCTCTGGCTACTTTTGTATCTTTTCATCACTGGTTTTCAGAAGCTTAATGACAATGATGTGCCTTTCTCTGTGAAATTCGTTGGAGATCATTTCTAGTGCTACATCTCCGAGTTAACTAATCTTTTTTTCAGTGTCTGATCACATGTAGTGAAATTTTTACTTTAAACGTAGTTTTCACCACCAGATGTTCCATTTGGTTCTTTTTGTATCTTCTATTTCTAATCATACTCCTACCTTTCTTTCAGTCCTTGTACATTAGTTAAATTGTGTTTTCTTGTTTGTGCGTTCTGTCGTCAGTTGTTATAGATGTTTCTGTTATTCTCCTTGCCATAGGAGAATAACATTTTTGTGCTGCTTAGCATTTCAGTAATTTGGGAGTGCATGTTGTCACTATCAGGGTTATGTACTTGAGCATCTGGACTTTCGAGGTGGATCACCACTGTCTCTTTAAGGCCTGCTTTTTAAGCCGTTGCAGGGCAGGTCTTTGTCCCTTTGCTTGTAAGGACAGAACCTCCTTACTGGTGAGACACACACAGCCCCTCCGTATTCTCTCCTGAGTGTCCCAGGTCATCATCAGACTCTAGACTGGTTGGGCAGACCTGGAACATCTGCCTACCTTTGTGTATCCTGGGAATTGTCCAGCTGATAGCTTCCCAGCCTTTCTTTTCTGGCCCTTGGAACTTCCACTCTGCTTACATGGCTTAGCCACTAGGAAAGAGTCAAGGGAAGCTTCCTGCAGATCGCCCGCAGCTCTTTTCCTGCACAAAGCACTCTGTGCTGGAACCCCCAGCCACCCTGAATCTTGGTGGGGGTCCCCACAACTTGTTGAAGCCTCTAAACTCTGTTCCATTTCACCCTCCTTACACTCTCAGCTCGCCTCCGTTGTTTCTCCCAGGGATCGTGAGCCTGTGCTTCCCGCTGTCCAGTGACTGAAAGCTGTTGTTTCACGTGTGTTTTGTCCAGTTTCCTACTCAGTTATGGCAGAATGTGAAATCTGTTCCTTGTTACTCCCTCATGGTCATACTTGAAAGTGTCTCCTCAAACCTTTGAAAGTAGCATCTTCAACTTTATGTAAAAGCCATGGTGGAGCATCTGGGTTTTGCGCTTCTTGAGCTGGTATCAAAACGCTTCCCTTTCATTTAATGCTGAGTCAAACGGCATTGACGTCAGAACATGAACTGTGACTGTTTCTTTGAACCACTGAAGCGGGAGGCCCGTAGTGCACAGACGTCTGTAGTAAGATCTGAAAGCATTTCACGCATTTTGTAATTGGAAAGAAAAGGATAACATTTCATTGTTCTTCAGATCTTTTCTTTAGCAACTTAGTGTTTGAAGATCTTTTCTTTGAGGCTTGTTTTTGCAATTGTCTTGGGCAGATTTCCATTCTGTTGACTATGTAAAAGCAAGGTCCTCACCTGCAGCTGCCTTTTTTACCTGGTCAATTGGTTCAGTGGACAGTGGCTCTTAAGGGCACCCGGCTGGTGAGGACAGCACCAAGGTGGGGCCTGCTTTTTGCTGCCTCTTCACTCTAGTGGCCTGAGCCACCTTTGCATCACCTTCTGGGGAGCCAGAAAGGCCCCCACATGTCCCAGATGTTGCTTCCCGGATTCTTTTGGGCTCACTTCTGTCCCGTGGTCTGCTTGTCTCTGAGCATCGTCTCGCTGTCCTTGGCTCTCTGGCACAGCTGTCTCCGGCTCTGCCTGGGCTCACATGTGTTTGTCCTGCCTTGGCCCCTCCGGCCTGCCTGGACTAATTCTTCCTGCTGTTGGAGGTATGTTTTCTAAGCCTGCCATTCAGCCAGCACGTGAGAAAAGACTCGAGAAGATTTAAAACCAGGGAATAAGAAACACCAGTCTCATCCTAGGGGACCCAGAGGTCGTGCTGTTGTCACTCATGCCTTTTTTCACTTTCCTTAGCTCCACCTGCTCCCCAAGGTCTTGCCCTTCCCCAGGATGGAGCCCCGGGAAACCAGGTCCTGGCAGTCCCTCTTGAGATGCCGGAGGCCCAGGTGAGCTGTGCTTCCCTCTGCCTTGCTTGGGACTCTGTCACTGCTCCCTGATTCTGGCCTCGGCCTCTGCCTCTCGCCCAGCATGACATGTGGCAGGATGTGAACCCTGGCTGCTGCCTTCCTTCCTACCCTCTGCTTCTCTCCTGGAGGCTGCCAAGGAATGGATACCCACTGGGCTTGCAAGGCCCATCACAATACAGGTGGGAGAGCTGAGTTGCCCTCTTGCTGCGTGATTGACCTGAGGTCCTTTGGGCGGAGAGCGGGAGGCCAGGGCAGCAGCCCAGGTCTCCTGGTGCGCGGTCATGTTCTTTCTCCAGGACTTCTCGGAGATTGTGGTTGGAGCTCCACATTAGCAACACACGTGCTCCAGGCCCTCGCCTCTCACCCTTGGCATGACTTGTGCCACCCCTGCCTCATTGTAGACTAGATGGAAAGCCAGATTATCCCTCGGAATTCTTTCAGGACTTGGCGCCATCTGATGATGCGGTGCAGTACCTCACAGAAAGGGAGTGGTTGAAGCTGGACCCTGAACAGAGGACACTGGCTTATTACGGGAACGTGACCTCCGTGGGTAAGGCTGCCCCCAGCCCTTCCCTAGACTCACCACCTGCTGGGACTAGAGCTGGGAGGGGGACTCGTCTTGTCCCTAAGTTATAGGGAAAAGCAGAAGTACTACCACGTTTGACATCTCTGATTGGCAAGAGCTCCTCTGATTCTTCATTGGTAGAAAGAACCCACCTCAGTCTTTTACTAGAAGGAAATTGGAACAAACCTGCCACTATACCTAAGAATACTTTTTAAGCCACAAATGATACAAATTGCATGGCCATTTGATTGGTGTTCGCTGTTGAGAGAGGTGGACGTAATCAAGCTCTCTTGTCCACCCTTGGGGCCCTGCGTGGGGGGCAGGGTTAAGAGAGAGTGTGTGAGAACTGTGGAAGTCCCCAGGTCTGGGATGAGCATGAGGTTCAGCATGTGGGCACTGTGGGGTGGAAAGCAGGATAAGGGCCAGCTCCTCAGAGTGGCCACCTGATGTGGCACTGGAGCACCCCCAAGGGATCCCAGAGCCTGGCTTCCTCCCACCTCCAGAAGTAGCTGGACCTTGGGAACTGCACTGGCTCCCCTGGAATCATCTGCCTGAGGTCACAGCCAGCCCAATCTTGGAAAGCCTCACTTGGTTCCTCCATTCTGATGTGCTCTGTGCCACCTCTGTGACCCACCTCTTTTCCCACAAGCAGGAGTGCCTGTTTTGGGTACTACCTTGGTCTCCCACCTGGCGCAGGGACAAGTACTGTTGGTGTCAGACCCATCCGTTGGCACGGATCAAGCTAAGCACCCCGGTGAGTGGAAAAGAAACCTAAATGTGCAGAAATTGGGGGGGGGGGTGGGCAGTGGAGCTGCTGTGAGGTTCCAGTCGCAGTTCAGGAAGGCTCAGCTGAGCTCTTGGGGTTGAAGTTAGGATTGGGAGCATCAGCTGAGCCTGTGGGACCTGGGACTAGGGTTCGGGGAGGGGTTGTGGCTATGCTTCCGTGGGACTTCTTCCTTAGGGCCCCTTCAGTAGGCAGAGTCCAGCAACCAGCCTCTCCAACCGTTCCCTCTGGTGCTTGCTCAGCAGCTGCAGCAGGGGGACAAGGCTTATGGACAGGAGTCACCCTCCTTCCTGTGCCCTCTCATGTTTGTCCTTTCAGGGAGCACCTCTGTGACCTGCCACCGGACAATGGGTGAAGAAACCCAGCCACAGGAGATGGCATCCGTGAGCACCCCCAAGGCCAGTGACCCCAACACGGAGGTCAAGCAGATCAGGGACTCTGAGGGCCGGGGAGGGAGCCCACAGGATCTGCCCATAGAGCACCACTTCGCATGTAAAGCGTGTGGGGACACCTTCCGGTTGAAAGTGCTCCTGGTGCAGCACCAGAGGGTTCACAGTGAGGAGAAAGGGTGGGAGTGTGGCGACTGCCGGAAGGTCTTCAGGGGGGCAGCCGAGTTCAACGAGCACAGGAAGAGCCACGTGGCCACTGAACCCCGGCCGGGCCCCAGTTGGGCCCTAGAAGAGGCCGTGGCAGAGAAAAGGGAGCAGCTGGAGAAGGAGACGATGCCCTTTGAGTGCGAGGAGTGCGGGAAGAGGTTTAAGAAGAACGCGGGCCTCAGTCAACACCTGCGCGTGCACAGCCGCGAGAAGCCCTTCGACTGCGAGGAGTGCGGGCGCTCCTTCACGGCGCACACCCTCCTCTTCCGGCACCAGAAGCTGCACATCGCCGAGAAGCCCTTGGCGTGCAAGGCGTGCAGCAGGGATTTCCTCGATCGCCAGGAGCTGCTCAAGCACCAGCGTATACACACCGGCCACCTGCCGTTCGACTGCGACGACTGCGGCAAGTCCTTCCGCGGTGTCAATGGGCTGGCGGAGCACCAGCGCATCCACAGCGGCGCCAAGCCCTACGGGTGTCCGCATTGCGGCAAGCTCTTCCGGAGGAGCTCGGAGCTCACCAAGCACCGACGCATCCACACAGGCGAGAAGCCCTACGAGTGCGGTGAGTGTGGCAAGGCCTTCCGCCAGAGCTCCAGCCTGCTGGAGCACACGCGCATCCACAGCGGCGAGCGGCCCTACGTGTGCGGCGAGTGCGGCAAGGCCTTCCGAGGCCCTTCCGACCTCATCAAGCACCGTCGCATCCACAGCGGACTCAAGCCCTACGAGTGCGACAAGTGCGGCAAAGCCTTCCGCAGGAGCTCGGGCCTGAGCCGCCACCGGCGCATCCACAGCGGGGCGAGGCGCTGCGAGTGCAGCGAGTGTGGCCGCGTGTTCAAGAGGCGCTCGGCGCTGCAGAAGCATCAACCCACTCATCAGGAGTAGGGGGCCGGTCCCCAGGGGCCGATGGCGAGGTCAAAGGAGATGAATAGTTTTGTAGCGCTCATCAATGTTATCGTCTGAGAGGTTGAAGCGATTTTTACTACCACCAGCAATTCCTAAGTGTCCGTGTTTCCCATTATGCGGAGAGTAGCTTTTCCCATCTTAACTTAGCTCAGCTAGTTTACCCGGCAGGGTGCCTTTAAGGTGTTTCAGCCCTCACGTCTTGAATGACGAGAGACACGCAGCTGGAGGATGCAGCCAGGTCCTCTACTCCAGGCTCTGTCCCCGTGGGAAACAAAGGATGGCATCGGTACAGTGCAATCCCAACACTCCCAAAGAAAGAAAAGATTGCCCCAAAAGTGTTTGGCCTACTTGAATTCATAAATTTTTAGGGATGTAAATAGAATACTCAAATGTCTTATAATATTTAATTTATTAATTTAGTTATACATGCATCTTGTACATCGCATATGATATAGAATAATATATTAATCTAGAAAATACTCCTTTTGTGCCACACTCCATTTCCTGAATGGTTTTATTCCAACAACTGGTGAATTGTGACCCCGCCATCTTGCCCAACACGAGAACCCTGTCAGTCACCAGTCTTGGCACATCTGGTCACTTCTGTCCAAGCTTTGCATGGTAGCACTGTGATAATCCTCACGTAAGGCTCCCACTAGAAATTTCCTCCCAAGCCATAAGAACACATTCATGGAATATCAGGAGAGTTGTTTTGTGTGTTTTTAACTAGTCCTGTAACTCTGCGACATAACCACTTAGGGTGGTGCTTTTTCAAATGACCTTTTAAAAGGCTGGGTTTTTTGTTGTTTGGTTTTTTGGGGGGTTTTCCGTTTTTGTTTTTTTAGCATCTAACCCATCATGCTCCTGGTAAAAATTAATCTAGGTTAAATGGTTTTTTGCCTCTTTTTTCCTTAATCCAATTCCATCTGGTGACTCCTGTACCTACCCAAAATAAACATCGGTCGGTGGTGTTCAGCCTGATGGGTCTTATCCCCAAGCAGCACCATTGTGTTGAAAATGAAGTAGGTGAGACAGGGGCCCCAAATAAGAGGGTGTCTCCAAGACTCAAGAGTAAGGCGGCACCTCCTTGATGGGACCAAGAGCCTGTCCCAGTATCGGGCCTCGATGGTACTTCTCCAGCCCTCCAGCTTGCAGCTCTGCCCAGTGGGGGGCAATCCCAGTACCTACCTCCCAAGGGTGTCAGCAGGACAATGGCAATGCCTGCCTGGCGTGAAGGTACACTCCCAGTGAAGGTCATCCACTGTCATCATCACAGTTATTGCTGCCATTCTGCAGCTTATTAATGCCACATGTGGGGATGGACCCCAGGCCTCCTGACTACTAGTGTCATCTTTTTTTCATGTGACAACCTAAATACTACTTCTGGTTTCTTGCATGCAAATGTACGTTCATCTCCTTTGACTGTTTATCAAATTACCTTTGGATATACTGACTTTATATAGCAGTTCTTTCTATATCAATTGTGGTGTTCTCTTTTCCAGTTTCATTGCTTTGCTCTTTGTAGCACTTTTTATTACATTTTTGTTGTGCAAGCTTTTGACTTTTACATATCCCAGCATTCATTTTGTAGGTCGTAACTTTCATTGCTTCAGTACTTAGACATGATGACATTTTCTTCTAGAATTTTAGTTACAAACAAAAAGTTGAAACCCTGCCCACCGGAAGGTGAATGCACCAGGTGGGTGGGCCAGATAAGAATGGGCCTGTGGAACAGGGCCCATTCTTCATTCAGATGCAGACTCTGCATGTATCTGTGGGCGCTTGACTATCCAACCCAGCCACTGAGGCACACTGGAGATACGCCTGTCACAGATTCCGCAGAGCACTCTGACTTTCATGGGGAGAGCCCCAGCCACCAGCAGTGAGGCTTGGCCTCACCTGGACCAATTGGATGGTACACGCTGGGTCTGGCAGCAGCCAGCCCACCTCCAAGCTCCCAGGAGCCTTGGCAATGAGTTCAGTGACTGAGCAGCAGATCCAGCCAAGCACCATCTCCTCAGCCACAAGAAGACTCGCCTGACTGCTCTTCCTCCCAGCGAGTGCCTCTGGAATGAGACAGATCCATTTGGTGGCCTCTGCTTTGGGCAACTATGGAGTGATTTGCCCACCTGTGCTGCGGTCACCTTCCGAAGCCACATCTAAGATGAGCGACAGAACAGAGGTTTGGAGAGGAACTGTGTCTCTCTGATGGCCTGTGTGTCATTCTGACAGAAGCTGGCTGCGCAAGGCCGGGTGCAGAATGAGGCCCTTCTGGTGGCTCTGAGGAATAGAAACAGGAGCTGTCCATCCTGGTGGCAGCCTCTCCCAGGAAGAAGAGCAGCGAGAGGTGGCCAGGAAGCTGGCCATGCCAGGCCTGTGGCATCACCTCCCAGCTCTTGTGCTGCAGCAGCAGGGGCAGGGGGGCTGGAGGCCAGGGCCTGCTGCAGAAATGCAGGCACAGCCAGGAAGGGCCTGCCAGGCCCCTTCTTGGGAAGCAAGGTCTCACAGTGATCCCTGTGACCTTGGCCAGAAGGTCCTCCCCGGTGGCCCCCAGGCCAGCACTGTGACCCTATGGGATGTCTCCATCCTGACCTCCAGGCCGGAGAGAAGCCAGCAGTACCCGTTACATAGTGATTCCTTTGCTCTGGGCTCTGTTCTTGCAGTAGTTGTGAATCTGTCTGAACTCACTGCTCTCTCCAATCAGTTTTCTTTTTTCAAGCTCTTAGGACATGTTTTGTACATCTGTCATTGGATAAGGAATATTGACGTGTACCAGGCCCAACTCTGGGCAGTTTACCTTGAAGGATTCTGCCGTTTCTTTGACCATTCAATGGGTCATTTGTCCAGCTGGATCTGAAGGATTCCACTGAAGTCTAGATTGGCATTAAGTCAGCCTGTAGGATAGAGGTCACTGCTCCCCCTGGGACATGGCACCTTGACTTCCCTTCTTGCCTTCCTTGGTACGATTTTTCCACTTGGTACTTTGTTCTAGTTTTGATTGTATAATTTTCTCTCAAACAAATCCTCATTTAGAGATAACACTAAAGATTGTGTCTTTTCCTTCACCATTGACATATTGGCTTTCCACAGTGTGAATGGTGAAATCCACACTCTCCACACACAATCAGTGTGTGACTTCTCCATGTGTCCTGTGGTTTCACCGCTTCATCTTCTGCCCCAAACACGGAGGAGGTGGATTTCCTTGGATAGTCCAGGTGTGCTGCTCTGTCAGGGCAGATGCAAGCAGCTGTCCTGTTGTGTTTGTCTGTGCTTTCTTGTATCTACCTCATTTCACTTTGCTTTCTAACCACACATATTCCTATTGCAAGGGTAACAGAAAGAAGCTGGGGTACATGGAATTGTGGCTTTTGGTAGAAATATTTCCTTCTTACCACAGTAAAAAAGAACTCTTCAATTGCTTTTATTAGCATTTTGGATACTTGCTGAAATTTTCAAAAGAAAGGAATTGTTTACCATTTTTACTGCTTCCTGTGTAGTCCCCACTCTTGCATCTCTGCAACAATCGCTACCTGGCCACATCTTCCTGCTGTGGTATTGGCATTTCGTGTGCTTGGTTTTATGGCCACAGTGGCAAGGTGCAGTGTCTGCCCTGCCCGCATCCCAGGGCTGTGGCCCTGTTGCGTACCATGTGACTTGCCACCCTCTCTGGGCTGCATTAATTAAAACAGAACCAAATGCCCAACCCAAGGGCAACAGCAGTCCGCAGAGCTGGCTGGAGACAATGGACCTTGCCTTTCAAGTCTGAGGAAAGCGAACAAGGAAACCGGCACTTGCAGTTGGATCACAGATGGAGCCACACACACAGTATGTAGAACAGTTGCCCCTGGGGGAGCACCAAGCTGAAGATCTCTGGGCTTCTGCCAGGCTGCCCAGCACTGCCTCCCTCCCACCACCCGAAGGGAGGCCTGACTGTGTTGTGTTCTTGGGCTGCTGGCGACTGCCTCTGTCAGTCCATGTGTCCCCAGCAAGGACCTGCCCCTTGACTTGAGCCAGCTTAAGTCTCTGCTTTTGCAACTTGTCCAAGAGCCAATTACATTACACTGGCCATTTGGCTGCTTTGTGAGAAGGATCACGTTGCTGGCCTTCCTCGAATTCTCCCCAGCCAGCATCCCTGGCCCAAGTCCCACCTGGCTGTTGTGACACGTGTTTAAATGCGATACCGTATTGTGTTCACTACGATGGGTGAAAATCTATGCCGTCTGTCTCAGTGAGTTTAACCAATGACTTTCTGTGTGCGTATTGCTCCTTTCCTGAACCGGCGTTCGACCATATGATGAGTTCATCACAGCCCACCCTGTTCTCTCTTTTGGAAGTGTTTCACTGTTTCCAGCAAATCCGTCAGATTGAAGAATTGATAACACCTTTCTTAATAGTATACTTACATTCTATAGTTTTCATTGTGTTGATTCGGGGGTTTATTTTCAAAACTAGAAATGGTCTCTTGACACTTGACCCTCAAGGTAACCTGCACACCTCTGAGAACAGTAGCTGCGTCCCATCCCAAGTGGTGGATGCTCTTTTGTTGGTGCCCCCGGATCTCACGACTTAGTCTGTTTTCTGGCAATCATTATAATCAGCCTTGCACTAGAGCTGTTTGTGGACTTGGCTTCTCCTCTCTTCCACTCAGCCCTTCCCCATCCGTTAGATTGTGAGCTCTTAGAAGACAGGGGTGGCACTCATATCTGCTCCCCTACCAAATCTAGCACAGTGCCTTGCATCGAGTAGATTTCAATAAATATATGTTAAATGGCATTGGTCTTTGACTTATTTTGTTCAAGATTGGTTTATCAGTTCTTCCCTTTGTCCTTTCTCCACACCATGGAGATCTGTACTTGGAGAGCCATTTCCTTGTGGGGTCCTAGTGCTGTCTGGGTGCCTGCTGGGGTTGGCTATGTCAGCGCCTGCTGGGAACCTGGTAGAGCAAAGAGGCACCCTGACTGGGGGAGGTGGGATTGCCAGGAACTTTGAGCTATTCCTTTGGCAGAAAGGAGCATTTCCTTCAGCCAGGTGCCTGCCCAAATCTCCTCCAGGGCTCCTTGGGTCTGACTTCTAGATGAAAACAGAAGATAAGGCCAGACTTTCAGCTCCTCCCCCTCAGGGAGCAGGAAAGGCTGATGGGGAAGGGGGAAGAAGAGGGCAGCAGCCCTATTGGTGGCTGGTGGCTGGCCTCTTTCTGGTGACCAATGCCTCAGAAAAGGTAGCATCTTCCCTAGCTCCAGTTTCCTGACCCTTCCTGATGCAAGCAAGGCCCAGTGCAACACCAGCTGCCCAGCTGTGGAGGACAAGCGCAGAGTGGGCTCCAGGATGGGAGGCCCAAGGTGCAGGCCAACGGGAGCGAGCACCATCCCAGAAAGGGGTGTGGTTCCCCCATTGGCGCTCTCCTTGGCTGCTGGCAGGGGCCCATGTCCTCTTCCCTGTAGGGTCCCCTGCTCATCAGTGCTCTCAACCCCACCTCACCCCCGATGCAGCTCTGGGCAGGTGGCAGGACGCCTGACCCCTGTGATGGGGCAGCTGGCTCCCAACGCCCCTGCCCTGGCCTGGCCATCTTTGCGTGCAAGCCATTAGGAAAGAACTTTCTGTTTGCTTTGCTGGCTTCAGCGTGTACTGTTCGCTGGCACTTGCACCCACATGCACTTACAGCACAGGTGAGCTCCGTCTGCAGCCTGGGACTCCACTCCAGGGGCCTCCTGGGCCTCTATAGGAGTGTTAAGAGCACCCCTGCCCCTCTCCCGCTGCCCCTGCCTTTCTGAACCTAGTCTGAACCAGTCACTTCCCCAGTGCTGCCTCTGCAGAACAAACAAGAAGGCATCTGATGGAGCAAGGCTCTGCTTTTTGACTCTGCCTCCACTGGAACATTCAGACAACCAAAATGACTGCAAAGACCGAAGGCCCCGGGTGGTGTTCGGCTTGCTACCCGTGGGCCTGTCTTAACCGCATTCTCTCAAGGAGACACAATACCCAACACACACAACTTGAAGGAGAGCTTCATTTGGCTTCATTTTGCTATTCACTTTTCAGTCCATAGTCCATCAGCTCCAAGGCAGCAGAGGAGAGCTGCTCAGGGCTCGGCGGACAGGAAGCAGAGAAGGAAGAGGGGCGAGGAGGGAGACTGACCCTTCCAGCCGTGGCCCAGTGACTGCCACTTCTGACCAGACCCCGCCTCCTAACGCCTAGTCAGCTGAGCCCCCAAGATCCAATCATCTTCCAAAGTCCCCGCCTACAAGCACATGTGCCTGCTGGGACACATCTACTTTTTTTTTTTTTTTTTTTTCCCGGTACCGGGAATCGAACTCACGACCTTGTGCTTGCCAGGCAGGCACTGTGCCGCTGAGCTAAATCCCCAGCCCCTGGGACACATCTAGATAAAAAGCACAGCAGGCTCCATCCTGCCCGCCCAGGTCCCGGCCCCACCACACCCTCTGCCCCAGCCCATCTCTGGTGGAGGGCCCACCCAGGAGGGACAAGCGGTGCCCAGAGAGAAATGGCTTCTGCCCTGATGCTCACTGCATTTCAGATTCCTCCCACAGCCCTCTGACCCATCCCTGAGGGGTCCAGAGCTATGTCTCAGGCTACCCTTACCAGTTTCTCCAATAGTCAGGCATTTGTCTCGTGTGCTGGCCTGGAATTATGAGTCAAAATGTATTTCCTTCCAAAGCTGGCCGCACATTAATATGGCTCTAGATTTGTTTCTAGGCAAGACAGGTCAGAAAAGTCCCTCTGCTTCCTCACCCCTCATCCTTTTTGTTTTTGGGGGGAGGGTGGGATGAGACAGGGTTTTGCTATGTAGTCCAGGTTGGCCTTGAACTCAATGTGTAGCCCAGGCTCGCCTCGAACTCACAGCAATCCTGCCTCAGCCTTCTGAGTGCTGCGATGACAGGTATGCACTACCATGCCCTGCTCCCCTCATCCCTTTTCTGATCTTTATTCAACAAGCATTTATTGAGCACCTTCTGTGGAGCTCTCAGTGATGCAAAAGCAAATGACAAGGTACCTGCCCTACAAGAGGAAAATGACAGGGACCCAAAGCGTCACCACAAGCAGGACCTACAAGAAATCATCACCAAGCTGTGCTCCTAGGATTTCTACACTTTGTTTTTGAAAGTATCTTTTTCTTTTTCTTCTTTTTTTATTTTTTTCGGGGCTCCCCCCCCCCGTACCAGGAATCGAACTCACGACCTCGTGCTTGCCAGGCAGGCGCTGTGCCGCTGAGCTAAATCCCCAACCCCAGGATTTCTACACTTTAGTGGGTGTGGTTTACACTTCCAACTAAAAGAAGCTGCAGGGTCAAACATGCACACAGTATTAGCACACAAGCCCCCCTCTCTCTATGCTCAGGTTCTGTGGCATTCAGGTCTGTTTTGGTTTGGGGTTATTGTGCAAGGAGAAACAATATAATATAATATGGGACACATACTTTATAAGATTATTTATAATAGTCTCCCAAAGAATCATATACAAGAGAGTGCAGGAAATCTGTCCACATACGATAGACCAGGAATCCAGCTGAGGGCCTGGATCCCACGGTAATGTCCTGCATGAGTCCAGATGAACACCTAGAGCCCATAACAATGCCTCCCACAAATCCAACTGGAGGCCCAGAGCCCATGACAACATCTCATGCAGGCCTGTTTCACGGATCTGCACTGGGAAGGCCCAAAGGTCAGTGGTGGAAGCTAGAAAGTCTGTGCCAGCGGGATAAAGGATCTGTGCTAGTGGGCTAAGGGACCTACACTGGAGCCAGGAAACGATGCTCAAGTAAGAACCAGAGCTCCCCTGAAAGGTACCATAGCCATCCTCAGCAACAGTGAGGTCCTGAGCTCCTCTGGTGATCAGGACAGCTGAGTTCCCATCAGGAAAGCCAACACAGCAAGCTTCTCTAGGAGACTGGGCTGTGTACCATCTTCCCCTCCGGAGCCAGGAAGCGATGCTCAAAGTGCAGACCAGAGCTCCTCCATTCTCAGTGACAAGGTCTGGAGCTCTTTGGAGCATGAAAACAGCCAAGTTCGTCAGGAAAGCCAGCACGACGAGCTCCTCCAAAAGAACCAACAGCTCCTTACAGCTTCCACCAGCTCCCAACAGCCTTCTTCAGTTCCCAGCAGCCTCGCTTCTTCTCCGGTTCTGCCTCTTCTGCTGCTGGCAACAGTCCCCAGGTGGGCCTCCCACACCCAGCACCACTGTGACTCAGTTCAGCTGGAGGTTATGAGTTGACCACCAGTTGTCAGTCCACTACAGGGTCCCTTTCTGGCACCTCTGAATGCCCGCCCTGCCCCTGCCTCTGCCAGGCTCCCTGGTGCCCCTGCCTCTGCTTAACCCACCAGGGTCGCTGGCCCACCTGCCAGCGGCTTGCTCTTTCCCTTCCGAGGTGGCCCCGGCCTGCCTGTCAGAGCTGTGCCCTGCTTAGCGGGCCACCTGTGCTCCAAGATCTGGTCACTGATACCGCAGCTCACAGCTGTGTAACTCCCAAAGGTGGGGCCCGGGCTCAGCCACTTCACCCTTGGGAGCTGGGATCCCTGTTCTCTGTCCTTTCCTGCTCCCTGCCCCAGCCCCTAGCGCAGGCCAACTTCACTGGAAGTGCAGGTCCTCTCTTTCCAGCTGTAAATTCTGCAGAACCCTGAGCTCCAGCTACAGGGCTCCCTCTGCCCACAGATGCCTCTCTTCACTGCAGTACCTGCTCATCTTGGGCCTCCAGGTGTCTCCTCCCCTCCCCGCGTCTCCTTCAGCCCCCACCCCCGCTGTCTAGAGCGGGAGCCCCCAGAGCAGCCCCCTGGGTGGCTCCCTGGGGTGCGTGAGGGACAGGGCGCTCCCACGTCCGGCCGGGTTCCGGGCCCCCGCGGGTTCCTGGGGACCCGGCAGAGGGCGCAGCCCCCGCCCGACCTCCCCTCACCCCCGTTCCCGCCCCCGCCCCCTTCCCCTGGTCCCCGCAGAGGGAAGCGACGGAGATGATGGACCAGATCGTCCGCTGGGTGCGGGAGGACCCGTCGGGGCTGGGCCGGCCCCAGCTCGCGGGGACCCCAGCCGCCGAGCCCATGGCGGTGCCCATGATGCTGCTGAGCCTTGCGGCGCAACTCGGGGACAGGGACGGGGACCAGGACGAGGCGCTGGTGGGCAGATGGGCTGAGCTGGGGGACTGGTGCGCCCGGAGGATTCTGGGGCACATCCGGGCTGGAGATGCGGCGGGAGATGCGGCTGACCCCTGGGAGTCTGTGGCTCCCAGGGCGCCTCCTGGGCTCACCCCTCCCGCCCTCAGGCTTTCTAGAGCAGGAGACCAGGGGGCTGGGAGGCGAGGCTGGCCCAGAGCCCTTGGGAAAGGGGCGTGCAGCAGCGGAGCAGGGCTGGAGCTCAGCTCTGGGCAGCGCCTAAAGGCAGGAAGCCTGGGCCTGACCCATCCCCTGGAGGCAGCTACTGACTGAGAAGGAGGCCAGTGTCCTAGTGGCAGGTGACAGATGGATGTCAGGTGTCCCGAAGATGGGACTGCTGAGGACTCAGTCTTGGCTTAGAAGTTCCCTGCTGTGGTGTGAATATATGGTTTGTTCTCACCAAAACTCACCTGGAGCTTTAGCCCTGGTGTGGCAGTGTTGGTGGGTGCGTATCGAGTGTCTGGGTCATGGTAGCAGAGACCTCCTGAATGGCTTCACGTCTTTCTCCCAGGAGTGACTTGGCACTCTCCTGCCTAAGGAGTGGATTGCTTACCAAGGGAACCAGGTGTTATAAAGCAAGGTCACCCTGCAAGTTTGCCTTCTTCCCCGTGGACTACTTGCCCTTTCATGTTCTGCCATGACTTGAAGCAGCACAAGGCCATTGACAGAAGTGAGTGCCTGATCTTGGACTTCCTAGACTCCAGAACTGTGAGCCAAAGTGCACCTCTTTTCTTTCACAGTTACTCAGTCTCAGATGTTTTGTAATAGCCATAGAAAATAGGTTAAGGCCTGGCATGGTGACCCACAGCTGTAATCCCAGCACTTGAGAGGCTGAGACAGAAGGATCCTTTGGAGTCTGAGGCCAGCCTAGGCTAGAAAGTGAGCTCAAGGCCAACCTGAACTGCATAGTGAAACCCTGTCTCAAAAAGACAAAAAAAGAAAATAGGTTAAGACAATCTCCACATCCAGAAGCTGCCTGCAGGCTAGGTGGACAAATGGAAGGAGCTAAATGGCTGGAGGTTATCAAGCTTGAATCTCAAGAAGTTCCACAGCACTTTGGAAGAGTGTTGAAGACAGTTTTGTCCAATACCAAATGGCCAAAGCCAAAGCCCAGATTTAACCTTCTGAGGATGAACTTCTAAGACTCAATAATTCTGCCATTTATCCTCACACATAACTGTGATTATAATCTCAGTATCCATTTTCATACTTCAACTGTCAGAGTAGGCCTTCTAGGGCAGGAACCAGGCCCTCTGGGCCCTGGCACCCACAGTTGGCCCTTGCCGAATTTCTCTGGAAGCTGCTTGCTGCTGGTATCCCCAGGGAATAGCTGGACTGCAAGAAGGAAATTTGTACTCAGGATTAAAATTTGCTCAAGTCTCAAAAGCCCCATACTTTAAACTACGGAAAACAGTGGCCATCTAGAGCAGCCCTTGGGATAACATTCCCTTTCAACTTTTCAGTAATTGTTTCCTAAAACATTTCAGAAAGACTGGTTTGAAACTTGTTTAGTTGTAGTAAAAAAAATTTTTTGAGAACTACCTTTTTCCCTAAATCTTTATTGTTTTATTTATATTTTTATGTCCTATATTATTTTTGGCATCATGGACAGTTTTTCAAAGACACAACTGTGTACAGTTTTAGAGTTTTTCCTCTTGAACAATCTGCTTTCTTTCTTTCTTGCTAGATGAGAATTCCTCCTGGGACTTTTTCTGAAACCACTTATGACCTAAATGAAGTCACACAGCTAAATATTCAACTCCATGCTTAAAGTTCCTTCGTTATTTAATGCCACAAATGCTACTACGGCCAACCATTGAGTGAGATGATTATTCTGCACTGTAGTCTTATTAAAAATGTATGAGCATTCTTTACAATGTATTATTTTTAAGTTTATTTTTAAGTACACAGGCAAAACGGAAATATAACCTCGTTTTAAGATATTTAACAAATATGGACAAAGTCAAAGCCCCTTTTAAGCATCCTTTGGCCCCTCCCAGCCCTCCCTTTTCCAGAGGACTTGTCCTGGCTTTCCTGAACATTCACGTGACTGCGTGCTCTGTGTTTACCCTGCACCTCGCTTTCTTCGCCTAACTAAGCACACCAGGGAGAAGGCTCTGAACTGCAGCTTGGTGTTTCACAGCATGGATGTAGTGACGTTTGTTGGCATTTTGGGGCTTTTGTTAACGCCAAGAGCGTTGCTCACACAGCCTTCCCCCAGTCTCACGCACAGGCGTGAGCTATGGGACAGATGCTGAGTTAGGTAGGGCCAAACGGGGTGGCTTCAACGAAGAGGCCTGCAATAAGGAAGCGACTTACAGAAAATTATTTTGTTTTGGTTGCTTGCAGTGCTGGGGAAGATTCCAGACCTTTCAGTAGGCAAGTGTTCTACCACTGTGCTAATGTCTTAGTCACTTTCTTGCTGCTGAGAAACCATAGCCCAAACCCACAACCTAAGGGAGGAGAGCTTTATTTGGGCTCACATTTTTAATCTACAGTTGGCTGGCTCCAACGCAGGACGGCACAGTGGAAGGGTCTCGAAGAGTAAAGCTGCTTACCTCAAGGCAGCCAGCAAGCAGAGCATAAGGGAGGCGCCTGGGGGGAAGACACACCCTTCCGGGTCATGCTCCCAGTGACTGCCTCCCAAGCCAGAAACTCCTCACAGGACTAATCCACCAATGAGTATAGTCCCCCACAGGGATCCAGTCACCTCCCCAAAGCCCCGTCTGTGAGCACGTGAGGCTCTGGGGCACATCTAGACACAAACCATAGCAGCTACATCACCGTGCAGGCTTAGGGAAAAGTGAACAATTTCTCATTCACATAAGGCTGAGCTGAGCAGCCCTCAAGCGTCTATGGTGAAAGATCAGTTTATTTCCCACTCATCCATGAACTTTGTGTAAAGTTAAGATGTCATGGTGACGATGAGTTGCTAGGAAAGCTTCAAGCGCTTCTTCTCCACATCTCTACTGGCCTGACCTTGAAATGCTAACAAACAGCTGTGTTAGCACTTCAAGACCCTGCTGCTGCCACCGCATTATTTCGATCCTCTTCACCAAAGCCACCTCACTTAGTCCTAGCTAACTCAGCATCTGGGGTAAGGCTGTATCTACAGTGCTGTTTGCATCAGCAAAAACCTGAAAATGCCCGGATGTTGGCCAAGGGGAGGAAGAGTTAATAAGCCCCTCTGTGTCCATTCTCTGGAATACTGAGCTGTAGTTCAGAGCATTCTCCCAGGCATGCTTTGAAGCACAGGAGGAATAGGGGTGCAAATCCAGTGCAAACACCTGGCCTGCAGGCAGATGAGGCAGAAAGACATTGGACACACCACTGCTTCTTGCATTCCACTGGTAAGCTCTTCCTCCCATGGCACCTACATACCCCAAAGAATGCCAGGAGAATTGTCTAGCTGAGCAGTCCAGCACCAGGAGGAGCACCCCCTTGGGCAGGGGAGGCAATGAACAGTGTCTTCCTTGCATACCAAGAAGCGCTATGTACTAGGTTCAAAGGACATGGGCATTTTAAAAATAGATACTATCAACTTTCTCTCCAAAAGAGCCTGCATCAAATATGTATAAGAGTTCCCATTGCTCCCCAACTTTAAGCAACCCCAATGGGCAAGAAAAAGTATCTTCTTATTATCATTTGCATTTCTCTGATTACTAGTGTGGTCAGGTTGAGCATCTTTTCAAGTATTTATAGACTCTTCATTCCAATGGTCTCCTCTGTGAACTACTTGCTCATATTCTTTGCCAGTTTTCCTACTGACTGTAATTCTTTTCATATGTTTGGTAGTACTCCTCTATCTGTTATACACGTTTCAAATGCTTTCTACCACACTGCTATTTTTAATTTAGTTTATAGTTCTTTTACTGTCATGCACAAGTTATATTTTTCATTATTACGCCATCAAACATATTAGCTTTTTCTTCTATATGGTCTGCATTTTGTGCCTTGCTTAAGAATACCTTCTTTCCCTGAGAACTAGTGCAGTATGCTCCTCTAAACTTGTTTTCAAAAAATTTAATTTGTTTTCATAAATCTGTATGTATAGTTTTTTAATTGATTTTAGGTTTTTTGATTGTTCTTTGGTACTGGGGATTGAACCTGGGGCCTTCCCACCAAGACACATCCCCAGTCCTTTTTAAAAAAAATAATTGTTTTTAATTTCGAGATGGTGTCTCACTAAATTGCTAAGTTACCCAGGCTGGGCTTGAACTTTGGATATTCTTGCCTCAGTCTCCAAGAGTACTGGGATTACAGGTGTACATCACCACTCCCAGCCTATAGTTTTGTTTGTGTCTAGACTTTTAATCATTGAAGAATATCTTTTCATCTACATGGAGTTACAGCCTACAATTTCATTCTCCTTAGATGGACAGGCACGTGTTCCAACACTTCCTCAGTGACGAGAAATACTAAATTTACCCTGCAGGATGTCATCTTCAGCTTCCCTGACAGCAGAGGCTGAGTTTTATTCCCCCCTGGAACATCTGGTGCATCGCAGACAAGCACTTTTTGTCCACTGAATCAACCCTAAATTGCTGAATTTTCAGTAGAGTGTTTCTGGAATTTCTGCTGTCCTATGAATTCACTGAATCTTGCTTCAATACTCTTCTGCCTCAACTACCATAGCTTTACAGTATGCTTTGATGTCTAGCAGGCCCTTTTTTTTTTTTTTTTAAGGTTTTGGGCCAATCTTGCACTGGGATCACACTGAAAGTATAGATTAATTGCAGGGGAACACATGTTTTTCTAAATGAAGTCTTTTCTACCCAAGAACATGCTAACTTACTCAGGCTGTTTTATGCCCTGTAGCAAGTTTTTATATTTTCCTTCACATCAGTCTTACATGCTCTAATACATTTTAGTTCAAAGCGTTTATTTTCTGTAGTGCTTGTAGGAGCATGAAGCTTTTCTTGAATGTTGTATTTATTGCTCCATCATTGTTAGGGAGACAGAGCTCATGAAAACCTCTCCAGTGAGCAGCCATGATTTGTCAAGCACCTTATTTATTTCTTTTGCAATACTGCAGACTGAACTCAGGTCTTTCACACTAAGCTACATCCCCAGTCCTTTTTATATCTTAGTTTGAGATAAGGTTTCACTAAGTAGCACTTAAGTTCCCCAGGCTGGGCTCAAACTTGCCATCCTCCTGCCTCAGCCTCCCACACTAGTGGGATCACAGGTGCACACTGCCACACCCAGCTAGGTGCTTCATTTAGATTCTTCAGAAAATGAGCGTAACATGGGTGCACAATTGGTCTTTTCTCTTCCACCATCTATGCTTTGTACATCTTTCTTGTCTCATATCAATCAGAATGACCCCCTTAATGAAGAATGGCAATGACAGAGTGCATAGACGTGGAATTCTATCAAATTTTTCCCACATCAATTGAGATAATACAGTCATGTTTCCCTCTTAACCAGTAATGGAGTGCCTCATGTTAGCAACAGTTAATATTGACTTCTTGTTGCAGTCTTAGAGAAAACCCTGCTTGAGCATAGCACAGGCTTCCTGTAATGTCCTCGTGGAGATGGTGCAGCACACTTGTGCCTTTTCTCAGAAAAAAACATCGGTCTGTACCTTGCTTTTACTATGTTATCTTATTCTAATTTGTTCATCAGGGTTATTTGTGGCCCCATAAAGTGGGTTTGGGTGTTTTCCACATTTTGTAATGCAGAGAAGGGCTTATGCACTATTAGAATTATCTTTTTCTTATTAGGTTCGGAAAAATTTAACCATAGTATCACGCAGGCCTGATGCCATATTGAAAGATAGATCTTTGACTAGCCTTACATTTCTTTTATGGATATTGGCTTACTCTTTTTTCTACTTCTTGATCAATTCATATTTTCCTACAAAGTTGTCTATGTTATCTATATTTTCACAATTATTCACATAAAGCTACATATAGTACTCTCTTACAAGTTTATTTTGTCTTTTTTTTTTTTTTTTTTTTTTGAGGCAGGGTCTCACTTTGCAGTTCAGGCTGGCTTTGAACTCACTTTGTAGCCCAGGCTGGCCTCAAACTCACAGCAATCCTTCTGCTTCAGCCTCCCAAGTGCTGGGATTACAGGCGTGCGCTACCACACCCGGCTTCTCTTACAAGTTTTAGAAAGCTTGCCTCTGTATTTGAAGTTCTACCCAATCCTGTTTCCTACAACATTTATCTCTTTGTCTTCTTCCCTCCTCACCAAAATTGCCATTAGGTTGTGCTTTTTTTTTAATTTGGTCTTTTAAACTCTTTTAGGAGTTTTCCTGGTTTTTAACCATCATTTTCAGTATTAGAGGCTTTCCTTTAGCTAGTCATTTATAATTTGAATATTTTGAATTCAGTGAACATGATTTCTGCTTCTAAAACTTGTTGAGACTCTTTGTGACCCAATTTATGGTGAGTTTTGGGTAATGTTCCCTATACATACTTCAGGAGGCTCTATATTCTCATGTAACTAACTATGTACATGAGGTTGAGTCCAGGACTTGGTTACTCTGACCTTCTGTATTCTACTTATTTTTCCTCTGCTTAGCCTGTCAATTCCTGAGAAAACACAGCAAGTTTCTTCCATTCTGATTATAGATTAGTGAATTTCTCTATGAACTTTTATCAGCTTCTTTTGCATACTGTATTATGAAACTATATTGGACACAAAGATCTATGCTTAAGGAAGGTCGTAGTTCCTTTGAGCTTATGTCTTTCACATACAGGAGTATTCATATCTGTACCCCTAGAAACCTTTTGCTTTGGTTCTATTTTACATGATAGTAATAATGCTCTACCTGCTTTCTTTATATTATATTTTCCTGGCTTTATTTGTTTTGTAACAAAGAACTTGAGTTTGTTAGGGGTAGCAGTGTTGCAAGTTTCAAAGTTACATTCCCAGCTCCCCTTGCAGTCAGGAATGGTCAATAAAATGCGAATGGAATTCATTGGCTGGGGTTTCTGGAAAGTTCTTTATAATGGACTGAATTGTGGGAGCTCCCTGTTTTGGTCCCTTTTCTCTGTGTCTCTCTGTCTGTCTCTCTGTCTCTGTTTCTCCCTCTCTCTCTCTGTCTGTCTCTCTCTGTGTGTCTCTGTCTCTGTCTCTCTGCCTGTCTGTCTCTCTGTCTGTCTGTCTCTCTCTGTCTGTCTCTCTCTCTCTGTCTCTCTCTCCCTCCCTCCCTGCCTGTATTATTAAGGCACTTGTCATTAAGTGGATTTAGGGCCTACCTGGATAACTTAGGACGATCTCATCTCAAGAGCCTGAACTAATTACATCTACAAAGATTTTTGTTCCAAATAAGCTCACATTCACAGGACCCAGGGGTCAGTCAGGACATGGACACATCCTTTGGGAGCCCACCATTCAAGGCACTGCAACCCAGTACACACAGTTCCCCAGAGCTTGACAGCTTGACATGGGCATTTCTGGATCATAAGGAAGCCTTCCAATTTTACTACAAGATGCCTTTTTTTCCAGTGTCCACTCCCATCAGCAGTCGATGGAAGCTCCCACTGCCATGGAGTATGCTCTAGGTGATGTCACAAAGTGAGCACAGCTCCGTGACTGGGCGTCTTAGTGGCTATTCTCTCTAGGAGGACAGCCTGGAGTGGCATTACAGCAAGACAGAAACAGCAGTCACCCGTATCAGCCAGGCAAGTGCGAAGGAGGGGTTGGTATTTTGTGGGTTGCACACTGACCTTGCTTTTTATCTATGCTTAGACAAAATTATACAATGGCCTTGCTTGGTCTGATTTTCTCATGGTCTCAGGGTAACCTTGTCCGAGGCTGGTATTCTGTGAGATTTTTTATGTCCAATAGAAGAACAGCGTGGCCTTGCTGTGGATGCCAGACCAGCACCCAAAGATCAGGGCCTGCTCTGTTTAGCTTTCCTTTCTGGGGGGTTTCTAGCTTAATTGTACTGTGACTGTGTTCACAAAGCATGCCCTGTGGGATCGTAACTCTTTCAAACTTGCTCAGACCTGCTTCGGTGGCCAGGATATGCTGGATTTTGTAGGTATCGCCTGTGTGCCAAAGGCAGTGGAGTCCGCAGTTGGGTGGTTCGTTAGGCTGAGCTGATGGCTGTGGATCAGCTCCACGTCCTCACTGATATTTCCTCTTCTTGACCTACCAATGACCTTTTCCTGCTGGTTACTAAGAGTGGTATGTTAAAGCCTTCCAATACTACATGGGAAATAGTCTTGTTAAAAACAAACAAACCCACATCTTACACACTCTCTGGACCGGACTGCCAATTCACAGGAAATAGGGACCAAGGCTACAATCACCAACATCCCAAAAGTGGGGAAGTCTCCAGTATAAATAATGTTTTGTGCAACAAATAATTTCCATAAAGAAAAGAGAGATAGAGGGAAAACCTGTAGATTAAAACATAAAAGCATATCAGCATATCAGTCTGCCAGGTTCGCTGCCACACAGCACTTGGGAAGCTGAAGCAGGAGGACTGCTCCAAGTTCAAAGCCAGCCTGGACCTGGAAATATATATATATCTCAAGATGTGGACCTCAAGTGGCTTCTGATTCAAACAAATTGTAAAGAAATAATGTGACAATGGAGAATTTCAACAATACCCGGTTATTTGACAATATTAAAGAATTATTCATGCCTTGAATCTCAACATTGTGGGAGACTCACACAGGAGGATTACAAATTTGAGCCCAGCCTGAGCAACTTAGCAAGACCCTTTTTCAAAATAAAAAATTTAAGAAAAGGGCTGGGAGTGGAGCTCAGTGCAAAGGACCTGGATTAAATCCTTGATACCACATGAAGAAAGAAAGAAAGAAAGAAAGAAAGAAAGAAAGAAAGAAAGAAAGAAAGAAAAAAGAAAGAAAGAAAGAAAGAAAAAGAAAGAAAGAAAGAAAGAAGAAAGAAATTTGAGGAAAAGAGAAAGAAAGGGAGAGGGGAAAGGAGGGGAGGGGAGGGAGGAGGGAGAAGAGAATTGTTAATTCTTGGTGATAATGGCATTATAGATCTGTTATAATACAGAGTATATTTTACAGGTACACACAATTTATGTGACATAATAAGATGTCTGGAATTCACTCCAAAATAATTCAGGAAATTCTGGGAGCATGGCAGTGGTGAAGTTTTTGATCTCCCCAAATCCTCACATGGGGCAGAACCGGATTGCAAAACCAAAACTCCACTGCTAGCATTTATAAACCAAGGTGAAAATGTCTTCTCACTGACTCCCAGAATCTCAGTCACATGCCCTGTGTGAGAGCGACGTGTGCACACACCAATGGCAGGGAAACCTCCAGGGAGGGCAGAGCCCCCGCCCCATGCGTGGGCCACAGGTACTCACGGGGAACAGCAGCCCCCCCACCAACGGAGCAGAGAAGGCATCTGAGCAAAGCCTGGGTCTTCAAGTACCCTAAGTAGACTGGGCTCCTCCAGGATAGCCCCAGGCCAAGGAGAAACCAGTAGAGGGAAACACAGACAGTAAAGCCAAAGGAAGAGGGTTAGAAAAGCTGTCCTGCAGCATTCCTTCTTGTAGAAGTTGGGGAAATAAATTCACATGAAAAATATCAAGGGAAAATCCATATCTTTTCTTATAACAGAAGCCACTGTTCAAAAAAAAGGGCAGAATCATAT
The DNA here is from genome assembly GCF_000276665.1 of Chinchilla lanigera. Classification (NCBI taxonomy): domain Eukaryota; kingdom Metazoa; phylum Chordata; class Mammalia; order Rodentia; family Chinchillidae; genus Chinchilla; species Chinchilla lanigera. The sequence goes on from NW_004955580.1 coordinate 113,845, forward strand.
CTGTAAAGACAGCAAGGCCACAGCGGAGAGATAAGTCCTCAAAACCAAGAAAAGAAAAATGGGAATTACTATTTCAAAAGCAAGCTGAAGAAATTAAGAAAAGAATGCAGTACATGAAAGAAAACCATAAATCAGAATTAGAAAACTCAGCATTTATGTTTTAGGACTCAGGAAAGAATATTTCTTTTTACTTTCTAATTAGTATCTTATTATCCTTCGGCTTTCTAAAATATTTTAAATGTTTCTTTGTGAAATTTTTATTAACACATATTAATTGTACATAGTAATGGGGTTCCATGCGGTACTTTTAGAAATAAAATTTGTACAAGTCAGAAGTGAAAACTCAATTAGAAGGAACAAAAGAACAGAAACACAACAGGTAATGCACCAAAAGACCCACGCTGTGAAAATAAGGACATTTTTAAGCACAAAAAATAATGAAGAAATACATAAAAAGAATTTGAGAAAAAGCAGATCAGCAGAGAAGACTGAAAAGTGTTCAAATAGGAACCCCACACAGGGCAACAGAACAAATACCAAAGTTATGATTGGGGCAGGACAGCTAAGTATTGACTCAAATGACCAAGTCCCAGCTCTTCTAGCCTACTTACTGGACTTAAATACAAAGAAGGAAAACACCCCTTGGGCATCTATGAAAAAAAGAGCAAGTGAATTCTAAGAGAAAGAAAAGTAAATAATCATCAGACTTTCTTGACAAAGGTGCTTTCTGCAGATAGAGAATGGAGAAATCCATTGAGGATACCCAAGTATACTTGCGTTCTAGAGCTGCTGTAACAAAGTTCCTCCAACTGAGTGCTTTAAACAATAGGAATGTGTTTTCTCATGGTACTCTGGATGCTCAGTGTTGAGATTAAGGTGTCAGCAGGGCTGGCTCCTCCTGGGCACTGGGAGAGAGAATCTGCTCTATGTCCCCTGCATAGCTTCCGGTTTCTGGCAGTTTTTGGTATCCCTTCGTGTGTAGAAGCACAGCCTCAATCTGTGTCTTCGTCTTCACATGATGTTCTTCCCTGATGTACTCCTGCCCAAGTTTCCCTTTCTATAAAGTCGCCACATCAAGTGAGGGCCCACCCCACTCCAGTATGGCTTCACCTTAAATAATTAAATCTGTAAACCTGCCATTTGCCAATAGGTCATATTCTGAGGAAGAGGTAACTAGGGCTTCAGAATGAATGGGGGTGCAATCAACCCACAACACCAAGGAAAGAGAGTACGAGCCAAGGATATTTTATGCAGCAAAATTAACTTTCAAGTGATATTTCATCACACTGTTAAGCAAGGGAGCAATCCAAGATTACTGAAGTCAGGTAAAAATGACTCAGGAAACAAACAAAAAAGCTCTCATTGGTCAAAGCTGACATAAATTAGACTTTGATAAGAATAGTAATTACATGAATTGAAACCCATCCAATATGTTTATATCTATATTTTTCTAATTATACTTTTTTTGTCTTTTTGAGATGAGGTTTCACCATATAGTTCAGCCTGGCCTTGAACTCACTTTGAAGCCAAAGCTGGCCTTTAACTGGCAGCAATCCCCCTGCTTCCGCCTCCCAAGTGCTGGGATTAGAGATGTGCACCACCACATCCAGCTGTAATGATACTTTCCAGTTGTCTAATAAATCACTTCATTAATACAAAAGAAACCAATCATAATTTTGGAGTCTGACAACAAAAGGAAAGAATCAAATATTTATCCTGCACTTTTTATACAAGCTATACAACTGAGTAACTGAATAGTAGATGAGGGGTAGCAGCTCTTTATAAAAATGCTCCATTAAGAAACACAAAATAAATGAGAAAATCATAATATCATCAATTTTCAATCCCAAATGCATCAATACATTTAGTCATTCAACAGCAGCAGCTGCCGACATCACAGAGACTGGCCAAGCAAGACATGATGTCCTTCCTGACAGAAGGACACAACACTGCCCAGTCTTACAAATGATCAAGCCTCTGGCTCCAGCTGCCAATTTGCAGGAATACTGAGCAAGAAGGACCAGATGGAACCATGAGAGACCGTTCAGGTCCTTCCACAGATGGAAAGGGAAGGGGTGGAATGAGAACCTATAGGAGGTGTGATTGAAATATGTGGTGAATTTTACTTTTATAATTAGTACAGTAAGACACATTGCCATGAACCCCCTTCAAAATACTTCTCCTCACTTTGAACACACTTATCCCATTATTCTTGCCACTTTCTGCAGCAATTCTGCAAGTCCTCCCTCATGAGTGTGTCTAGTCGCACTGTTGTGGCTGCCTCAAAGTCCTGAATTGACTCCAAACATTACTTTTCATGCTCATGCTGACGTATGTATATGTGTCTGTAAATATGGATACTACTAACATACATATACACATACATATTTATATACCTATGTGTATGTATGAGTGTACATGCATACTTTAGAAGTCACTGACCTACATCTATATTTCCTTCCACAGTGAAAACTCTGGCTCCCAACGACAGCGCATTTACACCTTTGCTCAACTCTATAATACATCTAAGACAGTTTCAGTATTGCTTGACATTTCCTTCTAAAAACCTACTTAAAAGAATGTGCAGTCTCTTTGCAGGTGCCCCCATCCCCCGGCAATCCTGTTCAAATCTGAGCATAGACAGTTTGCTTCTGTTGCCTGGGTTAGTTTTTTGTCCCCCTCCACTGTAGTTACAGCGTTCAGTTGACATGCAACTAGGTTCATTTACTTTCAGTTTTAAGTTTTTTTCTCCTTCCCCACTCTTATTGGCTTAATTTTATTTTCTGAATATGAAGAGTATTAACATGACTTCAAAAGCCCAAACTCATCACAAAGGAGGACCCAGAGAAGTGTGCCTTACCCTTGCACCCTCTTACTCCATCTCCCACGCCCCACCCCAGAAGGTAATCGACTTTCCTGTTTTCTAGGTTACCCTTCCTGTGCTTCTTTTGCTGATCATTAGCAGGTATGGGTGCATTTCTTACCCACTCTTCTTTACTACAGAAAGGCTTCAAACTACTTGTTCTCTTTGCATTTTGCTTTTCCACCTAACAGTAACTCCTGTGAATCACTCTGTATCCATTCAGAAGAAGCTTCCTTGTTCTTTTTTCACAACTGCATAATAATCCAGCACCTGTGTCTTCATCACTTTCTTGTTCCTGGCACACAATCTCCAGCACCCACAACTTAAAGAAAGAGGGGTTGATTTTGGCTCATGGTGCAGTTCATAGTCACCCGGCTCCAAGATGGGGTGGCACAGCAGAGGTGCCTAGCAGAGGAGAGCTGCTCATCTCATGGCAAACAGGAAGAAGAGAGCAAAGGGAGAAGCCAGGGAGGGAGCTGCACCCTTCCGGCTCAAGCCCCCAGTGATCGCCTCCTCTGACCCCACCTCCTAACAGCAAGTCAGCTATGAGCCCTGTGATGCAGTCACCTTCCAAACACTGGAGGCAGGGGCTGGGGATTTAGCTCAGTGGCACAGTGCCTACCTGGCAAACGTGAGATCGTGAGTTCGATTCCTGGTACTGGGAAAAACAAAACAAAACACTGGAGGCTTTGGAGACCAGAAGAACATGTAATACCACAGTCTATTCAGTCATTCTCCTATGTTTAGACAGTTACATAGCTTCCTATATTCTAATATTTTTATTACAAAGTTGAAATAAATAACATTATGCGTTTGTATTTTTATTTTGGAAAGATTTGTCTTGAAAGCAGATTCCTACAAGTGGGACTGCTGCATCGAAGAATAAAATGTAGATATAATTTTGCTAACTATTGCCAAATTCCCTCCATAGAGATTTCACCACTTTGCATAGAATTGTTTCTTTTAAATTCTATTTTTGGGGGCTGGGGATTTAGCTCAGTGGCAAAAGCGCCTGCCTGGCAAGCACAAGGTCGTGAGTTCGGTTCCCGGTACCGGAGAAAAAACAAAAAAAAAAAAAAAAAATTCTATTTTTGCATTGTTTGATGCTAGTATACATAAATTCGATTAATTTTATATATAGATCTGTACTCTGCAACCTTGCTTACTTCATTTATTAACCCTTAGGATGTTCTCAACACCAACATTGTCTCTGAATGAAGACAGCTTTGCTTTTTCTTACCAGGCAGTTTTTGTGGAATCAGCTTGGACTCTTTGTTGTTGTTGTCGCTGTTAATGGTAGCAAAGTTTTATTGAAGGGAGGAAAAGAAACAAGCTCTGTAGAGTGGGTTTGGGCCAAGTAAAAGTAGAAGAAGTGCACCCTACAGCATGAGTGTGGGTCATCCATGCAAGAGAGAAAGCAGTGGCAAAATCTCAGTGTGAACCATCCTGTTTGTATCACTCGCTCCTCAGGCTGATGTCCAGTCTAGACCACCCTATCAAAAACCTGCTCTAGTTCTTGTGAGAAGTCTGTGTGCAGGCTTCAAGAAGCCCCAGCCACATGTGTTCCAGAATCTTGCCATGTCTCCTTTCCCAGCCAGTTTTAGCCACGCCCTACCTTCCTGTCTCATTTCTCCCTGAGAAATGCATATCCCCGTAATTCTTTGTTGGATAATGAGGAAGGGCTGTAGAGCTACCTACTGGGGCTTGTGTGCTCTCTAGCTACCTTGGGGTGTTGTGGCTCACTGGCTGAGCTGAAGAGAAATACTGTTAGAAGAATGAGAAAAGACGTAGTTAACTTTACTGTTATGTTGGGGATGTGGAACCCAAACATGAGGTCAGATTTCCAAGGTTCTTGTGGAGGACCAAGTATGGCAGAGACAGGTTAGATAAATTATCGAAAGCCTGAGAGGATCTAAAAACAGGGACCTCAGTACAGGTGCCATTTAAGCTGTGGCGAGTTAGGCTCATCAGTGGCTCCACTTATCTGCAGCCATGGAAATGCTGGAGTCTTGCTTTCTGAAGAGGAGCCTCAGGTCTTCCAGAGGATCTCAAGAATAGCTTTCTTAGTCCTGTGAAAATTCTAGTGACTATTTCCCATGTCAGATTTTTATAAAGTTTGTCACTGCATCCCTTGATGAAGGCCAGAATGGTTCCTCAAGAACTTGGAATAAGGCTTGGGTTTTGAGGTGTTGTAGGGCTATTGTTTTTGGTTTTGTTTTTGTTGTTTTATTTTTGTGGTGCTGGGGATCAAACCCAGGGCCTTGTGCATGAAAGGCAAGAGCTCTACCACTGAGCCACATCCTCAGCCCCAGGGCTACTGTTGTAATCTCTCTATCAGCCTTTTGATTTCCCAAGGACACTTTAGACATGTCTCTTTGAGTCCCTTGCAATGAATGACAGCAACTTGCTTGGGAAGATAGACTACCTTTAAGAGTTGTAGAACTTCCTGCTTGTGTTTTATAGATGATTGTTTATTAGTCAGCAAGTGCCTTCTTTTCAGATTGCTGAATGTGCGTGTAGCACTAGAAAGGTATACTTGGAGTCCGTATAAATATATACTTTCTTGCCTTTCCCTAATATCAATGCCTGAGTAAGAACTATGAACACTGCTGCTTGAGCAGAGATCCCTGGGGGAAGTTGGTCTCAGTGACCTGGTATGAACTGACAACTGCATAGCCTACCTTTCCATGTCCTTCTTGAACAGAGTGACTTTCATCAGTGAACCACACCTCTTCAGGGACTTGGAGGGGCAAGTTACTGATGTCCTGCTTGCTTGCATTAAGTCTGGGAGATTAGTTGTTCACAAGATTGGCTAACCTCTGGGCCTGTAGGCATCAGAGAGGCAGGATTAGGAGCAGTGCAGGTTTTATGATAACCTCAGCGGTGTCTAAGAGCATGACCTGATACTTAGAAAGCCATTCCTCTGTTAACAATAACCTTCGGTCTCAAGAATTGCTCTAACCTATGAGGAGTCAGAACTTCTAGTTTCTGTCCTAAAGTCTTCCCTTGTTAGCATAACTGTAGCTGCTGCTGCCCTTAGGCAGGGTGGCCATCTAGCAGCCACTCTACCTAACTTTTTGAAAAGTATGTCACTGGGCAGAGTTCTTGTCCTAGCCTTCAGGTTAAGACACCCAAAATAATTCCTCTCTTTTCTGATATGCAGAGGAAGAAGGGTCTTCTTATGTCAGGTATTTTATTATACTATGCAGCAGGATCCACCTATTGGATAATTAGGTCAGGGAGACCTGGCATAGTCCCAACAGGTAAAATCCATTTTGGCTTTTGCCCCCAATTTTGCTAGTAAATCTCTTCTATCGAAGGAGTAGGACACGGTGGGAAAATTAGAAACTCATGGTTAATAAACATTTGGGCTTCAAAGTGATGCCTCAGAGCAGGAGTAAACAATCTCTGACTAGGGATTCCCCTCAACCCGAACTATGCCTATAGATCTAGAGGAAGGTTTTCCTGACTGATAAGCCCCACTGATCCAAACTCCAAGTCCTATTCCACAAATTCTATTCCCCCTGGACATTTTAATCAGAAACTTAAAAATTATAGAAAAATATGAAGAGTAATAAAAGCTAGCAGCAAAAACCTATGCTTTTACTATCCCAACAAGTAAGAAGTGTCAACATTTTTTCATATTTACTTTCACCCACTTTTCTTTCTTTCTTTTTTAGGTTTTTTTGAGACAGGGCATCACTATGTAATTCATGATGGCCGTGAACACACTATGTAGCCCAGGCTGACCTCGAACTCACTGCCATCCTCCTGCCTCAGCCCCCCAAGCACTGGGATTATAGGGGTATGCCACCATGCCAGGCATTTTTTATTTCTTTAGTACAAAAACATTTTTCAAGTTTCTCTTGGACTCTTTATTTAGACATACTTACCTATGAGTGAAGATAACTTTGCTTCTTCTTTTTTAATTCTAATTTTTTATCATATGACATTGTCAAGAATATCTAGTATTATGTTGATAGTGGTGATTTTGAACCTACTTCTCTTTTTTCTGAGTTAGAAGGTATGATGGTTAAAAGTGATTCTGTCAAATTCATTGGCCAGGGGGGCTGGGGATTTAGCTCAGCGGCAAAAGCGCCTGCCTGGCAAGCGCAAGGTCGTGAGTTCGGTTCCCGGTACCGGAGAAAAACCAAAAAACCAAAAAAAAAAAAAAAATTCATTGGCCAGGGAGCCACCCAACGGATTACTTGGTTGTGTCAGGATGGGTCTTGGAGTTGTGGCCTTGAGTACTATACATGGTTCATGGCCCTTTTCCCCTCTGGTGTTGCTCTCCCACTCTGTTTCCCCACCATTTTTGCATTGCCACACCCTTCTGCAATGATGTGTTCTTCCTCAGAGCCATCGAACCGTGGACTGAAACCCCTGAAACCATGAGTGGAATTAAATCTCTCTTCTTTTAGTTGTGTAAGTCAGGTATTGTGTTCCAGCAATGGGAAAGGTGACAAATAAACAAGTGTAACATAGTGTAATATGTTCATATAGTGTAATATTATGTTTTCTATAGATTTTTGATTGAAATATTTTTTATTTATTCTTAGTTTCTCATTATTTTTTAAAATATAGAATCTAATGAAGCCAGGTGTGGTGGTACATGCCAGTCCCAGCACTCAGGAGTCTGAGGCAGGAGGATTGTTGTGAGTTCAAGACCAGCCTGGACTACAAAGTGAGCTCCAGGCCAGCCTGAACTGCATAGTGAGAACCTGTCTCAAAAAAGATGAAAAACAAACAAAAAAAAGAATCTATTGATAAAATTCAAAGTTTATTTTTCTTCTTTAAGAGGAAATTATATTGAATTAAATTACTAGATAATCTATTGTTAAGGCATGTTTGTATTCCTACAGCCAAACCCATTTGGCCATGATATGTTATTTTTATACCTAGCTAGACTCACTTTGCTAATATTTTATTTAAGGTTTTAGTCTACATTTATAATTGATATTTACTTATAATTTTTGCCTCTCATATAGTGCTTGTGTTTTTGATGTCTCTCTCTCTCTTAATATTTTTGGTTGACAAAATAAAAGACTATTTTCTCAGCATTAAATATAAAAATATAATACAAATACACTTTTTAGCAGTCTAAACTTATACAGGTTTACAATAAAATAAATTAACATTGTTGCTATTTAAAGTCTAAGATTATAAAAAATATCAGTCTGTTTAACAAAATGGAATCATTTTTCTGACAATTTATATTAACCATAATTATTTCATGTTAATAGTGACTTTTATCCACACAGTTTCTAGTTGTAATGTAATGAAATGTATCTTTGCCTTTGTGTGCTTTTTGTCTTACTTAAGATAATTTTGAAATTTTCCTACTGCAAAATTTGTCCTATATTTTATTTTAATACCATTAGAATTTTATTTTATTTTTACATTTATATCTTTACCTACTCTGGAGCTGATTGTGCTTCTCAGATTTCCATTGCTGTGACAAAATACCTGGAAAAATCAATCTAAGGAAGAAAGGTTTATTTTGGGTCATGGATTCAGCCCATGCTCACTTGGCCACATTCCTGTAGGTCTATGGCAAGGCAGAAATATTATAGCAGAAACAAATAGTGAAGGGAAGTTGCTTGCCTTGTGGCATCCAGGAACCAGAGAGATAGTACTGTAAACAAGCACATACTTGCAGCCTTCCTCCCCCTTCCTCTTGTTCTGTCTACTCCCCACCCTACTGGATGGTGCCACACACATTCAAGGTGTGTCTTCCCCATCAGTTTGCTGTCCTGTGTGCCAATCGTCTGTGGAAATACCTTCACAAACATACCCAGAAGCATACTTTACTGGTTTTCTAGACATTTCCCAACCTAACCAAATTGACAATCAGAATTAACTGTCACGGGATCCAGTTTCTTTTTGTCCATATGAAGCATGGAATTGCCGCATCATTGTGGATTGAAGTCACACTCCTTTTTCCACTGGCTTATGATGTCTCCTGCCACGTACTACATATGCCAAGTTTTCTGCTTTTTTCTATTCCATTCATTTGTTAGTCTATTCTTGAGCTAATGGCAGATTATTTTAACTCCTAGAGCTGAAAAAAATGCCTGAATAATGGTAAGGTGAGTGCCTTTTTTGTTCTTCCTTTTCCAAATATTTCTTCATTCATGCATATAAATTTTCACATCTACTTGTCAGGTTCCACAAATCTATTGGGTTCCTCTGTGATGCAGAGATTAGTTCAGAGTAGAATTGTCATCTTTACAATGCCAAGCCTTCTCTTTCTTCAAAATGGCATCGCCTTCCACTTAAGGTGGACATCCATCTCCATGGGTGTTGCTCATTTCTGTTAGATTTAGTCCCAGGTTACTGTGTATTGCTCTTTGCCTCTATCTTATTTTCTCTTTGGAGACTGATAGTGTATGAGAATGCTACTGCTCTGTGTATGATGACTTCCTGTCTTAGGTTGGGTTCCCAGGAGCAGATCTTGAAATAACCACTTGAGTGCTAATGGTTGATTTGGGAAATAGTCCCAGGAAGCCTAGTAAGAAAATAGAGGAGTGAGACAGAGAATGAAGGATGTAGGAACAGGTGTGCTATCCAGCCAGTCACTGCTGTGAGCAGGTGACTATCAGGCCTGAGATGCCAGGTTCTGGTCCTTGGACTCCCAGCCATCATGGTGTGGGGTCTCTTTCTGGGAGCAACACTCCTGGCTGTCAGACAAGCTTGCCTATGGGGAATCCTCATATCCCAATGATATGTGCTTCAGTTCAGTCTCTGCCACAGTATCACCCTTCACGTGAGACCCTCTGGCTCCAAGACCAACCTCTGGAACATGGCACACACCTGATCCCCTTGAGTCTCTAGGTGCCTGTCCTGGGCATGTGACCCTTCTCAGCTCCTGTCACACCCCAGCCTCTCACATACTTGTTGTGCTCCTTGTCTCTTGTTTTCTGCTTGTCCCACTACAATGACAGCTCCACATATTGATGCACTTCTTGATGTAGGCATAACCACCCACATTAGAGTAGGCTAAATCTTGTGACAAGGGCTCTTGAGTGATGCTGCCACAAACCAAGGAGTCACTGAAAGGTGTAAGAGATTACATTTTCATTGTCTTTAACTATCTGGTTTGTGGCACTTTTGTTATAGCTGCCACAAGAAACTAATGCTCAAGTGAATGAACAAAGCAAGCACGTCCTTTGAGTGGGGAGGGAGGATGACAGCCTGATGGAGACCACTACAAAGCAGCCCTGAGCAGGACTTAAATTAACCAATTGGCTTTTCATGTTTACTTGTGAGTCTGTCTAAGGCCTAGGCTCCTTGTCTGGAGATGGGTGGTAGACTCATAGTAAGTGAACCTCTGTAAAGCCTGTAATGGTGGATGAAGCCATAAAGCCTCAAAGAATAAGACAAGATCACAGCCAAGGACACCTGGATCTGACCCCAACTAGATAAAGACTATAGCCTCAGGAATCTCACTCCTGAGTGGATTAACTTAACACCTTAGTTGGAGAAGTCCCTGACTGATTCTGCCCTTCTTGAGTACTCTGCTCCCTTCTTTTGATAACTAAATAAATATGGGCCACCCAGAGAAGGTCATGGTATTAGCCCTGAAAGAATCTCAAATTCTGTGAGAGGCCTTTGATCCTGCTGGAGCCCTGAAATCATTCCATTTGCCTCTTTTTATTTAGCCTTCACCATACACTCTTTCAGGAATTTGTGGGCCTGATCAGTCTGCAATAACTAAGGCTATTATTAACCAGATAACAGCCAGTGTAGGGGCCAGAGATGGCCATGGGAAGAATACAGGAAAGAGGCAGAATTGGGCTTGGTCCTGCAGGAGATGAAGGACTGGAACAGACAAGAGTCTGAATGAGTGGCAAAGAGTTAGGCAGGGATGGAACCTCCCAAGGGATGTGCATGGCTATGTCTGGTGGTTTCTGTGTGCACATGGGGGTGCAGATGAGACAATAGGGCTGTAAGGACCAGTTCTTGCTTGCCTTGGCTTCTGTTTGGGGATGGCCTTAAGCAGGAGAGGGTAGGATGTGGCTGTATTTTCCAAGGTTTGGTTGGAGGTGACAATGTGGGCTGCAGGCCAGGTGAGCTATGAGAAGGCAGCTGCACCCATCCAGGGACAAAGGAGAAGTGTGAGCCAGCTGAGATGGAGGGACCACGGGGGCAGGGAGGAGACCATGACAAAGTCCATGAAGAAGTCAGGGAAGAAGGTTCTGGAGCCTTGAGCCACCTTGGCCAAGAGCACAGGGCTGCTGACCAGCAAGATATGGCTTCACACAAGCACAGAGGCCTTTCAAAACCAAAGGGCATCTTGGATTTTGCATTGACATAAACATCCAAAACAAACAGAGATTTATTTTTTGAGACAGAGCCTCACTTTGTAGCCCAGGCTGGCCTTGAACTCTTGGCGATTCTCCTGCCTCAGCCTCCCAAGCACTGGGAGAGCGGGTGTGCACCACCAATCTGCTAAAGCAATGTGAATTGTTGTGTGAGTCTGAAACCCAATACAGCCAGGGGTGATAGCACATATCTGTCATCCCAGACTCAGGAGGCTGAGGCAGGAGGATCACCATGAGTTTGAGGCCAGCCTGGGCTACAAGTGAGTTCAAGGCCAGCCTGGACTAGATAGCAAGACCCTGCCTCAAAATCAAAACAAAACAAACCAAAAAAAGTACAAAGCAAACAGGGAAAGCAATTGAAGTAGAAAGCAAGGAAATGTGAGATAGCCCCTTACCCCCAGCCTAGTTGAGCCCTTTGGTAGCTCCTCATGGACCAGTCAAACCAGCACCTCTAGCCTTTCTCAGTGACCTCAAGGACATGGGTTCCATGTATATGGGCTCTCAGCTGGCCAGGGCCTTTCCAACTCTGCACTCCTCCCAAATGGCCATAGTTAAAGTCTAGGGCCAGAGGACCAAATCCTCCCTTGGGCCACGCTCCATTCAGGTTGTGCTGAAAATCCCCACTAAGAGCAGATTCCAGAGGGGCAAGCTCGCCCCTGCTGTGCTCCCAGGCTTATGCTCCTGCTTGGGATACTTATGGCCAGTCCCACAGGAAGTACAGTGGCCTCAAAGCTGTCCATGACCTAATCCCTGAATGTGCATGACCTTATATGGCCAAAAGGGACCCCACAGATGTGATATATTTAAGGCTCTTGAGATGCTCCTGGGTCACCTTGATGAGCCCTAAATGCAGCTCCATGCCCAATTCTAAAGGGAGAAGCTGGAGGGACAGGAGCAGAGACACTGGAGGGTGCTGTGCCGCTAGCTTTGAAGATGCAGGCCAGGGTCAGGCACAGAGGAATGGTAGCAGCACAGCTTTAGCAGCTGCGACAGGCATGCAAGGGACACTTTCTGAGGCCTCCTGAGTGAGTTTGGCCCCAATGTCTGAATTTCTTCTGTCCAACCATTCTTATTGGGCTTTCCACTTACACAAGCTCCTTCTCAGGGCTTAGGAGGGACTTGGCAATTTTGTATTTATAACTTTTATGCTCTTTTTCGGAGAGTATAAAATGTAGGCACTCTACATCATGGAGCCACCCCCATCCATGTCTAAACCAGTCGCTGGCAAAATGGAACAAGCTCCCATGCCAGGCCCTGGGGTGATCATCTTTATGAGGCTCCTTCCTTGGAATCTGATAGACCTCAGCCTTGTGGGTGACTTTAAGAGACCAAAATTGTGGGGTGACTTTAAGGCACCAAAATTCCTCTTGGTGGGCCTGACCTAGTGGCAGGAGCCCTTTCGACAGCATCTAGAGGCCAGAGACAGGAAAGTGGGAGAACCAAGGCACAGAAGGGATTCAATGACAGAGAAAGTCCCCTCCTGGCTAGAATATGGAAAGGGTCACATGGTAATCACTGAAGGCTCCCTCTGGGCTCTTAGGGAGGCCTTGCTGACAGCTAGTGGAGAAACAGGACTTCAGTCCAGTAGCCACAGGAGCTGAATGTGACCAGCCACCTTAACGGACTTGCACATGGACTTGCAGTGAGGTAGCTAGGCTGGGAACCCTGGACTTCAGCCTTGCGTGATCCTGAGCAGGAGAGCTATCAAGTCATTCCCAGAGCTTTCAACTGACAGAACTATAAGCAAATAAATGGGTAGTGATTTGTTATGCAGCAGTAGCTGACTAATACTTCCCAGTGGTGATTCAGCCCCAGGAGAGGGGCACTGTGGGTCAGGCAAGGAAAAATCCCTACCCCGAATATGTGTGTGATCTTAGTGTTCCCCTGCCCCTCATGGCCATGCCCCCCAGCCTGTGGCCACCTGCCTGGCCTCCACTTCCTCTCCTCTTCTTATTTTATCTGGTCAGGGCCCTAGCAATAGTAGTCCCTGTGCATGAGAACTGCACAGCTTCTCTACCTCCTATGGGCATGTTTCTCCCACCCCACTTCCAGCCTCCTCCTCCCTTGCCACAGGTCATAGTGCCAATGTTACCTCCTCCTTTTCTGTCCCTTCTCCTAGACAGCATCAGGACCCACTTTCTGTTCAGACCCCATGCATCACTGTCACTGTTGGAAATTGCCCTTGTGAATGGGAGTCACTTTTGTGATATGTATACCACACCTCTGATCAGGGCAGGAAGCTGGCCCATCTAGGCTCACTGCCCAACCCTGGCACCTGGAACAATACTGGGAGCACTTCTGCTCTCTACATCAGAGTGACCAAGCCAAACACACTGGCTCAGTGTTGTAGCTTGGCAGAGCGGCTATGGAGAAGGCAGGGTATAGGGAGGAGAGTGGTGCTTCAGAGATTATGGAGGACCACTTGGGCAACTCTCCTTGAAGGAGGAGCAATTGTCTCCATTTTGGCTGAGCCTGACCCTATTTCCAAGTATTGATATGTACAGAGCTGGCTAGGACTTTTCCTTAACCCCTTGATTGGCTTTAAGCAATGCACATCAGTCCAGCCGAGGTGCTGATGTGTAGTCTTTGAAGCAAAGATGACAGGCAGTGTTTCCCCAGACCCCCGTTGTTCCTTTGTGTGAGCTGAGATGAGGCGGGATGAAGAACCAGTGCTCTACACTGTCCTCTGGGATCAAACCTTGAGATAAGAGGCTATGACTTCCCAGGGCTTAAAAGATTACACATCAGAGCTGAGGCACCAACCCCAAAACATTAGATACTATCTCAGTTGTGTTATGCAGATTACTCTTTCTGCAGATCCTTCTCTCTATATATTACAGAGTTGATTCTGGCCTCTTACCTAGCCCAGATCATGGCACTCACTTACTTCCTGAGATTGTCACAGTCACTCACCTTCAAGCCACTCCCTTCTTCATGAATTAATAAAGCCTGAGTTTGTCCCTGGGTCAAGGCCTTTGCTCCAGATAGCCATCATCATGGCTGAATTTAGGACCCCTTGGCTCTCCACAACTACAGATATGCCTTAGTGTCTTTAGGCTTACCATGAGTTGCACTGAAAGTGGTAGATTGGAATTAACTTGCTAGAATTCCAATAACTTTTCCATGGGATTACAAATATAAACTCCCTGGGCCATGACAAGGACTGGAAAAGGCTCTCTATAGGAGATGCTGGGGGAAGCCATGAAAGAAGGGAGGGCTGGAGGGGGTTAGGCAAATGTGGGGGCAGGGTTGGCAGGCTGTCTCATCAGGGGCGTGGGGATATATACATGGAGGATAGCAGGACCGAGAGAGTTATGTGAGGCTGGAGAATACCAGGGCTAGGGTGTGCCTTTGAGAGCAGGGGACTGAGGCGGAGATAAACAACAGGGAACCTGGAGATGCGGAGGACTAGAAAAGGCAAGCCTAAAAGCCTAAATTTTGAGCATGGGCCAGGGAAGGAATGAGGATGCAGGAAGTGATGTGGGGCAGAGGGCACTGGCCCATTCTCCTGTCCCCAGTAGTACTCGGGGCAGTGCCTCTGGAGACATTCAAGCTTCAGTAACAGCAAGAAGTGGAGAAGGGTGTGAGGGCTAAGGATGAGGGCCTGAAGGACAGCAGAGGAGCATGGCAGTACCAGGAGGGTGTAGGGGGAGACAGCCCCCTAAGGAGCTGGCACTATCAGCTGCAGCCCTGATTTCCAGACTGACCTCAGAGGCCTGGGGGCCCACTCACAGAACTCCAGGGAGGGAGGGTGATGACTGCAGGAGCCTTCTGTCTCCCTCTAGGCCCCAACCTCCTAGCCTGGGGCTGGCCAAGCAGGGACTCCACGAACATCAGTGTCATTGAACAACAGCTGCTGTGTGGGAGCCTTGGGGAGCCCTGTGGACTTGGCAGACTTGAGAGGGAAAGAAATGGGCATGGTGCCAGGGAAGAAGTATGCTCACCAAGCAAATATGCCCGTGATAGACCTCCAAGAAGAACAGGACTTCCAAAATCCAACATGGCAGACCCACACATGGATCTGAACACATCACTGGCCAACATGCTCAACAGTTTGGGTTGAATTTGGAATGTCCCCAAAGGCCCTCAAGTTAAAGGTGTGGTCCTAACCTGCAGTGCTGTTGGGAGGTGGCAGAACCTTTAGGAGCTGGGGCTAAGGGGAGGAAGCTAGGTCATCAGCAGAATGCCTTGAAAAGAGATATTGTCTCCCCGGCCCTTCCATTGTTTGGTTCCTGGCTGCCATGAGGTGAGAAGCTTTACTCCACCACACCCTCCCCGCCATGATGTTCTTCCTCGCCTCAAGCCCACAGCAACAGAATCCAATAACCATGGACTGAAACCTCTAAAATTGTGAGACAAAATACTGTATGTCTTTCCTCCTTTAAGTTGTTGATCCCAGGTATTTTGTCATAGCCACAGAAATTTGACTAACACCCTTCAGGTCTCAGATTCAAGGTCACTTGCTGAGTGCCCTCCCCTGTTACTCTCTATCTTGTTCATTTCTTCTCTAATGGCTGCTTCCTTCATCACTTGGGATGGCCCGAGTCACATCTGCTCAGGCACAGTGTGCCCAGCCACCAGTGTATCAGTGAGCAGAATGGCACGTGGAGAGGAAGTGAGATGAGGGAAGGTGCCCAGCATGACATCTGCTTCGGTGTTTCTGCCATTTCCTTGAATCAGGAGATTCAAACAAAACGTAAGTGTAGGAAACTTGGTAACCAAAGCAGTGGAGCTGAGAGTTTCCTGGCAGGCCGGCTCTAATCCTTGCCCACATGGGCCTGGAGCTTGCTTGCAGTCCTTCCTGAGCAGCCACACACAAGCAAGTGACCCTGGCCTGCGTCACGGGACTCTGAGTTAGAACACATGTTTCCACTGGCTGAGATCCAACAGAGGACAGCTGTCCTCACCAGCACTGGCACCTGCCCAGCCCAGTCCTTCCCGCTGGCCAGGGCCAATGGCCAGTTGTTGTCACCAGGCAGGGCCTCTGGAAGTGGCTCCCTCTAGTGGAAGAGAGGACTCTGGAGGAGCCATCCTGAAAGTCACAAGAATGGGGCAGCCAGTGAGATGCTTGCTTGGCTGTTTGGCTCTTCTGACAGCTATGTTCCATGGACCTTGGGCCTCAGTGCAGGGTGAGAGTGCGGCAGTGATTCCTGTCTCCCTTCTGGCTGGATCCTGGGTAACATGAATAAAATGGAGCCACCCTTCTTACTACTGCTCTCCTAGTGAGTCCCCTAGAGACCTCATCCTCATGTGTTGTCACTCGGAGGGGGACTTGAGTTTCAAGTCCTCCGACAGACACGGCAGGGGGCTAGAAGACACCCAGAGGACATGCTCCTAGGTGATACTCTCACTACAGGTTCTAGCTCCTCTCCCAGCTCCCAAGCAGGGGCCTTGGAGGTGGACGGATGGACACTATGGTCTGACCCAGACACTACACAGTGGCACCAGGCCCACGCTTATCAAAATAGAGGAGATGCTGCCACCTCTCTTGGATTTCAGGGAACCAGAGAAGACAGGTGTGAGCCAGGGGTGTCCAACAATTGGCCTTGGGCCAAGAAATACAGAACAAGATCAAATCTTGAACCACAAGGTCTTGTTCTAGAGCCACTGTTTGTCAGAGGATAGAAGCCTGCCTTGGACCACAGCGAACGGGGGCACAGTCCATCCAGCACTGATATTGACTTGGCGCCATGCAGGGTTTTTTACAATGAGAATGTTCCTTGTATGAATCTGTGGACCACACTAAAGCCCTGAAGGCAGGTCAGGTCATGGCTCCTGCTGTGACACATTCACTTCCCAGTGTTACCATGTGCCTGTCTGACTCTGACTGATTACATATACTGAACTACAAGGGACTCTGCCTTTTAAGAACATGGATTCTAGATCCCACTGGAATCAAACCTATTTCGTGGCACAGACTTGCTGGAGAACTAGCAATTTGCATATGGTTTTCATTGTGATTCCTTCTCCATGTCAAAAGAGTAGTCTGCTATTGTAGTGGTGAATCAGTATTATACTGTGACCTTGATTCTGAGCAGAAACGTACATTGCCTTGACCATGATTACACAAAATGTGTTGTCTAGGAAACAGCACAGTTCCAGGAACAGGAAAGGCTAGATAATTCTGGGCTTTCACTAGAAGCCACACAGGGTTACCTTGTACCCAGCAGGGTCTCAGCTCTCCTTGGCGGGGGGGGGGGGGACCTCTGGGCTTCGTGTTCGTCTGTGTGACACAGATCAAGATCAAGAGAGATGGGAGAGACAGAGACAGGCAGAAAGACAACGAGCATTTCGCACTCCTCTCCACACAGTGGAAAATTTCAGGCCACAACAAGCTTCTGCAGCTGTTGCTTGGAGGCAGCCGAGGCTTGCAGTGCCCTCTCCTGTCTCTTACTGGCAGCTGCTGGGGAGGGGGCAACATTTCTGGCCTCCACCCCAGTCCCTGTCCCAACAGTTCCAGAGAAGGGGAAGTGTGGCACTGGAGGAGGGCCCCACTGGCCTTGTGGACATGCTGGTTTCCCATAGAACACGACCTGATTCCACTTATGGGAAATGCCCCCACACACACCCACATGTGCACACGTGTGCGCATACCACACACACACCGCACCCGTGCTGAACACAGTTTGAGAGTATCTTGTGGAGACCAGAGCTTGTTGCTGTCTCTATAAACATCAAACACATCTTTATAGCTGCTCCCCAGGCCTGCCTTGCCTGAGGATTGCCAGTTGGTCAGGATGGATGCCTCTGCATCATCCAAGGTATCTCCTTTCTCCTCAGGCACAAGATCCCACCACACCCTGGCCATCTCTCAGGACCTTCTGTTCTCTCAGTCCTTCGCCAGTTCCCAACTCTCCACTACTCATCATCATGCTCCCTGGGGCTCCCTCTGGCCCAGGCCCCCAGTCCACTGTGGGACCACAGAGCAGAAAAGGAACATGGAAAATATTGCTTGAGTCAGCACCTGAAGAGGAGAGAAAATCATTGCAAGGTGACTAGCAAGGAGAGGGAAGGAGAGAAAATATGTTCTCTGGGAAAAGTCAAGTGTTACAGATAAGTCAAGAGATGACACTGAATCTACTATAAATCTCAGCACCAACAAATAACCACATTAACATCACCCCAGGCCCAAGGGTGCAAAAGATAAAGACAGACAGATAAAGAAATGGGCAGATGAGACAAGATGAGTTTCCAAATATGGAACTATCCAATGTGCTAAATATTTGGAAGAAATCAGACACAAAAGTCCACATGGTGTGGGGTTCCACTTCTGTGAAACATCCGGAATAGGCAAATGCAGAGACAGAGAGTAGATGATTGGTGGCCAGCAGATGTGGCCAGGAGAACTGAGGAGTAACAGCTAATGGGGACAGAGTCTTCTTTGTGGTAGCAAAAAGGTTCTGAGAGTGGTTAATGGTGAAAGTTGCACAACTTTGTAAATATACTAGGGTATCACTGAATTGTACACATCAAGGATCATTGTACATACATAGTGTTTATTCTGAAATTTTACACTTACATCATGTGGGAAAAAAAAAAAAAAAGCTGAAATAATTGTTGAACTTGTATTAAAGGTTCCTGCATAAGAAGTATTAGTTCCTCAAATATTCCACCAAAGTTAAGGAATAGAGCTACGAAAATTGCTAAGCTATTTGAAATATTATGTTCAGTGCGTGTTCCAACACAGTGTCCAACAACTCCTGTGATAAGAGATGAAGAAATCATCCCTCACATACTTCCTCCCACAGCTTTAGTCCTTCACCTCTGATTCTTATCAATTTTATATTGTGAAGGTTTCATTTTTGTTGTTGTTTCTGCTTTTGTTCTTGTGGTACTAGGGGTTGATCCCAGGGTCTTCACACTGAGCTACATCCTCACCCTTTTTATTTTTCAATTTTGAGACAAGATCTCACTAAGTCACTAAATTGCTCAGACTGGGCTTGGCTTGAAATGGTCCTGTCTCAGCCCACCAGAGTGCTGGAATTACAGGCACTCTCCAGCTTACTACCACTCGGGGAATTGGAATTGAGCCACCTGGAAAACAATAACTTAGCAAAGAAAAAAAAGAAGTACAGATCCAGAAATCAAAAAGGACCAGTCAGAAAAATCTAGAAACTACAGAGAAAACTGAAGGCAATGCCAAGATAAGCAGTCTGGAATGCTTACCCCAGTTCCAGGAAAGGTACCTATCTCCACAAAGGTAAGCCCAGAGAAGGTTAGCAGCCACAGGGAGAAAAAACAGAGCAGACCAACACTAACCCCAACAGAATCCCACAGTACTGTAAGCTGCAAATACAGTGTGAGGTTTTGCTCTAAAAATAACTCGTTCCACACAACAGGATGGAGTTGGAGAAGAAATTCACTGCTCTGCTCCCATGCTTGGGAGTGATACAATCAGAAGCCATTTTGGAAAGGGGCTTATTGTTTAAGATTGAGCCACTCTGGAAATGAAAAAAATCACAGAACAACTTCACTTCAGAGTCCCTGGGATCCCCCTACCACAGTGAATGAGTGAAAGACAGTCACAAAAGATAGTCACAAAGAAGAGGCAGGCTAGTTAAACTCCTGAGAAGTTTAAACACTGGTGTATTCAAATTGCAAGGAATGTGGTAATCCCACTCTTTATAGCAAGCAGCCAAGTGATTATGTGTTTTTCTGCAGGGGCTAGAGCTGCAAGTGCTAATATTAAGTCCAGCAGAAAGTGTGACCTCCCTTGCTGCCTAATTCCAGTAGAGAGCTCACTGATCTGTTTGCTTTTCCCACCTGCCAACATGACCAAGGACATGCCTTGACTGGGACAGTTGCCACATCCTGAGGTATATGGACAGAAAGGCCTCTGGATAGAGGAAGGCATCTCATGAGCCCATAAGCTATAAAGGCAGTCAGAAACAGCAGTGAGCTAAGGAGCACAGAAGGGCACAAACACTAAGAGCTGCTATGGTGATTACAGCCCTGAGACAGACAACATATTGTTCACTGACCAAGTGCAGAAGGAAAGGCAGGATGGGATGTAGCACACACACAGCAAAAAGTGGCTGTGGGAACAAAATAGGCCCTAGTGTGACTCTCTATCTCCTACTCACATATGGTCAGTTCCAATACTGCAGGCCCTGGAAAGAAATCACTTACCCAAACACATACAGGAGGTTTTTTTATTCATTTTTTTTTCTTTGTTTGCTTTTCCATAAAAAAAAAGTTTTTGTTTCATTTTTTTCTATCTTTTGTTCTTTGTTTTTATTCTATTTTCTTGCTTTTCCATATCTGTCATCTCCCTGTTATTTTTACCTTATTCTACTAACTTTCTTTCACTATTTTTTGTCTTTTTGAGATAGGGTCTCACTCTGCAGTTCAGGCTGGTCTTGAGCTCACTTTGTAGCCCAAGCTGGCCTCGACCTCACAATGATCCCCCTGCCTCAGCCTCCTGAGTGCTGGGATTACAGGTGTGCACCATCATGCCCGGCATCTTTCACTTTTAAGTGGATTTTAATCTAACTTTTCTCTCCTCCACTTCCTTTTCTTTCTTTTTAAAATTTATTTGTTTCATTCTCTCCTTCCCCACCCTTCCCATTTTTATTATTATTAATATTAAAGCTTTATTAATATTATTTATTTTATAAATATTAAAGCTTTATTAACTTTTAGCTGTTTAGTTGACTATGTTATTATTGCTGAATTTTTTTCTATTGTCAGTGGTAGTATCATTCTTACTTTTAGTAGGTATTTAATAGGTATGTCAATATTTGGTTTGTATTTATATTTCATTATTATTGCAGATCTCTTTCCTATTGTTAAGGATAGTACAGTTGTAGCTATTATTTGTTCTTATGGTATGTCAATAATCTGTTATTCTTTGATTTGACTATTACTATTATTTCTATTCTATGGTCAATGGTGGCATAGTTGTTCCTTTTAATTGATTTTTTACTGTAAGGCAATATCTGATTTGTCTTTATATTGGCAACATTGCTGTGGTATGTTTTCTTCTCTCTGAGTGGTGCTGGGGAATCAAGCCCCCAGAAGGAGGTTGGATATGAAGAAGACTCTCAAATACTGTGCTGAATAGGTTGAAGGGATATAACCACCAAAACATAACCAACCCCAAGGACATATCACAAGGAGACAGAACCTAACTAAAGAGATCTCCACAGTAGTGACAGTTTTTTTGCCCTAACTGATTTTCAACTCACAATAAAAGAATAATAGAAACATGAGAAAAAAAGCAACAAGATGCCTCTCAAGACTCCTGATTCTCAAAAGCTGATCTCACAAACACTGAAGTGGAGAAGACTATAGACAAAAAACTCAAAAATAAAATGGTTAAATTGTGTGAAGAGATAAAAAAGAAATATAAGCAAATGCATAACATGTTTAACAGCATTAAACAGATAAAGGATTTCACTAATAAAATGTTGAATGAGTTTAAAGATGAGACAAACTATAAACTAATTAAGTAAGACAATATAAGACATGAATGACCACTTTGGAAAATAATTATGAACTATGAAAAGAAGACACGCAGAGATAGATGATATGAAAAATTCAGTGGAAAGCACAGGTAGCAGACTTGACCAATGTGAAGACAGAGTGTCAGAATTAGAAGACAAACTGGGTGCAGTAGATCATAAACTCAATAATACCCTAAAAATGACAACAAGACACCATGCAAGTTGGATCCAACAGCTGCTAGATGGCTCAAAAACTTTTTAAAAGTCATCCTCAGAATTATGGAAATAAAAGAAAAATGAAAGGATGATTCAGAAGGTATAAAAATTTGTTCTCTGAAATCATAGCAGAAAATTTCCCAAATCTAATGAAATAATTCAGTATTCAAGTACAAGAGGCATATGAAACCCCAAATAGCCATAACCAGAAAAGAACCTCTCTGTCTTGGTTACTTTTCTCTCATTGCTGGGACAAGAATACCTGATGCCCAAAATTAAGGAAGGAAAGGTTTATTTTGCTTACAGTTTGTGGAGGTTTCAGTCCATACTTGGCAGATTACAAGGTAGACTGGCACATGGCAGAGAGCTATACAGGTCATGCCAACAGAACACAGCAAAGCAACAAGCACACACAAGGGAGGAAATGGCCAGAAGCACCCTCTTCCTCTCCCTTACATATGCAAACTATCCACCCCAGGGCGGGTTGAGCTCTCGCACCCATAATCAATCAAACTCTAAAAGCCTGCCCCATGACCGCATGAGGCTTTGGGGGGACACCCAGACACAAACCATAACCCTCTCCGTGATACATCATAATCAAAATTCCAGAGAATCAACAAAAGGAGAAAATACTAAAAGCTGTTAGACAAAAACATAAAATAGTCTATAAAGGCAAGCCCATCAAATAATTTTGGATTTCTCAAAATAAACATTAAAGGACAGGAGAGCCTGGAACAAAGTTTTGCAAGCACTAAAAGAAAACAACTGTCAACCCAGACTTTAATATCCTGCATAATAAGCCTTCAAAATTGACAGAGAAGTAAAGACTTTCCACAACAAAGAAGGAAATACATGACCGCTAAACGAACATTACAGAAAACACTTAAGGAAATACTACCAAGAAACAGGGAGGCAATCAACACAAAAGAGCCCAAAGCAAAGTATATGTCTAACTGGGGGACTAGTTAAATGAAAGGAAAATGCACTGGAAAAATAACAGAATGACAGGATTCACTAAACACCTAACAATAATAAATCTCAATGTCAATGGTGTTAACTCCAAAATCAAAAGACACAGATTGGGCAAAAAACAAAATGCAACCACAAATTGCCTCCAGAAGACCCACTTCATCCAAAAGGAAGTACATAGACTGAAAGTGAAAGCATGGAAAATGATACTTCATTCAACTGGAGCCCAAAAACAAGCAGGAGTAGATAGCTTATTTTCAGATACAGCACCGTTCAGGCCAAAAATGATCAGAAGAGACAAAGATGACTACTACATACTGGTAAAGGAACTAGTTCAACAGGAAGAGATAACAATTGTAAATAACTAGCATCAATACAAAGGATCAATATAAATAAAATAAAACAAAGGATCAATCAAATGTAGGTACACCCAATTTCACAAAACAAAAACTATCAAACTTAATTTTTTTTTGGTTTTTTGAAACAATGTCTCACTCTGTAGTCCAGGTTGGTCTTGAACACACTATGTAGCCCAGGCTAGCCTTGAACTCACTATGTAGCCCATGGTGGCCTTGAACTAGTGGTGATCCTCAAGCCTCAGCCTCCCGAGTACTGGGATTACAGGCATGTGCCAGCATGCCTGGCAAACTACTGAATTTAAAAGTACACATAGATACCAGTACAATCACAGTGTGGGACTTCAATATGCCATTCTCACAATTAGCAGGTCAACTAGACCAAAAAAAATCAACAAGGAAACATCAGATATAAGCCACACTTTTGAATAAATAAATTTACCAGATATCTACAGGGTTTCATCAACAACAGAATACACATTTTTCTCAACAACTTATGGAACTTTTTCCAAAATAGACCTATGTTAGCCCATAAACCATGCTTAAATAAATGCAAAAGAACTGAAATAATCCCCTGCATACTCTCAGATCATAGCTCAAGTGAATATAAAAGAACTGAAATCATTCCCTGTGTACTATCAGATCATAGCTCAGTGAAGCTAGAAATCAAAGGTACAAGAAACCACAGAAACTATACAAACATATGGAGATTAAATAGTACATTAATAGTCAATGGATCAAAGAAGAAAACAGGGAAGAAATTTAAAATTTCCTAGAATCAAATGACAATAGAAGCACAACACACCAAAACCTATAGGACGCAAAGAAAACAGTTTTAAGAGGGAAGGTGTCTAGATGTCCCCCAAAGCCTCATGTGATCATAGGGCTTTCTCAGATGTGACTGAATCTAGAGTGTGTGATGATGGGATTAAGGGTGCGTGATCAGTTCACTGATTGGTTTGACACCACCCTGATCCCAGCGGCCTAGATAGAGTATAAAAGGGCCAGAAAGACACTGTGAAGGCCAGTTGTTGATTTCACTGTCTTCTGCCTGCCATGAACTGTTTCTCCTCCACAAAACCACCCTGGCTTGGAGCCAGCCAACTATGGACTGAACCATCTCCAAATTGTGAACTAAATAAACCTTTCCTTCCTTAATTTGGGCATCGGATATTTTGTCTCAGCAGCAAGAAAAGTAACTAAGACAGAAGGATATAGCTATAAATGCAAACACCAAAAATAGAGCAATCTCTAGTAAATAACAGGATCCTTGAAAGACAAGAACAATCCTAATAGAAAAAATTATGAAGATCAGAACAAAAATTAATAAAATTGAGACTAAAATAAAAAAATATAAAGATCAATGAATCAAAGAGCTGTTTTTTTTTAAAGAATGAGAAGGGGATCTGGAGATGGGAAAGATGGGAGGAAGAAAGGGTAGGGGAAGTAAAAAGAATCAAAATGCGATAGTATATGTGCCAATTACCCCACAATAAATGTAGTTACTATGTCTCACAAAGTTGAGAAAGAAACAAAAAGGTGGCTAACACATCCATTAATCAGTGGACACCTAGGTTCATTCTATACCTTAGCTACTGTGAAAACTGCTACAATAGATGTGGGAGTGCAGATGTCTCTTTGAGACATACTGACTTCCTTTCCTTCAGATCTATATTCACTGGTGACATGGTTAGATCCCATGATAATTCTATTTCTAGTTTTTTGAGGAACCTCCCCACTGTTTTTTATAATGGTTGTACTAATTTACATTCCCACCAACACAGTATCAGAGTTCCCCTCTCTGCCCATCCTCACCAGAATGTTTTATATTTGCCTTTTTTATAATAGCCATTCTAACTGGGATGAGATGATTATCTCATAAACCATTGGCTCAGAACAGAGAACCCATAAACAAATCCATGTATTTACAGTCAACTGACATTTTACAAAGGCACTGAAAACATACATTGGATAAAAAAGTCTCTTTAATAAATAGTGCTGGGAAAAAATGGGTAGCCACATGCAGAAGAATTAAACTAGATCCTAATCCCTCCTAAATTGGATCAAAACCTTTAATGTAAGGTTTGAAACTATGAAACTGCTGGAGGAAAACACAAGGGAAAGGATTCAGGACAGTAAGATTTTTTTTTCACTATAACCCCTAAAACACAGACAACAAAAGCAAAAATAGACAGATATAATTGCCTCAGACTAAAAAAATTTCACATAGAAAAGAAAATAGAGTGAAGTGACAACCTACAGAAGGGAAAAAAATATTTGCCAACTATGCATCTGACAAGGGACTGCTATCCAGAATGTATGAGGATTTTAAACAGCTCAAAGGCATAAAACAAATCTGATTTTAAAATAGGCAAAGGGGCTGGGCACGGTGGTGCACGCCTGTAATCTCAGCACTCAGGAGGCTCAGGCAGGAGGAGCATTGCAAATTCGAGACCAGCCTGGGCTATAAAGTGAGTTCAAGACCAGCCTGAACTGCATAGTGAGACCCTGTCTCAAAAAAAAGACAAAAATAAATAAATAAATAGAAAATAGGCAAAGGACCCAAACAGACATTTCTGAAAAGAAGGTATACAAGTAGCCAACAAGTATGAGAAAAATGTTTGGCATCACCAATTCTCTTATTATTTTTGCAGTTGTTACTGTTACCATTTTATGCATAAGACCTGTGTTGGCTTATTCGTGTATTTTATTTTCACCAGCATCTTCAAATCATCTCCCACTCCCACGTTATCTGACTGGGATGTTCTGTGGTTCTTGTGGTGTTCAGCCTTAAGTTCCATTACTCTAATCAGATTTGCTGGGCTTTTATTTTCTATGACTTTTGAGACTGTGACCCTTAACTTGGAGGCAATCTGCTTTTTGTTCTGGTTCTAAGAAGGCACCATGGGCTCAGCTTGCTCCTCCTGCTCTCTGTCCAAACTTAGCAGTGCTTGCCTGGACTGCTGGCTAATTTGTGGCTTGGAACTGTAGTAGTTTCCAATGATATTTTTCTTTTTGAAGTTGTCTTTGAAGCAAGGCCAGTTCATCATTTTTCTATATTACTGGAAAGGAAAAGAGCCCAGGGCCTTGAAGGTATTTGCTTTCTGAAGTCTGTATCTTTAGCAGGCAGATAACTTTATAGGCCGTGAACACAGAGTCCCCCAGCTCCATTGGTTCACATGCCAAGTGGGGCATGGAGAGGCTAATCACCAGGAGTCCTGGACTGGGAAGCAGGAATCTGTAGCCCCAGCTTGAAAACCACACTGAGCCGGAATGGCCCAGTGCATCTGAGCTAAAGGATGGTTGGTGGGAAACACTGAGCCCTGACCTCTGCCAGGTGCCATATCTGTGGGGCCATATCCACTGTGTTAGCGAACTGTCACAATAAGCCTTAGGGATAGGTCTCACAGCTGGCAGTAGTTGAGCTGGGAGCAAGCTGAGCCTCTCAGGGGAGCTGAAGACAGTGCAGATAAGGGAATCTCCGCATAGCTGCAACCATGGCCGGAAATAGTTAATAAATAGGGCTTCAATCACCTGGCTCTGGTCCCTTTGCTGGGCAAGATGAGATTTTGGGGGCAAATCTGGCTGTTCCTTCTATGGCCTGGCAAATTAGATTGAGGTCCTTCTTACCCATTTGCAAAGAGGTTAAAGAGAATGTGGCTGGAAGCAACCTTTGAAAGGCAGGTAGGCAGGCAGTTCAGGAGCCCCCAGGGAGCAAGGCAGAGCAGGGGACTGAGAAGCTAGTCTTCTCAGGCTAGAGAGAACTCAGGACAGGCTTTGTTCCAGGAAGTGAGCCAGGAACAAACCCTAGAAGTATGCCAGAGAAGGTCCTGCACAAAGCATAACTCCCTACCAGAATTGACAGTTGATGTCTCATGGGATTGCAGCCATCAGAGTTGGGGACTGAAGTCTATGCCAGACTGTTGCATCCATACCTGCTGCTGGGGCTGAAGTCAGAAGGGCTGAGAAGCAGAGGAAGTAAGAGGAGCCAGAGGTCATTCTGCTTGCCACCTCAAAACTCCACCAGTGGGGACCTGCAGGAGTTGTCAGCGCCCTTCCCCATGGAGCCACCCTGCACTTGCACTTGGGCCTGCACTTGGAGACCTGCAAGATACGTCGCACTGTGGGAATAGCAGACCAGGTAAGGTAGCAGGTCCGCAGTGCCATGCAGGCTGTAATGGTTCCCAGTCTAAGCTGACTTCTATACAACAAACAAAACAAAAACAAACAAACAAAAATTGGCTTCTGCTTCATCCAAATTTTTCTTGTGTACCACCTGCACCTCAGCTGATAATGCCAGAGAACAGGGCTGGACCAATGCCCCCAACTCAGAGAGAATTCAGAGTTCCTGGACAGCCACTGAGGGAGAGCAGCTTGGGCCTCCGTGACTCAGACAGCAAAGAACAGAGGCAGGGCCTCCTCAACAGCCCTCAAAGGCAGCTTATACTTGGCTACTCACAGCCTCTTTGAAAAGTTACCCAAGGCCCAGTTAAGTTCCCAGGGCATCGGGAACGCAACAGGTGGAAAGAGTGACAACTTACTCAGTGTGAGGGAATTTGTTCATCCCGGGAATGGGGCTTAGGGGCTTCTCCAGCCCTAAACCTTCAGAAAGACATGAGCTCTGGGGTCCTACAAAGTGGTCACTGGGGGAGCAGACAGCTGTTAGGCCACCCTGAATCTAAGCCCCTGCTTACCTTCTGGGGGACTTGCTCGGGCCCAGTTTGGAAGTGCCCCCAAGAAACAGGTACTGTGTCCATTCACCAAGCAGCCTCCCTTTAATTGTTCAGGGCCTCTCATAACAGATATCTCTGTGACCATTTGCTGAACGCAGTATTCCTCTCCAGGGCCAGAAGATGAGTTGGCAGAGGAGGACACAGGGCTAGGAAGGCACCTGACAGCTTTGCACTTCAAGGAATGCCATCCACTCAGTGGGCTTGGGGTTTTACCTCCTCTGAGCTGCAGTTCTGTGGCTCACACCAGCCCTGCCTCTGGCACCATCAATGAACAGAGCTGGGCAGGGACAGTGCAGATGCAGGAGGGGCAAGAAGCCAGGCTGCTATGGGCCTCAGGTCCCAGTGGAGCTCACAGCAAGGAGAATGAGGAGGGAATGTGAAAGATATGGCCAAGGCCTGAGGAGAAGGTGCTCGCCATGTCCCCAATCCCTGAAGCTTCCTGTATTTTGTTCATGTCCCAGGACCTTCGAGGAATGGGACACAGAGTGGAAAGGTGATGGGGCTCCAGCAACAACGTCTGCTCTATCCCTTGGTTGGCTGAACTTTGCCTTTGTGTGTCACCCTGGGCTGAACCCAGGACTGTGTTCCTCCTTCTGTTTACAGGGATTAGGGAAGCCACAAGATTCTGAGCATGACTGGGAGAGCTTCTCAGGCAGGAGCACTGAGCCCTGCTGTTTATTCTCTACCAGACTCAGTCCCTCTCAACATTTAGCTGGAACACCCAAGCCCTGTCTCCCAAGTACCCCACATCTTTAGCTTCCAGCACTGATGGCCTGACCACCTGGGCCTGTGTTATGGCTTATATCTAGATGTCCCCACAAAGCCTGACACAGTCATAGTTGGGGAGTTTCAAAAGTGGTTGGATCAGGGTATGTGAATGTAGACTAAGGGTGTGATATTGGGATTAATGGAGGCCCCACTCTGGGTGTGGGTGGCAACAAGCAATAGGCTTGTAACCTGGATGGAGCATAAAGGGACAGAAGCAAGGCAGGCTCACTGTTACTGCCTTCTGACTGCCATGGACTGTTTCTCCTCTGTGATGCCCCTCTGCCATAGAGCCAGCCAACTATGAACTGAAACCTCTACAAACTGTGAGCTGCAATAAGCCTTTCCACCTTTGACTTTGGATGTCAAGTTTCTTGTCTCAGCAATGAGAAAAATAACTAAGACACTTTGCTTCCCCTAGACCCAGTGCCCTGCCTCCTGCCTGTGATCAGCCTAATACTGGACCACAGGAGGTCAGCAGATCTTCATTCCCCACCAGACTTGGAGCATCTGTGCAGATACCTTCCAGAGCAATGATAAAGGAAGACACAGGAGTTGTTCTTTCTTTTCGCAGAAAGGGTGATCTGGGGCTTAGAAGAGACCCAAGACTTGAAATGGAGAATGTGCATTTGGCTCTGCTGTTAAATGCACCCTACAGTTTGGGAAGTAGAAACTTCCCATGTGAAGTGTAGAAATGACTGTTGGTGAACTCAGTCATGACTGTGTGGTGGAAAGGACCTTCCCACCCTCTGGATTTGCTGACTAATTGGTGGGGTCATTGGGAAGTGTGCAATCTGTGACATTTTTGCAGGGACCATGGCACACATATACACCAGATGAGATGTGTAAGGGTCTTTATTTGAAAAGGGTTACAGAAATGATCATAGGAGACTGCCAAGGAAGGGCTTCAAATCTTAGGGGAATTGTGCTTGGCTCATGTGGTATCATTTCCTTCTTTGGCTTGCATTACAGCAATGGGAACAGGGTAGGGACAGCTTAGGACTGGTAGGGTCACTTTCACACACATTCAAGACCTTGCTACACCCAACACAAGGATAAATGAGACACAAGCCTTGACCTCACAGGACACTGGTGGTTGCATTAAGGGCTTACCAGAGTTGTGAGAGGGCCTCACAACATCCACAAGGTCGGGAAGCATGTGGCCAGGCAGTGGTCAGCTTGCACCAAGAAAGCCTTGGTTCCCTGAAACATAAATTACCTGTGGGAGCTCATAGAACCAGGGACCAGGTTTGGAGCACTGAGGCATCCCAAGAGCTTCTGGTGGGCTCAGCTTCCACAACCCAAGAAGTGGCCAAGAGCAGACTCAGGCTGGCAAATACAGTGCCTGCTGCCAGGTGGATCCAGGCCTTCAACCATGCCCTATCCTGGCAACTCCTGTTCTGATTGAGAGACCCAAGCAAGGTATTTGATTTTCTGAGCCTAAACCATATGCGCAGCCCCTGGATGATCCCTGTGCCTTCAGTGATATGACAGGCCCCTATATTCAACCAAATCTGCAAGCACTGAGGAATTCTCCCAAAATCTTAAGAAAACTAAGAGGAAAGATCATTGCATTCTAGGTACTGTGAAAAAATGTGAAGTTTGTCAGAATTAGAGTTGCTGTGTCAACCCTAACAAAACATAAAGCTGCAAGGTTATGAAGGAAGGGTCCTAACACATGACTACCTGATAGTATCTGTCCTAAAAGACTGACAGAATTACAAGCTTGCATTGGACCTACTATGGCCCACATGGCTCTTGAAATTCCTGGGGGGAAGGATGGCAAGAGGATGGAGAAATAAAGATAAGAGACAGAAAGCTGAGGTCAGGTGGAGTCCTCTCTCCAGATAGGAGGAAAGGAACTGCTCAACCACTGCAACACGTTTATTTATAGATTTGGCAGAGTGGTGTCATGTGACACCCTTTTTGCCTAGCAACCCATTGCTTGCATTGTCTTGGGGCTTGATCTTCTCTGGACTGAAGCAGCTTGTTCACATGGTTTGCCTCAGGAGTGCTTTGCTCTCAGACCGGCCTTGCCTTGCCCCTGCACATGTGATCAATTTCCAGTTTCAGCAGCTCCCTACATCTTCCCCTTTTCTGTGTTGTAGTTACAAGCAATAGGTGGTCAGTTGAAGTTGGAGGAGCTGTGCTTGGAGGACTTCTACAAACAATTTTCTTTCTTATGGTTATACTTTTCTGAAGGATGTTCAAGACCAAGTTAAAGTGAGACCTGTATTAATTAATTTTTTCCTATCATCAAGGTCAGCTAAGTCTCCTCAGGATTTACCTTGGAACCATATATAACACCTCTTGGTACTTCTGTCAGTGTCAGTACTCTTGATGAGTCACGGCCATTGCTTGACCAAATTGCTTTCTGTGAAAGCTTGAGAGATTTTTTTCTCCCCTGGTGACTCTCCTGAAGCACACTATACATCATAAATCACTTTCCTCTGTGGTCCCAAACTCTGCTTGGTTGGAAGACCAAGGACTCACCAAATTACAGGACTTCAAAGCCAGAGGTTCTTTTATGTACAGGGTCCTCATTGACCTTGGAGGGCTATGGCCAAAATATTGGCTATCCTCTTAGCCCATCTATTTTTTCTATTTTTTTGGCCTCCAAACCTCAGCTGTTGAACATCTAGAAGAGAAAGTTAATGACATTACATTGTAATGAAGGCAGTAAGCTTAATATTACTGTGTTATCTGAATATCAAATACCTTAGAACAAAAAATAGAACTGCTATTTTCTAACAAACATTGATATTCTAATATTTGAATTCTCCTATAGAATGTTAACAGTTACATATTTTACACAAAAAAATTAGAAATCAAAAGCCATACATAACATTGCAACATGACAATCATGATGACAGTTTGTAACACTTAAATTTTCATTTTGACATAGTATAACTTTTTAAAGAAATCATCTCTATTTAATACATAAGAAACTTTTACCTAACTTGTTGACCTCTAATGAGATGTATATCACATAAGTTTTTTGTTAAATGCAGAGGTCTGAATCTGAAAGAAGTCTATCACCATAAACAACCTGTTCCACACTTTGGAAGACCTGCACATCTGCAAGAGTGAATACATTTAATACACTACCAAAAAAAAAATCAATTGTCAAAGGTATATGAAAGCCTTTGTACAAGAGCATCTTTAAATCAAAAAATTTATTCTCTAGAAAACTTAACCCTTTTAATGATGACCAATGTAAATATATCACAATAACATATTTTAATGACATTTACTGAGATGTCTCCCATAAAGTTATGGAGATCACTGAGGTTTCCTATTAATAAGAACTAGATATTATCCAGGCAACTTCTTTCTTATTCATCAACTGGAGTCCTATCCAATAATTTTTCCCCACCCTAAGGGATTTTTGTTTAATTATCTTAACAATTTTTGATGATCTATGAGAAAAACAAATTTGACATCATACTGACTGTCGGGTGAATAATACCCCTTAGTTGTTGTGGACTGATCAGGTCCACAATCTCCCAAACAAGTATATGGTGACAGCTAAATAAAAAGAGGCAAATGGAATGATTTCAGGGCTCCAGGAGGATCAAAACCTTCTCACCGAATTTGAGATTCTCTTGGGGCTAAGACCAAGACCTTCTCTAAGACCTTCTCTGAGGCCAGTATTTATTTAGATAGCAGAACAAGGGAGGGAAATACTCAAGAAGAGCAAGAACTGTTCAAGGACTTCTCCAAGTAAGGTGTTAAGTTAATTCACCCAGGAGTGAGATGCCTTAGGCTACAGTCTTTATTTAGTTGAGGTTGAAGCCAGGTGTCCTTGGCTGTGACCTTGTCTTATTTTTTGAGGCTTTATGGCTTCACCCACCATTACAGGTCTCGGCCTCAGTAGGGACCAGTAACTCACAGAGATTCACTTACTATGAGTCTATTGCCCATCTCCAGACAGGGGGCCTAGGCCTTGGACAGAATCACAACTAAACATGGAAAGCCAATTGGTTAATTTAAATCCTGCTCACAGCTGCTTCATAGTGGTCTACATCAGTTGACCAGCTGGCAACTCAAGTGGAAGCATTGAATCTATAACCCAAATCATATTATGAACAAATGATCCAAAAATGCAAAAAAAAGGAAAAGAGAAAAATTTTTGAGCTCAAATAAAAAACAGCTGTTCACAGATATGACAAACAGACAAAGAAACAAGCATACAATTTCACAGATTAAATAAACAAACTAACTGAAACACAGGAAGACTGAGAAACAATTTGCCTACAACACCAGAGTGCACTCAAATATATTTTTGGCCAAATTGAATTATAATAACCTTTTATAATTTTAGGAATTTATAATTATAAATAGACAAGCCAGATTTTGTTGTAGGTCAATTAGCA